>NC_091448.1:30816948-31181763 GCF_964237555.1 Oryctolagus cuniculus | reverse complement strand
AGGCCATTAGCAGGGAGCTGAATTGTGTCCTGGAGCAGCCAGGACACAAATTGGTACCTGTATGGGATGCTAGCACTTCAGGTGGTGGCTTTACCCATTACGCCACAATGCTGACCCCTGTGTGCAAAATGTCTTGATATATAGTGCTATGTGGATGTGAAGTGGTCATTTATTTAAAGGTAGGGGTGTGTGTGTGTTAGAGTTACAGAAAAGGGAGAATATATGTCTGCTTGTGTGTGTGTATGCGTGTCAATGTGTTTTTCTCTTCCAGTTTGTTACTGTGAATATATGACAGCTAAAGTCAAGATAAGAAAAGTATGACAGTCTATAATTTTCCTGGAGAAATTGGGAAGCATAGAAAAGTCTAAGATAACAAGAAGCTTGGTAACACTGCACAGACGAGATAATGGTCACCCCCGCTGTGATACGGACCCTCTGAAGATTATAATTCAGTAAAAGGTGAACCAAGATCTCTGAGAAATGGCAGTTGCACGATTAGGCCAACTTCCTCTGGGGAAGTGGGAAGAAAATTACTAGGTTTGAGGTCTCCTGATCTCAAACCAGAGTTCCTTCAACCACAATGAAATGCCACCCCCATGATAATTATTATTACAACTTGAAAGGAGCCCAGCACCTCTGTCACACTTGGGGTTGGGGGACAGGAATCCAAGGGAGCTGGGTCTGGAGTAAGCTAGCTCATTGCAAAAGAATCAATGAGTATGCTAAACAGAATCACCTAACAAGCCTATTAAATATGTAGATTACTGGATATCATTATCAAGAGTCTATTTTAGCAGATCAGAGGTTTGGGAGAGATTCTTACCCATAAATACTGAAGCATGTGGCCCTATTATATCCATCACACCATTATCCAGCCAGGTTTGACTTTGGAAAAACTCGGGTTGTCGTTGTGCTCCCAATCAGTTAGTATTTAGGCCTGGGACCTTACAAAGTCAGAAAGCCATTGAATTTCGCACAACTCTCCCTTCTTCCTGCCCCTGTATTTTCTGTCCAGCTCTCCATGTACTTCTCGGGCCCTTTCACCATGCATGAGCCAAAATAGTAAAACATCAAGGCATGCATGAGATCCCTCCCAATTTCCTTCTGTTCTCCTTCTGCTTCACGGTGCTGAACTGGAAGTGAGAGTGAGGTTGTTGCAGGTCATTCTAAGCAGCCTGGCCCTACCTCCTGGGAGGGTTGATGCTTTTTCAGAAAAGATCATGTTTCTGAAATAAAGGTCAAATGGTAAAGGTAATGCTAAATGTAAAAATAGTCACAGTGACCCAGCTAAGGAAGTAAACACGCTCTTCAGTGCTGAAGGCACTCCTGCCATATTCTACAAGAGCATCAGCAACAGATACGCTTACAGAGAGAAGATGCAGCGATGGGTGCTCCTGCTCCCCTCAGCTCACTGAATACTTACAATACTCCTAAGACGGAAATACTACTGTCTCTATTGTACAGATAATGGAACTAAGGCTGACAAGTCATTTTCCCGAGTTTGCATAAGAAAAAGGCAAAGCTTTTTAGAGTCTTATCCCCTAGCACACAACCAGACAGGAACACATATTTCGATATTACAGGAATCCTGGTGCCTTTCCGTGGCCCTAAGCAATGCTGTGGCGGAGGCCATGTCCAGTCCTATATCTTGAAGGCATTGTTGGGACACTGGGTCTCACAAGATCACTAACTGGGGGCTTCAGATTCACCAGTAGCTGAGAAACCCTGCATCCCCCAAGTCAGTGTCAGGGTCTGTAGCTGACTCAGTATGGAGCTGTGCTGTCCACTTCATGGGGATGGAGCCCTGCCAGCTCGGGAGAAAGCACAGGAAAGCAGGCTTCCCACACATCTGCAGGACTTCGGTCCCTGCTGCAGCAAAGGGCTTCATTTCCTTTCCTGATCCAACAGTGACAAGATGTAAAGGATTTAGATTAGAAATAGTATCTGCAACAATGAAGAATTAACTCAGTGCTTTTTAAACTCCAATATGGCTTAGCAGTTCCACAAAGGTGTCTTAAGGGACACTGCAAAGCAATAGGGTAAATGCAACATGCTTTGGGCCTCCTCATCCAAACCCATATTCACCAGAACATCTATGCTAAAATGTGTGTAAATGGAGCTTCCACGTGAACTTCTTTCTGAAGAGGGGATTCCATGTCAGTAAACTTGTTTAGAAATAACTTTCTATCCTCCTGAATTCATTTACTCTTATTCCAAAAACCTTTATAGATAGTTAGCTATCTAAGGCTTAATACAATCTGAGGAATAACACTCCCCCTAACAACAACCATACATTTTCAATTCAGCAGCTAGTTTCTGTCTTAGTCCTTCATTGAGATGGTAAAGGGACCGGTGTATCAGGTACCCTTACTGGAAAAACTGTACCCTTCTCTGAGTAAACAGACACGTCTTCAATTAACTTGATGCTTCAGGTCACAAAGGGATAGAAAGAGAGTACCGACCAGGTTCCTTGTACATCACTGGGGTGAGAGGAACCCTGGTCAACTCTCCCACCATGCAGAACTATCAAATCATACCTGAATGTCTCTTGAATATAGACATTTAGAGAAAGCCAAGTTCTATTGCGAAAATACAGAGAAGGGTGCATGGAAAAGAGACTTGCTACCTGGACCTAGCAGACACTATTGGTTGCCTTCCTGCTATTTATTTCCCATCTGGAGTTCACCTCTTTTCTAGGATGGCCTCACTTTCATTTTTAAGGCTGAAAATGTCAGCAACTGAGTTTCTCAGCCTTCCTTGCAGAGAATACATGGGAAAGTGACTCATTCCTCCAGGGAGCTTCAGGGATGGGCTTAGCTCTCTTAAGAAAAAAGTGATAGATCCATGAAAAGGGCCCCTTTCTTTACTTTTTAGGTAATTGGAAAACATTATCCTCTTTCACCCTCGTAACAACCCTATGAGATAGTCAGTACTATAGTCCAAGTTTAGAAATGTGGAAACTGAGGTTTAGAGAGGTGAATATCTTCACCAAGACCATGTCTGATAAATAGCAGGGCTGAGATCTGAAGTTGGATCTGTGTTACCAGTGTTATGCTTTGCCCCATCAGTAAGATACACTGAACTCCTAATTCCCAGTGCCACGGGATAGGACCTTGTTGCATAGGGGCTCTGCAGAGATGCTCAAGGCAGCCATGCAACCGGAGTGATGTATTTAGAAACCAAGAAATGCCAAGGATCAAACACAGACACCGGAAGTTAGAAGAGGAAAGGAAAGATTCTCCCTGAGGGCCATCAGAGAGAACGTGGCTCTGCCAACACCTTTGTTTCGGACTTCTTAGCTCCAGAACCATGAGACAATACATTTCTGGTAATTTAAGCCAACCAGTTGGTGATACTTTGTTATGGCCACTCCAGAAATTTCCCAAACCTTTAAACACATTCCTATTATAATGCCTTCCTGACAATGCGCAAATTTAGATATGTTTGGCTGGGTGGTGCTGGAGAAGCAGAAATTATCCTAGCAAATAGTGGCGCCTTCATGAAGACACCAAGGAAATCATGCACTGACCAAGCACGAAGATCAGGCTGCAGTGAATCCACAGCTCCTAACAAGCTCCATTGTTCTTCTCTGCCTGCTGTGATTTATTCCCACAGGAAACCATCTTCAGGGACATTTCATTGCCTTAGGATGTGGGCAGATACTAGAAGCAACACTGCTGAAGTACAATATTTGCCTCGTATTTTACACTTGCTTGTCATTGGCTCCCTGAGGGTTTGGGAGCAGGTTTTGGTTTTAGACTTAATTGGTCAGTGTGACCAGTTGTTGTTCCTCTGGGTGTTGTTGCAAAATACCCATGCCTTCTCTCCCTGAAGGCTCCATTTCCGGCTTTTGTATTGTGCATTCCACTGCAATAGAGCTAATAATTGCAGCTAATTAACTTAAGAATTGCCTAGAGATAAGAACAAAAGTGCTTACATGAAGGAAGGCAGTGGGTTGGACATAGGTAGAAGAATTTGTTCCTTAAGAGGAAATTCTGAACTTTGGCATCCAGTCCTTGGCATCTCTGATCTCACCAAGACTTGGATCTGCTGCTTTGCTGTTGTGCCAACCCATGGGTGCTTCCTCTAACAACCAAGAGAGCTACCTAACTGAAAGCCCCTCTCCTTTTCTCACATCAGGGATGGAAAGGACATGCAGGCTGTAAATCAATCACTACATCTTCTGTAATTAAGAGTAGCTCAGGCTCAAGCTCTTGGGGCCATCCGTGCCACCCACATGGCCATGGGGGTTGAGTTCCAAGCTCCCCGCGCGGGGCTGGCCTAGTTGTGGCTGCTATGGGCAAGTGATTCCGAGGATGGAAGACCTCTCCTACTGTCTCTTCCAGCTGCCTTTCAAATAGATTAAAATATTTTTTAAGTGAAAAAAAAAAAAAAAAAAAAAAAGAGTAGCTCAGGAATGAATGATACTACAAGCTGTAGCTTCCAAGCTTGCAAACTCTGAGAGTTTGCACTCTATTGTGTCCAGAATTGCCTTTATTCATTATTTATCTAACCCTTCCCAATTAAATTATTTACAACCATTTTGTTCACCATAGAAACCTGCTTGGCAACCTGTAAACTGGGGTACCTAGCAACTAAAACTCTCCAAACACCGGCCCAAACTTCTCATTGAAAGTAGACTCCTTAGCACCTCCTTAACATGAAACTTCCATTTTACCTAAATGACTCCAAAATATGTTTGGCACTTTTCTTTCTGCCTCCTTGCTTAAAGTACTTTACCTCTGGAATCCCATCATAGTTTGACACAGGCGAAACGGCACCCATCTTTTCATCTGATGGATCTAAACTGCCTGTCCAGGAATTGGTTTTATAGACCTAACTGATAGGTTTGCTTTTTAGAGTTTCCTGAGCTCTATTCCCAGATGATTATTATGCAAAGCCAAGTTTGGGAACCACTGATAACACAAACTGACTCACCCAGTGCAGGCCTTCCTTCTGTAGAACAAGATGTGTGAGGCAGCCTCTATTTGACAGTCACTGTGGTCTGGAAATCACCACCTATTTAAAGAACTGAATTCCGCTTTTATACAAGACTGATTGTCAAAGATGTCTGCCATATACTGAAGCAGTAAATCTCCTCTAAAATCCAACTATTTGACTTAATTGTTCAATGTGAGTCCTCTCAAAATAAGACCCATAGCTCTTTCCAATATCAGTTTCTCAAATATCTAAAGATTGATATCTCCCAACTTGTAAGTCTTCAACTTTTCTGGATAACCAACTCTCATTTCTTCAAATATAAATCACAATTTATCATCATTATCAACCTAATCCTTGCTGCAACTCCATGAAATAGGCACTGTTACTATTTCCATTGGACAAATGAGTAAAGTGAGAGGTTATATAATTTCCCCAAGGTAATATAATAAGGGTCTTGAACAAGTATATCTTCCCCAAAGTGGATGCTGTTAACCACTCACCTAGTTATACTGCTACCGGTTTGTTCATTCCTTGGACAGTCTCCATTGTAATACATCTCATTATGTGTGAGATCAAGAATGGAACAAATTATGAATATATCTGGCCAGCAGAGAATACAGAATTCCCTTAGTGCCCACTGTACACTTCCGTAAATGTAGCCCAAGATGATCTTGGAATTTTCTGGAAGCTCCATCACACAGTTAACTGATATCAGTGAAAAATCCTTGATTTATTTTCAAATGAACTACTGTAACACTCACATGTTATTTCGATTTAATTAATTGCCGATTATGTGCAACTTAAAGAACTATGGACTAGGAATAACAAATGAAAATAGGATTACATAAGTCATATCCTGCTCTCAAATGAGAAAATGAAAGAAAAGTGAAGGGAAATTACTAACAGAGACTATGGAACTAGTTCCTGCCCATATCATTGACATTAAAAAACCGGCCGATGAAGTGATCTTTGGGAGTCTCAATCCTTTTCCAAATTTGTGACTTTTCAGTACCTAAATGAAAGGCTGAAACAGAGCAGGGAAGAAGCTTGTAACTACTCCAATTCTTATCTTACTAGTATTTGACTGCATTTTATATATATATATATATATATATATATATATAAAATCAACTGCTGATCCAGCTCTCTGCTATGGCCTGGGAAAGCAGCAGAAGATGGCCCAAGTCCTTGGGCCCCTGCACCCGCATGGGAGACCTGGAAGAAGTTCCTGGCTCCTGGCTTCAAATTGGCACAGCTCCAGCCATTGTGGCTGTTTAGGGAGTGAACCAGCCGATGCAAGACCTCTCTTTCTCTCTGTCTCTTCCTCTCTGTAACTCTGCTTTTCAGATAAATAAAAACAAATCTTTAAAAAAAAACACCAGTCACCCCCAAACTGTGGGTTTATATTCATTATTTCAAATACTTATAATAACTCTGCAAACCAGCTTTTTTATTTTTAACTCATTTTCCAAATGAGAGAATGAAGCTCTAGAAAGGTTAAATAACTTCCTCAAGATATTAAGAGAAGAAGTCAATATTCAAATCCAAGTCTAGCCACCTAAATCCAGGACTTAATCTTAGGCTACACACTTCCCACTTCAGAATGCTTTTCCTAAAATTATTATTTGACCTCAACTAACTCCCTAACAAATTACCCAGGACAATATGAACTTGACTTTCACCCGTATGTACAACCCTTCTCCTCTGCTACTCCAGAGCAGTCAATCCAGTGGACTCCCAGTGTGATCTACATCTGCAGCTTCCTTTCAAAGGAACTCTTTGTCCTGAATTATTCACTAACCACATTAGAGAATCAAAAATGATGTGACTTTGAGGAGAATTTAACTCATTCACCATGACTATAAAGGGCAGGTTTTTGTCTCATTAAAGAAATTAATATCATAAGAAAAGAAGAAATATTTTCTGGATATTCATAGAAATGTGTTTTCTGTTTTTAAGTAAATAAGACAATCTTTAGGTAAATAAATTGCTTATTTGGTTTTGCTTCTTGAGCCAGAGATTACATGGAGTAAGATATCCTTTTAAGGTACATAAATTTATGAATTTTGATTACACAGTAGTTGCTATATGTTGAGTGACATCTTCATATTCCTGTTGAAGCCCTAACTCTCAATTTGGTTGTATTTGGAGATAGGCCCTGAGGAAGGTAACTCAGGTGAAGTGAGGTTAGCAGCATACAGCCCTAATCCAGTGGGACTGGTGCTGTTATAAAGAGAAAGACAGCAGGGGCGCCATGCTCAGAGAAAAGGCTGTGCGGGTTCACAGGGTTCACAGGTGGACCTCTGCGAGCCAGGAAGAGAGGCCTTGGGAAAAGCAACCCTGGCAGCACCTTGATCTTGGGCTTTGCCCTTCTGGAATTGTAAGAAAATTGGTTTCCATTGTTTCAGCCACCCAGTCTACAATAGTTTGCTATGAGAGCCCCAACAGACACCTGACCACCACCTGAGGCACGAACCTGAGGGTTCCCACTGTCACCAGAATGTCTCTCACGCCCCTCCACAATCTCTTCCTGAGTCACCAGCCCCTGGCAACACTGAATTTATTTATTTTTATTTTTATTATTTTTTTTGACAGGCAGAGTTAGACAGTGAGAGAGACAGAGAGAAAGGTCTTCCTTTTCTGTTGGTTCACCCCCCAGTGACCGCTACAGCCAGCATCCTGCACCAATCCAAAGCCAGGAGCCAGGTGCTTCCTCCTGGTCTCCCATGCGGGTGCAGGGCCCAAGCACTTGGGCCATCCTCCACTGCACTCCTGGGCCACAGCAGAGAGCTGGACTGGAAGAGGAGCAACTGAGACAGAATCCGGCGCCCCGACCAGGACTAGAACCCGGTGTGCCGGCGCCGCAGGCAGAGGATTAGCCTAGTGAGCCACAGCGCAGGCCGAATTTATTTCTGTTGCTACAGTTTTACTTCTTCCAAAATGCCATGTAAACGGAATCGCAAAGTAATATACAGCCTTTCTAGTCTGATGTTTCTCACTTCAGATTTATCCATGTCCTTGCATGAATAATCCTTTCTTTTTGCAGAAGATATTTTGACAGTATATAAGCAGGAGTAAGAGATAAGAGAGAAATAAGAATAGGACAATGATTTTTTGAAGTTAGGTGATATTGAATCAAGAGTTATTTTGGAAATTAAATTTAAATATGGTACAAATAATTGTTCTAGATTTTTCCCCCCAAAGCTGGTCTCTCTTCTCTCTCTTCTATCTCTCCATGATTTTTTTTTTTTTTTTTTTGACAGGCAGAGTGGACAGTGAGAAAGAGAGACAGAGAGAAAGGTCTTCCTTTGCCGTTGGTTTACCCGCTAATGGCCACCACGGCCGGCGCGCTGTGGCCGGAGCACCGCGCTGATCCGATGGCAGGAGCCAGGTGTTTCTCCTGGTCTCCCATGGGATGCAGGCCCAAGCACTTGGGCCATCCTCCACTGCACTCCCTGGCCACAGCAGAGAGCTGGCCTGGAAGAGGGGCAACCGGGATAGAATCCAGCGCCCCGACCGGGACTAGAACCTGGTGTGCCAGTGCCGCAAGGCGGAGGATTAGCCTAGTGAGCCGAGGCGCCGGCCTCTCCATGATCTTTGGTCAGAGTTGAGATAATCATATTTTTCCATTCCCATTATCCTATTACCCAGTCTGTGTGAGGCCTCATTTCTGATTAATTTGATTATGTTCCTCAGTGTACCACTGCCAACCTCTTCCTCCCAGACTCTATCTTGAGTGTTCATTGTATATGTATAGGTATCCTTAAAAACTGTATTGTGTTGATTTGTATATTTATGTATTTTAATTTGCATAAATAATATCATGGTGTAGAACTTGCTGTATCTTTTATACTTAGCACCAAGTTTTTAATCTCTACCATGAAAAATTAATATACAGGGCTATGAAAACTGTAAACATCTCCACAAATGTTGCTACTACTTCTAGAAATTGTAATTTATTCAAGAATTCTCTTTGACCATCAACTATAGTCTGGTTACTTTGCTAAACTCTGGATATGAAGAAATTAAGCAGACACAATTTCTTAAGGATGAATATAGTACACAAACAATTGTATAATTAACTATCTAAATATGATTGGAATATATCTAAACCAGTAAATAATTGATTGATATAAAGATTACAATAGGAGGACCTAACCTCACCATGAGACTCAGGAATAGTTTCTCTTAGGTGGGGACACTTAGGCCAGATTTTTGTCTCTTACATTCAGATTCACAAAGACTCATACATACCATACATACTGGGCATAAACCACCTAGGTTCTGCATTTTTTTTTTCAGAATGGTAAATATGAACAAAAGAAATCTAGAGCTGAGCTGCATAAAATTGGGTCTGACGTCTGCTCTGAAGAGATGATTCAAACCAGGTGACCAGCGATGACAAGCTAGTGAGATCACTTAAAATTTAATAATCAATAGTATGACTCAGCTTCCCACTCATCAGTAGCTACGTCAGCATTATCAGAAGACATACAAGGGGGCTTCAGGACAGTCATGGAAAAACGGAGTTCAAGGACGGGTTTATTTGGGTATAAAACAATTCTGCAATCCATACAGAGGCACTGTATAATATATATTTTTATGGACTTTTTTGAGATCTTCATAGGCATGGGTTTCAAAATTGCTTTTACAAAAATAAACTTATCTTTGATTCCCAGTTTTCCGTTAGGTATCTTCACACGTGTGTATGTGTTTCTAGGTGTGTGTATTTTTATTGTGTCAAGTACTTAAGCCTTCCTTCGGTTTTAGATTTACTATATTGGTAGCATTGTGTATTCCTTTCACTGATGGAAAAATGAGTTTAGAGAGGTTAAATGACCTACAGTGGTGGTCACCGTGGTGCAGCAAGGTAAGCAGGTGCATCCCATGCAGGAGCACCTGGCATACAATTCTGCTTCCCCTTCTTCTCTAGCCTCCTCCCTGGGAAGTAGCAAGCGATGACTCAAGTACTCACGTCCTTGCTACCCACATGGGAAATCGAGAACAAGTTCTGGCTCCTGGCTTCCAACTGGCCGAGCTGTGACCACTCTCTCTCATGCATGCGCTCTCATCCTCTCTTTCAAACACATAAAAGTAAATAAATAAATCTTTAAAAAAAAACTTCCATAACACTAAAACATCTGACTTGCTTACAGTCACATATTGAGTGAGTGATCTGGAACCCGTGTTATGCATCAAAACTGTGCTTCTTCAAGCATTACACTGGGGTGCCTCCTTTCCAGGAAATTTTCTAAATGTTCATCTTGAATTTCTGTTCTCATTATCATCAGAAGCAACATTAATTAAGCTCATGTCACTGTGCATTGTGCCTGTGGGCCTGTTTGTGCACTTGGATGGAGGAGTGATACGGGTCAGTAGTAACAGAAGGTCCAAACAAATGCTCAAGTCACTGCTCTTAGTTTTGCTACTGACTTGCACCAAACAACTGGTTTGAACGAGAAGAAAAAAATGAAAATTTAAAATACAGGAATAATACCCCAAACTAAGTAGTATGACACCAATTTCTCTGCAGTGTGAAGTAGGAAGGAGAAACAAAAGCATAACCACACAATCTAAAAACAAGAAAGTATCCAAATGTGAATGCTCAGAGAGCAGACATACCCCAGCTCTCCACGCCTAGTCTCAAAAACAATCATCCTGTGGATTAATGGCCTTTACAGCTATGTTTCCCTTTGTGAGATAGTCAGATAAAGATATTGAGAGCTAGGGCCAGTATTGTAGCCTAACGCATTAAATCGCCATCTGCCACGCCAGCTTCCCATATGGGTGCCAGTTCAAGTCCCAGCTACTCTACTTCCAATCCAGCTCCCTGCTAATGCACCTGGGAAAGCAGCAAGAGACGGTCCAAGTCCCTGGGCCCCTGCACCCTTGTGGGAGATCCAGATAAAGGTCCTGGTTCCTGACTTCAGCCTGGTCCAGCCCTGGTTGCACAGCCATTTGGGGAGTGAACCAGCAGATGAAAGATTCTCTCTCTCTCTAAAATTCTGCCTTTCAAATAAAGTAAATAAATCTTTGAAAAAAAAAAAAAAGACCTTGAGAGCTGCCAACAGGAATATATTTTTAAGTCAGGCTTTTGTAAACACTGTTCTTCATTTATAGAACCTTCATATATTTGCTAATAATGCAGACATCCAAAAACTGCCTGATTTATCCTCTCCTAATCTATCACCATGTCATGAGTTAATCTCTTAATAATCTATGTCCTTGCATTGAAGGAATAACATTAAAACTGCTTACCAATTTGCAATAACTCACTCAGAACATCTAAACCACATACTGCTAGGTCAGATGCATCAAAATCCTTGCAGTTTAATGGTGCCCCAAAGACCAGAGGTCATTGCCTATTTCAAACACATTTTAACAGCCTTTCAATTTGCCTTTTTAATGCATCGACATGAGTGGAAATTTAATGCCAAAGGTGATCTGAAAGTCATGAAACTTATCCTTAAGCCCCAAGGGTAAACTCACATAATTACTTTTAAATTTCACCACTTTCCTGTTTCAATATGATTGACAGAAAAAATATTTATTCAACATTTTTATTATGTTCAAGAAAGAAACAAATATGAGCAAACACATAGATAAAAAGTCAAATTCTTAACCTTGGACCCTTAAATGGACTTACAGTGATAGTTTGATAGCCATGTTGTTATTAAACATCCATATTTCTAAATCCTTTTGGGGAAAATAGGAACTAAAACTTTCATCAGATTCTCAAAGGCATCTTAGTCTTCAGCAAATTTAGTGACAATTGTCCTATCTGCAGAATAAGTTACCCATAAAGATTGAACGATGTATTGTAAAGGTGAAATGGTTCTTAAAAATAATCTAATATGAATTGGCATTCTTCAGTTTACAGATGTGGAAACTGAGGCATGGCAAGGAAAAAGTGGCTTGCTTCCAGTGCCAGGTAGAATTAAGATTGGGCCACAGTTCTCGTTCTGTGACTAACTATGGTTGTGGCTGGGATAGGGTAAGGTAATTCCTATAAAGGAAGTACAGAAGAAGTGGGAAAGATTCTATTTGCCAGGGGGTCTCAAAATAAAAGGGAGGGGGATGGCCTTTGAATCAGTCTCAACTAAAAGACTTCTAAGAGTTACTGGGGAAGACTGAAGCAAGAGTGGGGGGACTGTAAGTGCCAGCAGGGGAGGAAAAACCATAAAACCTGGGACTGTGTATTTCCCACTTGACCAACAGTGGTGTGTGTGCATGTGTGTGTGTGTGTGTGTGTTGTAGAGGAATACATCAAGAGATGAGGCTGGAAAGATAGATGGTGATCTGATTGTGAAAGCATTAGAGAAAGATGAGGACTTACACTTCATACACAATATGAAAGAAAGAATCCACCAAGTACCTTATTTTCCCTATCAAATTTCCAGGCTCTCTAAGTGCACAGCCATACTCAGCACTGGCAAACACTCATAGGCACTGCCGGTCAGATTGTCGATTGGCACCGCCTCTCCAGAGAGCAATTTGAGAATCAGTATCCAAATGCTCAGAAGAGGGCATAGCTTTTCACTGAGCAATTCCTCTTCTAGGAAACAATAATGCATTTCACAGAGGTTTCTCTCTAAGAGAATTGCCATAAATAATCGCAACTCTAGCAATAGGTAATTAGAAATTGCCTAGTACCCACAAATAGGGAGTAAGCTAAACCTTATGGTAACTCTTCATCATAGAAAAATATGCTCATTAAATATCACCTTGTAGATGAATGGTTAATAGCATAGAAGGATGTCCATGACAAATTGTGAAGGTTTTTAATTGCTTTGATTATTTTAGCTTTTGTATTATGCTTTTTCTCAAATAAGAGAAATACAGGCCGGCGCCGTGGCTCACTAGGCTAATCCTCCGCCTTGCAGCGCCGGCACACCGGGTTCTAGTCCCGGTCGGGGCACTGGATTCTGTCCCGGTTGCCCCTCTTCCAGGCCAGCTCTCTGCTGTGGCCAGGGAGTGCAGTGGAGGATGGCCCAAGTGCTTGGGCCCTGCACCCCATGGGAGACCAGGAGAAGCACCTGGCTCCTGCCTTTGGATCAGTGCGGTGCGCCGTTGGAGGGTGAACCAATGGCAAAAGGAAGACCTTTCTCTCTGTCTCTCTCTCTTCCTGTCCACTCTGCCTGTCCAAAAAAAAAAAAAAAAAAAAAAAAAAAAAAAGAAATACAGAGAGAGGGGCTAAAATAATACTCACTGAAAAGTTAACAACTGTTATCCCCAGTGGTGAAATTAACATTTTAAAATTTTTACATTCTGTTTTCTCATGAATTCTAGGTTTTGGAAAACAATATGTGATGTGTTTGAAAGCAAAACCACACAAGGTATTTTGTTTTGCTTTGCTTTATTTTTAACAAAGCCAATCCCTAAGGATTTTTTTTTAGTGATAAGGCTAATCTATGTAGGATGATTTCTGACGTTAGCAGTTCTTTCTCTCATGTCATGCATCTCAAAACACACAGGACACTTCCGTTTCTCAAGGAAGTCCATCGTACTCTATTTTTGAAGACTGGTTTTATATGAGATAATTTATTTTTTTATTTTTTTATTATTTTTTTTATTTTTTGACAGGCAGAGTGGACAGTGAGAGAGAGAGACAGAGAGAAAGGTCTTCCTTTGCCTTTGGTTCACCCTCCAATGGCCGCCGCGGCCGGCGCGCTGCGGCTGGCGCACCGCGCTGATCCGATGGCAGGAGCCAGGAGCCAGGTGCTTTTCCTGGTCTCCCATGGGGTGCAGGCCCAAGCACTTGGGCCATCCTCCACTGCACTCCCTGGCCACAGCAGAGAGCTGGCCTGGAAGAGGGGCAACCGGGACAGAATCCGGCGCCCCAACCGGGACTAGAACCCGGTGTGCCGGCGCCGCAAGACGGAGGATTAGCCTAGTGAGCCACGGCGCCGGCCTTATATGAGATAATTTATTTGGGGGCTGCATGTACCTTTTATACGTCCTGCCTTTAGGCAGGATCTCTATAAACCAGCTCTTTTTTATTTTTTTTTATTTTTGACAGGCAGAGTGGACAGTGAGAGAGAGAGACAGAGAGAAAGGTCTTCCTTTTGCCATTGGTTCGACCAGGGTGCCGGCGCCGCAAGACAGAGGATTAGCCTATTGAGCCACAGTACCGGCCTAAATCAGCTCTTTGAACGTGAATATTCCAAAGATTTCCGCCAACCATATAAATATTCAAAACCAATCTCCAGTGCGGGTCTAGAGAGCTGTAAAGCCACCAGTTGGAACACCCAAATCCTGTCACTGGACTCTCAGGGTTGGAATCCCAGCTCTCCTCCTGATTCCAGCTTCCTGTAATGCTGACCTGGGAGGTGATGGCTGAAGCAGCTGAGTCCCTGTCACCCACATAGGAGACCCAGGCTGAACTTCTGGCTTCCAGTTTGATCCTGGCCCAGTCCTGGGTGTTGAGGATCTAAACATCCCAAGATGGGCGCTCTCTCGGACTTTCTATCAAATAAATAATTTTAAAAATGCAAACACAAAGCCCTAGGAAAGTTATTTCTAATTTTGCCCACAATCCCATCACTGGGCAGACACCGCTGTGTGGTCAGTTGCTAGTGGACCCTTCTACTGGAGAGAAGAAGAAGGCCTGGCTCTACCCGGTCCTGCTTTCTTTCCAACCTGAGATCTCTGCACAGGGACCTGATGATTTAATATCAAACCATTAATTCCCATGCTGCTACGCCAATAGAAGTATTTTCCTAGAGAATCAGGACACTCCTAGTGACCCTCAAAAGTATGTAGGGGAGGGGTTATGTGGAAATGTAGATTGTTCCAGATATCTCTCAACGAACACCCATGCCACTGCATACTCCAGTTTGCCTTATGGACCTAGCTGTGCTGAACATCTGCGGAATCCCTTGTGTTCACTGTGAAAGCCTGGGGATCTCCCATTTACCGTAGAACCAATAAGCAACCTGCGGCACCTTCAGTAGTGAAAGACAGCAGTAGGGCCTCCTGAGATTGACCAGAGTTCTGATCCTCGTTCTTAGTCCTAGTTAGGAGTATGCGTTCAGTTTCTAATAAGCCACCCCGTGTACACTAAAGATAGTCAGCCCTTTTTGGTATAGATGCTGTCAACAGAAAGTTGAACATTACAAGCAAGAAACAAAACTGGAGTGTGCAAGGATCCTGGTCTGTCTTAGCTGGACCAGTGCTGAACTTGCTAAGAAACTTGCAGGGTGATTTATGTGGTCTGCCGGTTTCTTGAGAGTGATCCTAAGGGGGGAAGGGAGAGGAGAAAAGTGAAGTGAGCCCAGGAGCTGCCCAGCCGGGGCCCTGCAGAGCAGCGTAGCGAGAGTCAGAGCACAGTCACCCGCTTCCCGCCCTCCCCACTGAACACCTCACTTTTTCTCTCTGGGCTTCACTGGGCCAACTACGCGAGGGAGATGTTTGATTCCACAAACGAATGACCTTTGTGCCCCCTGGGCTATGTGTTCAAGGAGACAAGATTGGAAGGAAGGGGAAGTCCTGAAACAGTACAGCAGGGACTGACGGAGTCATTTTTCCTACTAGAGAAGTCAAACATCTGCAGGTCACTCTCAGGTCACCCAGACACAGGATGCAAGCTGAGCGATGACAGTGCCCGTTTCCCAGAACAAGACGGCCCCTGTGTGAGCAGAGCATTTGGCTGCTTCTGTGGGCTGCTCGCAGCAAGGTCTTGCCATAGCTGGGCTCGTCAGCAAAGTCCCAGTGAGAAGCTGAGGGCTCCTTCCACGCCAAGTCCCTTCCAGACTACATAGGTGACCAAAGGTGAGATCAAGTCTCTCATTTCACCAGGCCTGTGAGTTTGCCCCCCGTCAACCTCCCCCACTGACTCGTTTCCACTAGCAATTCTGCTCTGCTGTTCCTATATGCTAATCTGAGTGTACACCCACACCAACTAGCCCTGAGCCAACTGGCCATTTTGAAAAAAGCTGAGAGTTTAACTGGATGAAGCTATTGCCATTTCTACATCAGCCATTTTCCCAAACTGATATCTGTAATACATCTATTCCCAAGAATATTTGTAAAAATCTGGCAAAGGCCCAAACCAGGAAAGACCTTTTCTCCAGGGCAAGGTCAAGTCTGCCCAGACAGGGGGTGCAGGAAGGTGATGAGCTATGGAGACCCCAGCAAGGAATGAGGTCGGGAAAGAATATTTGTAAAAATTCTTGGACGAAAGGATGGGTGTCCAACACGCTTGAGGAATGTTAGGTTTGTTGAAGTGTTTTCTTAGAACTGCTCAGAGCCTTTGTGAATGTTCCAGGGGAAACAAAGTCTTGGATCCTTTCTGTAAGAATGTATGGTAATCCCTCAGTCCACCTGGTGTAGAAAACCTGGTACATTCATGCATTTTGTCAATACTTACTATATACCTATTGAGTCCATGTTCCAGGTATAGAGCAGGAGCATCTTTACTTTTTTTAAAGATTTATTTATTTATTTGAAAGTAAGAAAGAGAGAAAGGAAGAGACAGAGAGAGAGATTTTCTATCTGCTAGTTTCTCCCCCACCACCTTGTCACTCCACCACCACCACCTCCAAGATGACTACAACGGTCAGCATTGGGTCAGGCTGAAGTCAGGAGCCTCCTCTGGGTCTCCCACATGGGTGGTAGGGGCCCAAACATGTGGGCCAACTTCTGCTGCTTTTCCCAGGCCATCAGCAGAGAGCTGGATTAGAAGTGAAGCAGCCAGGCACTAACTGGTGCCCCTATGGGATGCTGGTGTCAAAGGTGGCGGCTTTACCTGCTATGCCACAACGCCAGCCCTAAACAGAAGTATCTTTCTCAAGATCCTTCTCAAAGTGTTTTTTTCTAGTTAGGAAAGAAGACGCTGAATAAATAAATAACAGCATTTCAGTGTGTGATAAGAACCATATGGAGGAAATAGCCAGGGCCAGCTACGAAACTTCCTCTCTCTGGAGATACTTGAGTTGAAACGTGAAGGTAAAACATGAATCAGCCACAGGAACGGCCAGCAGGAAATCATTCCAGGCAAAGAGCAATATCTGGCAAAGGCCCAAACCAGGAAAGATCTTTTCTCCAGAGCAAGGTCAAGTCTGCCCAGACAGGGGGTGCGGGAAGGTGATGAGCTATGGAGACCCCAGCAAGGAATGAGGTCGGGAAAGATCCAAGTATTGGCTCAGGAGGAGCCTGGCAGGCCACTGCCATCACCAGGAACTTGGATCTTAGTCCAAAAGCAATGAGAAACCAATAGGAAGCTTTAAGCAGGGTGGTGCTGGTGAGGGAGATGGAGAGAAGTGGGCAGGTTAGAGATGTCTCCTGGAGGTTGAGTCTGTGGGACTTTCCATTATGGGTGTCTGGTGCTTAAACGTATTGTCTGGGCTATCCTGGCATGGTCCTATTGTGCTCGTGAGCTTCTGTCTCCGAACTCCGCTGCAAGTCCCACTGATACCCTCTGGGTATCAGGAGATCTTGGCTTCAAGTTTAGGCTCACACTACACAGCTGTGTGAGTGGACAAAAGCAATTTCACCTTCTAAGCCTTAATTAGACCATCTGTGAAGTGAACCAGAGGCCTAAGTGACCTACTTCCAACATCTGAAATCCATATTCTATGCCCCTCATGACGACACAGTTGGATAAATAGAAGGAATGGAGGTAGAGATTGCCCCCACATCTCTTGAGTGAAAGCAAGGAGGAAATGTGAAAGGTCAAAGGTCAGGTATTGTATTAATTTTCATGCAGCCACTGCAGCCAATCACAGCACACGGGGTGTCTTCAAACATCAGAATTTTTTCTCACACCCTAGATGCCAGAAGTCTGAAATCAAGGTGTCAGCTGGGATGCTTTCACTCCAAAGGCTCCATGGAAAAAAATATATCCCTTGCCACTTTCCACTCTGGTGGCTCCAGGAATTCCTTGGCTTGTGGCCACATCATTGTGATCATAACATGATCATGTTACCTTCTCCCTTTCTCTCTCAAAACTTCTTCTGCTTGTTTTATCCACATCCTTGTGTTTAGGGCCCATCTGAATCACCCAGGATAAACTCCTAGTGTGAAGATTCAATTGAACCTTGTATCTTGCCATACAAATATCTGGGAATTTGGAAAAGGATATATCTTTTGGAGGAAGCAATATTTAGCCTGTCACAGATTTCAGTTAGCATATTTCCTCAAATATACCCTCGCCATGTTTTCAGGAATACATTATTCCTCTCTCTAGGGCCCTGATTCCACCTGAATTCTGCTTCTTTCATTTCTCCTCATTTCTCCTCCTCTCCTTTCAGTGAAGGACTTTTCACTGGATAGACAGTCATTCATGAGAGCTGCTCCCAACAAAGCTTCCTGAAATCCTTTAATGGAAACCCTTTAGCAGGACTATCCTAGCCCTGGCCATTCCCTTACAACTTAAAGTCTGGAAAAGCATGTGGACACCTGTTGACTTATAAAGCAACAAACAGACCCAGGGCCAGAGTTGTGACATGGTGGGTTAAGCCACAGCCTGTGACACTGGCATCCCGTATGGCCACCTGTTCATGTCTCTGCTCTTCTGCCTTCTGATCCAACTCTGTGCTAATGTGCCTGGGAAAGCAGTGGAAGATATCCCAAGTGCTTGGGCCCCTGCCATCGACATGGGAGACCTGGATGAAGCTGTTGGCTCCTGGCTTCAGTCTGGCCCAGCCCTGGCTATTGCAGCCCTTTGAGATGGAGTGAAACAGCAGATGGAAGATCTCTCTCTCTCTCTGTAACAAATAAATAAACAAAAACAAAACAAACAAACAAAAAAGAGCAGACTCAGCCGGATATGGGCTGATTAGGGTTTCAGTCCCTGCACTGCACCAACTTGTGCTATGATCCTGGCTAAGCAAGTCCCTCCAGCTGTCTACACACTGGTTTTCTAAAGAGAGGGGCTGGGCTGGCACTGTGGTGTGGTTGGTAAAGCAACCACCTGCACTGCTGGCATCCTGCATCAGCACTGGCTCAAGTCCTGGCTGCTCCACTTCCAATCCAGCTTCTGCTAACACTCCAGGGAAGGCAGAGGAAGATGGTCTGCATCCTTGGGCCCCTGCACCCACATGGAAGACATGGATGAAGCTCCTGGTTCCTGGCTTTGGTCTGGCCCAACCCTGGCCTTTGCAACCATCTGGGGAGCAAACCAGCAAATAGAAGATCTCTCTCTCTCTGTCTCTCTCTCTCTCTCTCTCTCTGCTATTCTGCTTCTTCTTCTCTGTAACTCTCTTTCAAATAAATAAATCTTTTTTAAAAAAGAAAGAAAGAGAGAGAGAGGGACTTAGTACAACTGGCTTTTAGAAGGCCTTGTACTACTGGATTTCCACAGGAAGAACTAAAATTAAATGTGTGCCTCTTTCTCAGGATCCGTTAAGATGTGTATTTCCTTCAAGTTACAAAGAAAGGCATGACATTTGGCCCTGAGCTACTGCAATTTGGGGGGAAGCATCTGCACTGAAAAGAAGAAACGGATTGAAGTGAGATAAAAATCTCCATTTTCCAGTCCCAGTGGCCCAGATCGGACTGCTTGAGGCTTCTGCAACAAGGAGAGTCAAGTTGCAAAGATCTCGATCTCTATCGTCAGCTCTATTGCTGTTTTGGAAAAAAAGTTAGCCGATCCTCCAGCTAACAGATACTTGTGGGCCTGGTAACATATCACCCACTGCATGCCTGTTTCTGTCTCCCATCCACATCTTCTCCAGGATCCCCCACCATATGCTGTCAGAAAAACTTTTTCTCATAAATAATTTTAAGAGCCACACTATTAATTTGAGAGATTTTAACAAAGAATCAGGGGAGGCACAATAACAGGAAAACAATTATCCTATCCCCTTCATAACATTCTCTTTCTTAAGTCTTAAAGGAAATATATGGACCTTTATGCCAGAGAAAAAGGAAAAAAAAACAGCACTAACTGAGCACCTACTAAATACCAGGCCTGTTTTGGGTTATCATATCATCCAAACAACCCTGTGAAGAGATACAATCATTTCCTTTAGAGGATATAGCCACAACAGCCAAAAGATAGAAGCAACTCTAACGTCTATTAACAGAAGAATGGCAAACAAAATGCCATATACATACCATAAAATGAATATTCTATAAATACATATGGTACCATAAAATATTATTCAGCCTCAAAAAGGAATAAAATTATGTTACATGCTACAATGTGAATGAACGTTAGGACATTACACTGAGTGAAGTGAAGCAGGCAGCAAAGGACAGATATTGTACGATTTAGCTTATACGAGGTACCTAGAATGGGCAAACTCATAGAGACAGGAAATAGAACACTGGTTTCTAGGGACTGGAGAGAGGGGGATGGAAAATTATCATTTAATGCATATGGTGGCTGTTAGGGGCAACAAACCGGTTTTAGAAGCGGACAGAGGTAAAGGCCGTGCAACACTGTGAACACACGCATGCCACTGAACTGTATGTGTAAATACAGATACTGTGGGAAACTGATGTTGTGTACGTTTTCCTACAACAAAATAAAAGCATCTGGAAACTAACAGATTGTCCAAAGTCACACAGTCTTTATGAGGGGAAGTTAGGGCTTGAGCCCATCTTTTAGACACAGGATAAATTATCAAACAGAGGACTCTAGTGATAATACTGAGCTCCACACAGGGGACAAACTGCCACTGAGCAAACGTAGCCTCCACATCATTCCAAGCTGAGGCTGTTTTTCAGATGACGAGTGGGTAGAAAGATGTGAACACGTCACTCATTGAACATTAGCCAACCACCCCCTTGTTAAGCACCTTCCGTAGCTTGCCTCCTCTGCTGTTTTATCCTCGGGTTCCACCTCTGTTTGAACTTTGAGAATAATTAAAGAACAGAAAGAAAAATAAATATGACTCCCAAAGCCTCCAAATAGAGGCAGTAATGAGAGCAAATACAGTGATTCACTTTAGTCAGTGTCATGGAATTTTCAAGGTCACTATTTTCAAGGTCACTGGGCCATAACATTTACATTCATCTTCCTTGTCTCTCACACCCAGGGATCTGGCACAATTACCTGGTCAATATCAGTATCTGGAAACTTTTTAATAAATTAAGTTTTGAAATTTTAGGCCCATGCCAAAAAGTACACTTTCTTGGAACAGTCTAGACAGCAAATAATCTGAAGTCTCTAATGGACATCAGTCATCCATGTTTGTTGTTTGTTGGTCTCTCCTCTCCCACCATCACTTTTACATACAAAAATTAACTCTTCATTTTATTCCACCTAAAAATGTTTTAAGTTCTGCATCCTTTCTTGGTAATCATAATAGCTAATACTTATACAGTTTGTGAGTGTCAGGCCATGATCTAATATATTGCATTAGCAGCCCATTGAATCTGTAAGAGATAGATCACACGATAGCTGGAGCAACCTATAATCTCTGGACACTTTGTCTTGCCACTCAACTGATTTAACCACATAATAAAGACCTCTGGAGGAGAGAACAAGGCACTGCTTCAAAGCCAATCCCTGACAGCCCTGCCAGGAATCATTTCACATACAAGAAGCACCAAAGCACACAGGGTACAGGCTTGACATAAAAATCCCCACCTGAATTCTAGATAATGCGAGTGCTTTCCTTGCCCATACAACCCAAACCTTCCATCTTTACCCCTTAAGTGTTCACTAACACAGCCGCCACAAATGCAAAAATCCCTCCTCTTAGAAAGTTACTGAACAGGAGGACCCCAATCCTGTCGGAACACGGTTTGGTTGGTAACTTAGGGGGGAAGCACTCGAGGGTCTCAGCACACGCGGGCACACATTCGTGCCACCTGTACAGCTAACAGCTGTGGGGCCTGAGGGACATAATTTTTTATCACTCTGGGCCCCTGTCTTGTGAAGTGTTGAGTTTGGCCACAAAACAGTAAGATCCTTTCCAACTTCTACTTGCTGCAACTGGCACTTAGAAGAATCAGTTTCACAACCAATCTGTTCTTTGTGTTCAATTATGGAATTTCAAAAGAAAGTGGCTCACAGCTGGGCAAGCCAGTTGCCTTCTAAAGTTGAATGCTTCTGTTTTAGAAACATTCTGTGGCTGCTCCCTGGCCTCTGTTCACCCTAAGAGTCTGTTCACTTGCTAACCACCTGCACAGACCCCCTGTGATCTGAGGCAGAAGGTTCAAGGTGCAAACAGGGGATTTATTTATTTACTTTTTTGTTTGTTTAAAGGTATGGGGATGAGGAGAGAATCTCCCTTCTGTTAGCTGACTCCTCAAATGCCTGCAATAGCTATTGCAGAGCTGGGCCAAAGCCAGGGTCCCAGAACTCAACCCAGGCGTCCCAGGTCAATAGCAGAGACCTAACTACTTGGTTTTCTTCCCCAAATGGCCACAACAGCTGGGCCTGGGCCAGGAGATTCTTCTGGGTACCCCCAATGAATGCAGGGACCCAAGCACTTGGGCCATCTTCCACTACTTTCCCAGACACATTAGCAGGGAACTGGATTGGAAGTGGAACAGCTGGGACCATGGACCGGTGCCTATATGGGATGTCAGCATTGCAGGTGGAGGCTTAACCTTCTATGCTACAGCAATGGCCCCACCATTGTTAGTTTCAAAGTTTATATGTGTATATGTATATATCACATATATTAACTATCAACTTCCAGATGTAGCAGTAAACCCAAAGGACCCTCAGAAGTAGGAGTCCTTGAGCCACCACTGCACAGAACAGCAACTGTGGGAAACTGGGACCTAGGTCCTTGCCAAGTTTGGAAAGGAACGTGGAACAGCCTCCTTGTTCCAGCTTGAGAGTGCAAGCCTTGCTTGGAGGCTGACAATGCCATCCCACCCAAATCCCCCGCCCAGGACATCCTGCACCGGTGTTTCTAAATCAGGACCAGAGGCAACACAGCAAGCTCTACATTCCATTCCTTATGTAAGAAAGTCCCGGGAAAGTTCCCGTCTTGGCAAGGGGGCAAGTAGAGGAGCACTGGGACTGCACATCTTAAAGACAAATGCTCCCGTCTTCAAATGGAAAGCGACTTCAAAAGGAGCCTGGGTAGGGCCATGCATCATGTCCCAATCCACCATGTTCTGCTACAGAACAATTCTATTTTCAAACAAGGTTGGGGAGGAAGGCACAGTGAGGTCTGTTTCAGAGTCACACTGCGCAGTCACATGCTAACATTTCTGAGAATGACTGAGGTAAAGAAATTTGTTTGTGTTTAATGCAAGATTGACGAAGCTATTTGATCGTCTATTCTTTTTTTCTCTCTCTTCTCTGCAACACCAATTAACATGCGTGCTGAGGAACATACACATTGGGAAATGCTGGTGTAATGGAAAACTGTGACCTTTGGAGTAAGCAAACCTCCACTGGAGTCACAACGTTTACTTGCTGTGGGGCCCAAGGAAATTTACTTAACCTCTGTGAGTCCCTGTTACACCATCTTTAAAATTCAGCTCATAATTCCAACCTCGGGAGGCTAGTACAAGGATGAAGGAAGTGACCATATTGCTTGGCACCCGAGGGGAGCCTGAGAAATGGTAATTGCCATTAACGAAAATGACATGACATGGAGTGAAGTGGCTATGCTGCTCCCAGATCTCACTTCTGGAACGAGGGGAGGGTTGATTTCCCCAGCTGCTGGGAATGCTGCAGGAAGAGAGCCCCCGCTTCCCTGTTCCCTGTAGGAACCGTCGCTAAAGAGCCACCTGGCCCAGGGACAAGCCCCTTCCTGAAGGTGACTGTGGAAGGGGCAGAGGTTACAAAGATCTGGCTCCCTCACCCTCTCTGGGGCCAAGTCTGAAGCATCGTCTCAGCTTCAGAGCTTCCTATGGGACAGGCCACGTCCACTGTTGAGACCGTACCACAGCCTATCGGCTCCTTTCTCCCCATCCTACCTCCCTCCCCCTCTCGGCCTGGCCCCTTTCTTCTCACCAAGGGCTCTCTTGAATAAATTTCCTGCCAACAAGTTTCCTGGGGACCCAGCAGACACTGCTTGGATTCAAATAGCCCATCTTCCACCCAGATTTCAAATGATTGGAAAGAAAGATTTGAATGGCCTCAGTAGGACCCACGTTTCTACATCTTCTTGTGTATGAGTTCCTTAAAGAAATGCATCACATACAAGGAAAATGTCCTCCCCAGCAACACCACTTCCCTGGGTGAGACAGGCCCTGGCTTTGATCCCCAGAGGGTGGCTCATCAGCATCACCTGTAGTGAAACCACCACATGATGCTGATGGAGGACGTCTCAGACCATCCTGGCAGAATCTGAGAAAATATTTTAAGCACAGTAGGCCCTATAGTCTCTGTCACCATGACTCAAATCTCTGATTGTAGCACACACAAGCAGCCATGGACGATATGGTAGGTGAGGGAATATGACTGCGTTCCGATAAAACTTTATTGATGCAAAAGACAGCAGGCTGCATTTGGACCTAGGCCATGCTCCCCTGGCTTTCCTGCTTCCTGCCCTAGACCCTTGCTCTACAAAACTCTTAGGACTGTCAAGCTGTTCTGGGACCTTGCTGGTCACTTGGCCTCAGCCCCAGAACTGTTGAATCATAATCTGAAAGCTAATAAGATCCTCACCTGATTTCTAGTGCATTTTGAGTTTGAGAAGAGTAGCTACTGGGGCAAGGTCCATACTGGTAATGGACTGGCTAGCTTCTCTCTGCTGTGCAATTGCGAAGGATGGGAACAGAGGCTGTGCCAGCTCTCTTGCAAAAGCATGCTATGTAGAGTAGGCAAGATCACATACCCCTTTATGGGGCAAACCAGTAGGTTGTAACTTGCAAACCAGACGACTAATTAATTTGAAGGGCACACACACACACACACACACACACACTATATATATATATATATATATATATATATATATGAAGCAATCAATATAAAACAAAACAAAAAGCCAGACAGAGCTCTGTCCTTTTGAGGGGAAGATGGAAGAGATGATCTTGGTTGCCAGGCTCTGGAGCTCATCCTCCTGATTCATACCATCCTGTTTTTCCAGTAAAGACTTTGCAAGACTGCATTAGTCAAATGATTCTGCAACATCATTTAAGCGGCATAAGGTGTCTGCTTGTATCTGAGCATGATTGTGAGGGCGGACTTGTGCCAGCCCATCTGTTCCTCTGAGAATATATCCAGAATTAATTCTATTAGAAACTCAAAAACAACAGGCTCACTTTGGCAGGATGACCCTGGTGAGTGGATGTGAACGGAGCAGGTCTCAGGAGCAGGCTCCCAGCAGGGACACCGGCAGCATAACGGTGGACGCCTCAGTCCTCCCCAACACCCGTGCCCCTGCAAAGGCCCAGAGATGCTTCCTGGGATGGACATAAACCTTCCATCCTCTACAGCAGCTGTCAGCAAACATCTCCAAAAGACCAGATGCTAAGTGTAGGGAGGGTTTTACCTCTCAAGGTCTTTGACTGGGTCTAAGAATTAAAATGAAGGGGCCAGCGCCGTGGCTCACTTGGTTAATCCTCCGCCTGAGGCACCAGCATCCCATATAGGCTCTGGGTTCTGGTCCTGGTTGCTCCTCTCCCAGTCCAGCTCTCTGCTGTGGCCCGGGAGGGCAGTGGAGGATGGCCCAGGTGCTTGGGCCCTACACCCGCATGGGAGACCAGGAAGAAGCACCTGGCTCTTGGCTTTGGATCGGCATAGCTCCGGCTGTTGTGGCCATTTGGGGAGTGAACCAACAGAAGGAAGACCTTTCTCTCTGTCTCTCTCTCTCTCACTGTCTATAACTCTACCTGTCAAATAAATAAAAAATGACTGACTACTTTAAAAAAGAATTAAAATGAAATAAGACAGATTAGCAGGAGAAAAGCATACACATTTCAGCTGCATAAGGGAATGTAGTCTCCTTCCCCAATAAAAGAGATAAAGCCTACATGTTCTTGTGTTAGGTTAAATAACTGTGGAAAATGAACTGAATTATATGACAAAGGCTATAAGAAGATAAAAAGTGTTTTTTAAAGAATTATTTATTTGAAAGACAGAGAAACAGAGACAGACAAGTATTTTCCATCAGTTCACACACCCCCCACCCCCACCCCCAGATGCCTGCAACAGCCAGGGCTGAGCCAAGCTGAAGACAGGAGCCTAGAACTGCCCCCAGGGCTCCCACATGGGTGGGAGACACAAAAGTACATGGGCTATCATCTGATACCTTCCCAGGTGCCTTAGCAGGAAAAAGGATCAGAAGTGGAGAAGCCAGGGCTTGAACCGGTGATCAGATGTGGAATGCCAGCATCCCAAGCAGCCTATTCCTGTGCCACAGTGCACACCCCTAAAAAGTATTTCCACAAGGTCTGTTTGTACATAATCCTCCCTGATAGGACTCCCTACTGAAGAATGCTTCTTGTCTCCTGGTATAGGAAGGGCATCTTTCACATGGCAGTTTTAATCTCTTGTTTTCCGGGGGAAACCAGAGGAAGAATAGAACACACTTAGAATCTGTTGTTCTTCAAGGGCCCTTAGCTCACGGTAATCCTCCTATCAAAATGGAAAATCTGGGGGTAACATATGTGCCACCCTTCATAAATCTCTCAGGCTTTGACAGCTGCAAGGGCCCCATTAGTCCCACGCCATTCTGCCTTGAAGCACAAAAGCAGGCACTGCCACTACATAATGTGGCTGTATTCAAGCAGACTTTACTCACAAAAGCAGCCAGTGAAATGGACTTGGCCTGTGGATTTAGCTTGCTAACTCCTGCTCTAGAGTTTGATCTAGATCACCACTTCTCAGATCTTAATGTATGAGTACACAGGAATCACCAGGGCGCCCTGTTCACATACAGAGCAACAGATGAAACCCGAGATTCTGTATTCTTGACAAGCTCCGGGATGCTGCTGCTGCTCTATGAGCCACACTTGCAGCAGCAAGGATTGAGTGTACACTGGTAGTTTCCAACCTTGGATACATTCTCAAATTACCTGGAGAGCTTTAGAAATAACAGCTCCCAGTTCTCCCCTTCACCATCTTCACCCACAAAATTATGATTTTATTATCTGTTATGTGGCTTGAGCGTCAGGATCTTTTTTGTTAAAGACCTCTGGGTATTTCTGATGTGCAAATGAGTTAAGAATACTGCACAGCAAACAATGAAAGATTTAGTATTTTCTTTGAAAAGGATTAAATTCCCTACTCAGATTTCTAAAATGGAACATTTGCTCAGTGTGAAGTTATCCTCTGAGAAAAGAAAATATGTCCGAGGAAAAGGAATGACACTGTTTCTTATGTGTAGAGGTCCCTAAATTAGCCAATGAGAATAATATTTAAAGTCCAAGCGAACAGACCTTATAGAAAGGAATGGCCCCTTCCTCTGAGATTGGGGCAAACGAGAAACTCAAAATTTTGTAAGGGTAGAGTCTAGAATTTCGGCATTCATGTCAACTGCTCTGTAAAGGAAGAGCTATCCAGCTAGCCAACACCTTCTGAGCACTTAGCATGTCCTGGGGGAAGTCACCTGCTGAGCACTGGCCTAGGGGAGGAGGGAAAGACTGGAGGAAAATTGTGAACATTTGAAATAGATCCTGTGAACACTAGGAGAAGGTGCAATACAGGAGACAAATGGATTTTCCAGTGCTGTCGCAGGCCAGCGGCAGTTAAAGACATTTTTCAACTGAATAAAAGGAAGAATTTGCTGACAGTGAGAACTGTCCAAGGCCATCATGGCTTTCCACTGGAACTGGTCAACTCCCAGTGGCTGGATCTCAACCACAGGTGAGATCAGCACTTTACATCTGCAAAACCTGTGTGTCAAGACCAGCTGAGTGGGGTGTTACTAGGGATTTTGTCTAGTCACGACTGCATCGCCAACCTTGGCAAATGTGTGACTTTAAAAATGCTACAATCAAGGCCACATCTGTAAGAACATCCCTCGTAAATATTTGCGTCAATTCACATTCAGTGGAAGAAAAAGGCGTTGTGTGAACTCAACGTGCCAGAAACAGCACACAACAAGTAAACTACCTTTTGGCATGGGGAGAGATAATGTATCTCTCCTGTGAATATTCTCCCTTGAGGACTGGGAAGTGGCGAGAAAGAGCAGCAGCGGCTGCTACCACAGAGGACAATATGATGCTTGGGGAATGCAAGAGTTGAAAGTGCAGTACAGAAGCTGAACTGAACACCAAGACCTCCTTCCAAGGCAGATCCCTGCATTCTAAGAAAACACCTGTGCTTCTGGGTGTTCTTTTGGTTTGAAAGTATAAGCTTCTTGTGAGAAAGGAATGAATCACCACATAAATTATTCAGATCCCCAAGCCCTTCAGAGAACTGCTCTCTGGTCTTTGTTTGAGGCAGGGATCTTCTCCGTATCCTTAGTGAGCCAGTGAGTAATGTATCAAATCTGCATCTTTGCTCTCTTGTGTCCAGAGAAAGGCCATGGCAAATTAGGCCATAGGTACCTGGGCTTTCTGTATCTTGTTTTATCATGATTATCAGTAGCAGCACCTCTTGCCTAGCTCGCAATAAATTCTTTTCCTTAAAGCCCGGAATGGTTTGAGCTAAATTAGTGCTCCTGCAGGAGAATTTCATACCTAGCAGACAGTGGTATGACACAGCAGTATATTTGGGTTTAGATAACAATTTACCACATTCCAGGTGCCAACCTCAGATAGATCACCGTCTGCTCAGTGCCAGCCTCATTACCAGTAAAATGAGGACACAGATGCCTCAGAGGTTTGTTACGAGGACAGAACACATGGACACAACTGAGAATAGCACCTGGCAGGTGGAAAGGTGAGTACCTCAGCCACATTAGTTACATAATCCATGCCCTCCAGGAGCTAAGAGAAAAATACACTTAGATGAACACATGTTTACAACACACACAGCCATCAAAATAAGAACATAAAGCAACGACATATTTAGATGGCAGGTATGTTATTATTTTCATAGGCTCCCCGTGTCTATAAAAACCAATCACCAGTTTTTAGCTTGGCATCAAAGTTTTCCATGATTTCATTTTTTTTTTAAATTTTTTGACAGGCAGAGTGGACAGTGAGAGAGAGAGACAGAGAGAAAGGTCTTCCTTTGCCGTTGGTTCACCCTCCAATGGCCGCTGCTACCGGCGCACTGCAGCCGGCGCACCGCGCTGATCCGAAGCCAGGAGCCGGGTACTTATCCTGGTCTCCCATGGGGTGCAGGGCCCAAGCACTTGGGCCATCCTCCACTGCACTCCCTGGCCACAGCAGAGAGCTGGCCTGGAAGAGGGGCAACCGGGACAGACTCTGGCGCCCCGACCGGGACTAGAACCTGGTGTGCCGGCGCCACAAGGCGGAGGATTAGCCTAGTGAGCCGCGGTGCCGGCCCTCATGATTTCATTTTGATACAGTGTTTCCACACCTTCTGCATTGCATAAACAACCTATACCAGAACGAAACCAGACCACTTGCTGTGGTCCCAATGGGCACCATCCCCTCCCGTCTCTGGAAGCTTATTTGTATTTACTATGTGTGCAATAGTTTCGCTCAGCTTTGCAGAGCAGTATCTTTACGTCTGTCACCATCCAGGCCAAAGAACTTTTTCCATGAGACTTTCTTTAAAACCTCAGCAGACAGAATGTATCTATCCTTCTCTGTGGTGTCTTAACACTTCATACCTCAATTATCATATTTTTCAGACACTCCTTTGTTCCTTTGATTTGGAGTTATTTTGTGAATCCCAGTAGGTTTTTTTCTTCTTTTTTATAAAGCAGAGTGACAGAGAGAGGAACCTCCCAAGGCCAGGGCTGGGTTAGTCTAAAGCCAAGAACTCCATTCAGGTTGTCTATGTGGGTGGCAGGGGTCTCAGTACTGGACCATCATCTGCTGCCTTCCCAGGCACATTAGCAGAGAGCTGGACTGGAAGCAGAGCAGCCAGGACTCCAAACAGGACTCCCACATGGGATGTTGGTGTAACAGATGGCAGCTTAATCCACTGAACCATAATGCCACCCCCCACTCTGCCAAACTTGGCCACCACTAGATTTTAAGTGTCTTAAGAGAAATCATTCCTGGGCTGGCCCGCGGCTCACTAGGCTAATCCTCCACCTTGCAGCACCGGCACACCGGGTTCTAGTCCCGGTCGGGGCGCCGGATTCTGTCCCGGTTGCCCCTCTTCCAGGCCAGCTCTCTGCTGTGGCCAGGGAGTGCAGTGGAGGATGGCCCAAGTGCTTGGGCCCTGCACCCCATGGGAGACCAGGAGAAACACCTGGCTCCTGGCTTCGGATCAGTGCCGCGGCGGCCATTGGAGGGTGAACCAATGGCAAAGGAAGACCTTTCTCTCTGTCTCTCTCTCTCACTGTCCACTCTGCCTGTCAAAAAAAAAAAAAAAATCATTCCTTATTCTTTATGTCTCAACCTCTGACAGGACTCCTGCCATCAATCCTCCCACAGTATGCAGAGTATATGTCATGGTGCCTTATCCACTGTGAGCATTTAATAGACGTGAGCTGGGTGTGGGCATCCCTGAATGTGAGAAAGTTGCAATTGGAATGGAGATGGGAAGGCGTCCATTCCCAGGAAGCCCGGGAAGACAAGATGAGCTCTGCCAGTGGCTCTTCTGCTGGGAATTTTGAATTGGGTCTTGGAAATACTCAATCAAGTTACTATAATAATGATAACAATAGTGACATTTACTGAGCACTCACTGTGTGCCCCTCACTGTGCTAAATATTTAAGGACATTTTCTTTACTCCCCTTGCCCTGTGAGGGACAGGCTGTGGGGGCTCAGAAAATGATACCATAAAATATGGTGCCTTGACAGGCTGAGCACTTTGCACTTAAGAAAGCAGGAGTCTCAAAACAAGGTCTCGCTGAACTTCCCACCCACTCCTCTTTTCTCTGTAGCACAGGGATGTGATTTCTTTCAAGTTCCCCCCGAATATTAACTCACAGAGAAAGAAGACTAGAGTTGACATCATATCCAGAACACAGACGGACTTTGTTCCAGGCCATTGTCTGTTCTTCAGGACCACTCTCCCTCCCCCCCTCAGAATAACCTACCTTCTCCCCAGATTGCCTGCATCCCCTACCTCCATCTCCCATGTGAAGAGAGCATACAGGCTTCTAAATCACTTTGGCTATTAGGCACTCACCTTCCTATGATGCCCCTGTGCATGTAATAAATCTGTATACTTTTTCTCCTGGTACTCTGTCTACTGTCAATTTGACTCAACTACTAGACCATCAGAGGGCAGAAGGGAAACCCCTTGCATCCTTACAAAGCTTTCATTAGTCCCATTTTGTAGATGAGGAAACTAGACTCAGCCAAGTTAAGTGTTAAATCAGGAGTCAAACTTAAGCAATCTGTGTCCAGAGCCTGTGTTGGTAACGACTCTGCTGAAATGTGTTTCCCCAGGCAGGGCAGGTCATGATGAAACCTCCGTAAGACTGAAAAATGGGACATTGAGGGTCATGAACAAGCCAGTGAGTAAGCACAGGAAACTGATCTACTGTGGAAAGAAACAACTACAGGGGAGGAGTAAAGGGAGAATCGTAAATGAAAGATTGCAGAGCTAGACAGACACAGAACAGCCCCATTTCCCGTCAGCTACAATATTCCCAGGCACTATTGTCTTTCCTGCCTTTGGATTTTGCAAACCTCACTGCTTGCGATTAACTGACCTTTGCATCAGCTAAATGAGTGGGGCTTCTTTGTTGGCTAAAGAGCCCTCTGGGCACTTCTTAAAAGCCTGTATTTCTGTATTTAATGTGGACTCTGGAATCACACCATTGCCTGGTCCTCAACTCAGGCCAGCTCCAACTCAGCAGACCACATTCTGGAATGTTCCCCTAATTCAGAGTCAGAAGACCCTGCTAGCTCTGCCACGCTACTAACTGGGTCGCCTTAAACTGGTTCTTCATGTATTTGAACCTCAGCAACGTCATTTATAAAATGGGCGGGAGGGGAGAGGGGACAGCCAATGACGAAACACTTGACCTGCCTCTCGCCTCCAGCCAAGAGTTGTGGCTGCTGCACATCTCTGACAGTCTGTGAAAAGGTTATGCAAATATGGAGCTTTTTCTTTCTTCCTAAGTTCAGCATTCTTCAGACCTGGTGTGTAAACCACGGCTGTTATCAGCCGAGCTGGGCCAGTCAGTACAGAAAAAAGTCATGTTATCTATGCTATGGCATGTCCCTCTCTTGGATCTCTGTTTACGGAGTCAAAGTATTGCAGTTCTCACTAATTAGTCAACTCTGGAAGCTCTGGTCTCCTAATCAGCTAGAGGGATCTACTTTTCCAGGGCTGTTTCCTCATCAAGAAAACACTCTGCTGGGCTGGCTCTCTGTTCCCTTGGCCCCGTGCCTTCTCCTATTTTTGTACTTTGCTAAACTCTACCCACATGGACCTAGAAGGTCTCCCTCCTTCGCCCTCCCATTCCGAAAAACAGGATTATATTCCTGCCTTAAAAAACTCCTAATTGGTTGGAGAGAAACTTACTTGGCCACAAAGATCTGTGACAGAGGTGTGGGAGTTTGGCTCCAGGGTTAAGACACTGCTTTGGACACGCACATCCCTTATCAGAGTGCCTGGTTCAAGTCCTGGCTCCTCGGCTTCCAGTCTAGCTTCCTGCTGATGTACACCCTGGGAGGCAGCAGGTGATGCTCAAGTACTTGGGTTCCTGTTACCCATGTGGCAGGATGGAGTTCCAGGTTCCTTGCTTCTGCCTGGTCCAGCCTTGGCTATTATGGGCATTTGGGGAGGGAAGAGATGGAAGGTCTCTCTCTCTCTCTCTCTCTCTCTGCCTTTTAAATACAATAAAAATAAATAAACAGATTTTTTTGATAGGCAGAGTGGACAGTGAGAGAGAGAGAGAGACAGAGAGAAAGTCTTCCTTTTTCCGTTGGTTCACTCCCCAATGGCTGCTGCGGCCAGCACACCGCGCTGATCTGAAGCCAGGTGCTTCTCCTGGTCTCCCATGGGGTGCAGGGCCCAAGCACTTGGGCCATCCTCCACTGCACTCCCAGACCACAGCAGAGAGCTGGCCTGGAAGAGGAGCAACTGGGACAGAATCCAGCGCCCCGACCGGGACTAGAACCTGGGGTGCCGGCACTGCAGGTGAAAGATTAGCCTAGTGAGCCGGGGGGCCGGCCGATGGTTTTTTAAAGAGAGATAGGGCAGATACATAACCACTTGAGAGTCCAGTCACCACGTGATTCTTGGAGATACAGTTAAGTTTACGAGGCATAGAGATTTTAAATTTAATTGAATTTTGCAATGGATTTATTTGTAAATGAGCCATGCCTCACTCATACATATTATTACTTATGTCCGGATTGTTTCCAATATAAAGTAGGTTTCCTGTCTCATCAAAACCTCAAAACTCACTAAATCATAGTCTTCCTATCTTGTGACTCATGCAGAATTGACCACAGTTTCACACGAATAAATCAAGAGACAGTTGAAGCTTGTTTTAAATTATGGAGTGGGAAAAATCCTGGGAAGTAGAAGCCCTGGAATGGGATTGCAAGATACAAAAACAGCACTGTTGAGTCAGTTTGAATTTCAGATAAGTAATGGATAAACAGCCACTACTGCATGGGACAGCCTGACCCTAAAATTATTTGTTGTTAACTGAAATTCAGTTTCACTGGGCATCCCATGTTTTTTGTTTGGTAAGTCGACAATCCTACTCAGGGGTCCAGGTCTGCCTCTCGTGGCACAGGGCGTTTAAATTCCCCAGTCCTCAGAACACTCTGTAGTATGAGAAGACTCAACAAGATGAATCGTGAGATTTCTTTGTGAGCCATGATTATGTAATTCTGTGATTCAAACACTAATGAGCTATGAATGTGATACTGGGCAAATTACTTAATCTCTTGGTGGATCAGTTTCCTCATCTTCAAAATAAGGATGATGAAGACAATGTCACAAAATTGTTGAATGAACGGATCTGGCTTATGCCTCTGTCACAGCTAAGCAAAGACAGAGTTGGCTAACGGGTGAAACAGATTTTTTTTTTCCAGTAACAACTAACAGGGAAAGAGCTGTACTTCATTCCTATTTGTGCAGAGGTGGCTGGACATTTTATTTACTTATTTTTTAAATTCTTTTATTTTTTTTATTTTTTTGGACAGGCAGAGTGGACAGTGAGAGAGAGAGAGAGACAGAGAGAAAGGTCTTCCTTTGCCGTTGGTTCACCCTCCAATGGCCACCGTGCTGCGGCCAGCGCACCACGCTGATCCGATGGTAGGAGCCAGGTATTTATCCTGGTCTCCCATGGGGTGCAGGGCCCAAGGACGTGGGCCATCCTCCACTGCACTCCCTGGCCACAGCAGAGAGCTGGCCTGGAAGAGGGGCAACCAGGACAGAATCCGGCGCCCCAACTGGGACTAGAACCCTGTGTGCCGGCGCTGCTAGGCGGAGGATTTGCCTGTTGAGCCGCAGCGCCGGCATTTTTTAAATTTTTAAGGTGATCAAATTTCATGTATTTCATATATACAGGTTTAGGAGCATAGTGATTACTTCCCACCCTTCCCTCCAACCTGCTCATGCTCCCACCCTTCTTTCTTCCTCCTCTTTCAATTTTTACAGTGATCTACTTTCAGTTTACTTTATATTCATAAGATTGACCCTACACTAAGTAAAGAGTTCAATAAATAGTAAGAAGCAAAAAACATTGTTCCTCAACAGTAGAGATGAGGGCTTTAAACAATCACTGAATATCAAAATGTCAATTTCACTCCTATACATTACAGTTTTGGTACTCTGTTAGTAACCACAGAACAGGGAAAACATATGGTTTTGTCTTTTTGGGACTGGCTTATTTCACTAAGTATAATGGTTTCCAGTTGCATCCACTTTGTTGCAAAAGACAGGATTCATTCTTTTTTTACAGCTGAGTCGTACTCTGCACTATGTATATACCAAACGTCTTTATCCAGTGACTGGACATTTTAAAGGGAGAATAAAGGAGTCAGGAATTGCAGGAAGCAGGGCTCAAGAAGATCCAGGGAACTGAAAAACATCAGAGGGTTGATCAGTGGAACTGTGGCGATGCCAGTTCTGCCTGCTAGCTGGCAATTACGCAAGTCTCCCAAAAGAGACTAGGAGACACAGGCCCTAACGTTCCTTATGAATACATTCCAATGGCATGGTTTCCAGGTCCTTGGGAAAGACATTATTGAGTTACATGTAAAGTTGGCCTCCCATATCCATTGGTTCCATATCCATGGCTTCAATAAAAAATATTTTGGAAAAAGAAATTGCATCTGTACTGAACAAGTACAGACTTTTACCTTGTTGTTATTCTCTAAATAATATTGCATAGCAACTATTTACATAGCATTCATATTGTAATAGGCATTATAAGTAATATAGAGGTGATTTAAAGTATATAGGAGGGGTCTAGCTTTATGGCACAGAGAGTTAAGCTACCACCTATGAAGACAGCATCCCATATGAGCACCAGTTAAAGTCCCAGCTACTCCACTTCCTATCCAGCTCCCTATTAATGTGTCTAGGAAAGCAGTGTTAGATGGCTCAAATACTTAGGTCTCTGCCATCCACATGAGAAACCTGGATGGAGTTGCAAGCTCCTGGCTTTAGCCTAGTCCAGCCCCAGCTGATGTGACAATTAGGGAATGAACTAGCAGGTTAAAGATCTTTCTCTCTCTGTTTTTCAAATAAATAATCTTTTAAAAAATAAAGTGTATGAGAAGATATACACAGGTTGTGTGCAAACACTACACCATTTTACATAAGTACTTATGTAACCTTCGGTATCCATAGATCTGGTAACTGGTCCCCATGGATATCAAGGACCACTGTATATCTCAAAGTGATGGAGAAAGTGTGTGCAGCTTTGAGCCATTTTTAGGAAATTCTCTAGGTGTAGGAGATCAGGGGCCTGTTGTCCAGTGTTGCCTGGAATGAGTAGTAAATTCTTTTGATGGCCCCAAGCTCTTTCTGATGGGAACTCAAAATAGGTCTGGGATGTCACAGGGACACTGCCTTGGGCTGCCAGAGCCCTGATAGGATTGTTCCTATCCAATGCAGACATTTGGAAGAGTTCTTATGTGCTGGGAGTTCTTCAAATATGCCATGCTTGTTTGCATATGCTGTGTCCCCCTTTCCTTGAATCTTAACTTCTTTACCTTCCTTGCCCAGCTTACTTATTCTCTGTCATCTAACCACTGGGTACTAAGTCCAACTGTCATCTCATTTCTAAAACTTTTGCTATCCTGCCCCAGTGCCCCTCCTCAATATCGTTAGGTATTTTTATTGTGTGCTTCCAAAACATCCGAAGCAATACCCCACCACAGCATATAACGTACTGGGTGGTGATTTATGGTCAACTGTTTTTCTCTTCTACCTCTCGGATGAGAAAATGTACATCCAGATCTTCTGGAGATGGAAGGGTTTTCCCACCAACATGGAGATCAAATGTTTGATGGGGAAACAGCACTGTTCAAGAGAAAGAGATACGGCAACTGGCATAGGATGTGGAACTCTGGAGAAGCAGAGAAGGTTAAGAGTGATGTGCAATGTAATTCCCTTTTCCAAATTTAAAAGAAATTTGACAATCATCATTACTTAGCTGTGCTTTTAGAGAATCATTTAGGTTTGTGTTTCTTCCAAGCATAAGATTTCTGTAAAACAGGTGCAAGGGTTGTCCAAGGAGGCTCAGTTGCATTTAGAATACAAGTGAACAATGATAGTGCTGGGCTCTCTACAGCAGCAGTGTGGCCTCCGCGCAGCATCACTCAACGTGTGCTAATACAGAAATGTTCATGCATATTTCTACCAATATCCTCCATCTTTCTCTCCAAGGGAAGTCATGCTTTGTCTTCAGCAGATAGGACAGCTGAAGCCATGCAAAGTTACTAAGAATCCCTCAGATCTTGTCCATTCATGGTTGACTTTGGCAGAATAAAAGAAGTCACAGATTGCTTACTTCCACTTGTTTCCTCTTATTCCTACCCCGGAGAGAAAGAAGCAACAAGATAGACAGCTAGACAAATCCAGTGAAGGAGCATCTACATTTGTTAAATATAAATCTTTGTTCTTTGGAGCAGAAGCAAAAGCACAGACGTGAGTTTCTTGTAGACCAATAAGAACGTTCCCGGTAGGACCCAGTGGTGTCTGACCCACATATGAGAACCACTGCCATCAACTATTTTTGTGTTTTATGTTGCTCTTTGCTTTTACTGTCATTCCCTTCCTTATTCTCATCACCTTCCAAGCCTATTTGCCAAGAAGAGTTGTAGTAATCTTAGCCCTCTGCGTTTAACAATGACGTCGCAGTCAGAGTGTCCTACATTCAAATAATGCTGCTCTGGGGGAGTGTGACAGCCACAGCAGCCCACAGAACGCCATTTATTGATCATCCACTGAGCATAGAAACACCGCTTCATGCAGTGAGAGATGACACGTGCTCATGGACTGGGATGAGGCCCTGAGAGAAGCAGCCCCCGGCTTAGGGCAGAGAAACCTGGTCCCAAATCTTGACTTTTCCACTTACACATACTATTTAAGCAACTTAAAAAACCTTTCTAGGCTTTCATTTCTTCATCCGTAAAATAGGCACAATGTTATTTATCTCACAGGATGGGTTTAACAATAAAGTGAGGGAAGAGACGCCAAAGTTGCAGGACCAAGTCAAGTATCCTGAAAATTAATTGTTCAGCCATTGGATTCCTCCCTTCCACGTGGTCTGAAAGAAGTCACTGTCAAATCAATACAACCAAACAGCATAGAATCATGCTTAAAATAAACTCTTAAGTTTTACTTTTTTGGAAAATATTATAATATCCAACTCATACTCTTAGAAGAACTTCTCACAGCTCCTTTCCTATTCTTCTCATATCTCACATTTATAGGAATCCTTTTACTCCTCTCAAAACGCCTCTACCAGCATCCCCTAGGCTGGAGAAGGTTTCTTCCCTCACTGCTCTCAGTCCTGGAGGTCAATATAACCTATACTCTAAGTTCTTCCCTTTCTCTCCAGCTTTTTCTCTCTCTCTTTTTAATATTTATTTATTTATTTATTTGAAAGAGTTACACAGAGAGAATGAGAGGCACAGAGAGAGAGAGAGAGAGAGAGAGAGAGAGGTCTTCATCCGCTGGTTCACTCCCCGGTTGGCTGCAATGGCTGGAGCTGTGCCGATCCGAAGCCAGGAACCAGGAGCTTCTTCCAGGTCTCCCACACAAGTGCAGGGGCCCAAGCCCTTGGACCATCTTCCACTGCTCTCCCAGGCCATAGCAGAGAGGTAGATCGGAAGAGGAGCAGCTGGGACTCGAATTGGTGCTGCCATTGCAGGCGGCGGCTTTACCCACTATGCCACGGTGCCTGCCCCAACTCTCTTTTTGTTCTCATTTTTTTTCTTAATCAATTTCACCAGGAGAATCTAGGAACTGGGCATGGTGAAGACAAGTACTCCTTAAAGGCCAGAGAATGTTGAGCAGAAGACCAGGTAGGAAGAGACAACTTTCCTTTTTTTCAAGAAAGGGGAAAAGCTGGAAGCATCTCAGTTGAATCATCCCTTTATCTGTCGTGTTTGTAGAGGGACAGATTCAAAGCCAGTCACACAGTCTGACAGCAGAAGTTTAGGCAGCCTTCCCAGGACTTCTGTGATCAAAACTGGGAGCCGATCTCCTTCTTTCTGATTGGCTGATCAGTCAGAGGGTCAGGTTCCAGATGCTTGGTGCTATGGTCAGCATTTTGTCCAGGAACTCCATGCCTCTCAGTGAGCAGAGCAGGCGATCTCCCCAAGATTCTTTCTATACACCCGATGTCTGCTGTATCACGAATGCCTTCTCACAGGTACACGCACCATTCATGCAAATGTGTCTGCAGTTTTACAGACAGGAGAACTGTATGTCTGGGCACAACCAAATTGTCACATCCTGCTAATGCAAAGACTTTTCATTTTCTTTCACTCCCGTAACACTTATCTCCGAGTTCAATCTAGTTCCACTTTCCTGCAAACATATTTGTAATTTCTCCTCAGAGACAGATTAAGATAGAGACTTCACTACAAACAGTGTGGCAGGTGTTTACATGATTGGTTCGAAGCTGTTTCTTGTATTTCATTTTTATTTCAGAGGCAAAGTTAGAAAGGGAGAGACAGAGTGAGCGCTTCCACCTGCTGGTTCGTTTCTCAAACGGCTGCAATGGTTAGGGTTGGGCCAGGCGGAAGCCAGGAACCAAGAGCTTCATCCAGGCCTCCCATGAGGGTGGGAAGGGTTCAAGTCCTTGGGCCATCTTCTGTTGCTTTCCTAGGCACACTAGCCGGGAAGTGAGTCCAAAGTGGAGCAGCTGGGACAGGAAGCAATGCCCATAAGGAACATGGGAATCACAGGTGGCAGCCTAACCAGCTACACCACAATGCAGGCCCCCATTGTGTTTTATTGTTATCTTTTGAGGTTTGTTTTCAATGGGTGCAGGGAGGGTGTACCAACAGTGAGGCTAAATTAAAGCTGTGACTGTCCTTTAAACAGTCCACTTTCCATTAGCATTCTAGTATTTCTGTGCAAGAGGTTGCTGTGGGTCAAGGTGTTTTATTCTGCTCCATTTACTCCGATTTTTAAACTCAGTCATTTTTCCGCCTTGGATAAATATCACTCATTGTGGTGTTTCTAAGCCTAGGCAGTGTCTTGGAATTTTTTTCCCTGTGCCAAACACTGATCTTTGTTCAAGCCATTCCCTTTGCCTGATTTTTCCTTACCACGCTCTGATCACTCCTTGCCCCTGAACATCCCTAAGTCATTGACAAGATGGAATCTGGCATCACATTCATGTGATGGGGGTTCCCGGGGTAGCTCCTGTTGTTTTGTAATTAAATTCATGCAAATATTTATTGAATGCCTACTCTGTGTGAGCTGGTATTTAAGGTTTTCAAGAATTAAAGACATGAGCAAGACAGTGTCTGTGCTTCAGATATTTTTAGCTTAGGTTTTCAATTTTGATCTTTTTTACAGAAACATGATTTTAATGATTTAGCAGCTTTATTAAGACCTAATTCATATACCACACAGGCCACCTCTTTTCAGCCTGTAACTTGATGATATGTAGTATAGTCACAGAGTGGTGCGTGCATCATCACAATTTGAGAACTGTTTCACTAATTTCAAAAAGAAATCTTCCATTGCCCCCCAGAAGTATTTCCATACCTAAGCCCTAGCCAAACACAAGCCTATTATGTCTATAGAGTCCCGTTCTGGATGTTCCTCATAAACAGAATCATACAATATGTGGTTCTTTGTGACTGACTCCTTTCATTTAGTAGTGTTTTCAAGTTTCACTCACATATGGCATGTATTGGTATTGCACTTCTTTCTCTCTTGAAAAAAATTTATTTGTAAGAGAGAGAGAGACAGAGAGATAGAGAAAGAAACTCCCAACTACTGGTTCACTCCCCAAATGCTTACAACAGCCAACCAGGGCTGGGCTGGGACTGAATCCTGGAGCTGAACCTGAATCCAAGTCCCCCATATGGGAGGCAGATACCCAGTTACTTGAGCCATCTGATGCCTCCCCGGGTGAGCATTAGCAGGAAGCTGGAAACAGGACCCTGGGTTGGGAACAGAACCCAGGCACTCCAAAGTCGAACACAGATGTCCTATCTGAAGCTAAGCACCCACTCCCCTTTTCTTTTTTCAAGCCTTTTTAATAGGGCAATTTTAGGATCACTGCAAAATTGAGAGGAAAACAGAGATGGCCTATACAATCCCTGTCTCCTGTAGGCACAGCCTCCCATCTTATCAACATGCCCCCACAGAGTGGAATATGTGCTGTAACTGAGTCGTCATTTGTGAAACCTTCATCTTACGGTGGTTAATTTCAACTATATTAGTTATTTCCTCTGTTACCTTCCCCTGCCTCACAGATCATTTTAGCCCAGGAGCCTGACAAAAGCTGAGTAGTAACAGACTTTCCATTATGTTCATTTTTCTGACATAATGTGGGGGAAAACAAGAAGCTTGCACACATGTGTGTACGTGTTTAAAGAGACACATACCACTTTAGAACAAGAGGCAGTCTGGCGTTCTCAAAGGCTCTGGGGTTTTAATGTGAGGAGAAGCTAGGTATGAATCCTAATTTTGCTTTTGGCAAGCTTCTTAACCTTTAAGGCCTATTCATCTGTGAAATGAGTAGGATAATGCTTATCTCAAGGAGTTCTTGGAAGGATTAATGCAATAGCTTCGGAAAGCACCGTTCTAGATCCTGGCACTGTGTTAAAGGAACGGAAACTAGAAATCTGAGTGGAAGAATCCCCCAGCTTTCCAATGCTCCATTGACGGCAAAGTAAACACTCCTAACAGGCTGGCCTTGAGAGTCACAAGTCTGAGGGGTGTGGACCGGGAGGGGAGTACATCTAAATTAAAGAGGTGATGACAGCAAGGCTTATTAAACCACTCATACATTCATCCATCTTCCTTTCTACCTCTCCCCCAGTGAGTTCTCTGCTTAGGAGGTTCGGAGACAGGACCCCGATTGAAGTCCACTTTGTGTTGGTTTTATTCGGAAGATGCTTGGGAAAACAAAACAAAACAAAACAAAACAAAACAAAACAAAACAAAACCCAAAAAGTAAATTGCAAGATAACGCAAAAGGATCCCGGCAGAGAGTTCCTCCCTTGGTGGTTCTCCTAGAATCTGAGCCAGACAGTGCTCCAGAAACTTCAACTCCCTCCCATGAAAGATAAGAAAAGGTTTTACAATACGTCCTGGAGCCTCGTCCCAATAGGCTAGCGAGAAGCAGCCCTCAAAATGATGCTGGAAGAAATGCAGAGTCAAAGCTAGAACGTAGGCGGTTCCTTGTATGCTGCTATTGGCTTCAAGACCACTTTTGAGAATCCTGGCCCACCTTTCCCATCTCTCCAACTCGACTCTTCACATTAAAAATGTGGCCCCCCCTTCCGGCGTTCCACCCCTTCCCCTAGCTCCGCCCCCGCTGCCCAGAGGCCCCGCCCCTCCTCCGGGGCGCTGCAGGAATGAATGGCAGCGTAGCTCCCGCGCCGCTTCGGGCGCTGATTGGCAGCCCGGCGCGGTGACGCGCTGGCGGCCGCTGGTGCACGCAGGCAAGCGAAGCGCAAGCGGGGGTGGAGCCGGCCTGCGGGGCGGGGCGCGGGCGCCCGGGGGCGGAGGAGCCGGGGAGGCGGGAGGCGGGAGGCTTCGGGGCCGTTTAAGCGGCCTCCCTCCCGCCCCCAAGCCGCCCGGTCTGGCCCCGGCAGCGTCTCGACCCCCGGCCTGGCCCCACTCTGGCCCTGCCCGGACGAGGGCTCTGCCTGGCACCCAGGCGGCCTCCGGAGTAGCCGAAGCCCATGAGGGCCGCGCGCCCCGCCGCGGCTGCTGACGAGACGGAGCTCCCGGTCCCCGAGGAGGAGCGGAGGATCAATGCGGTTCAAGAATCGATTCCAGCGGTGAGAAGGATGGCACTCCGCCCCGCCCTTCGTGCCGGGAGCCGGTCCCCAGGTCCCACCACTTCGCGCGTGGGTCCCGGCGCCTCACCTGGCTCCATCCCCCGCGTTGGCCCCGCGCCTTGGCCGGGGACCAGCTCCTGGGGGATTCCCCCGCGTGCTGTCCCTGGGCGATCCCCTTCCTTGGACGACTGGAGCTCATGCCTGACCTGGGACCCCCCCTCGCAATGTGCGTGCCTCGGATTCCCAGACCCGGGACGCCGGGTGCCTGAGCTCGCCCTCCTTCCTAGGGGATCCCCCTGCTCACCCGGCGTCACCCCCGCACCCCTCCAGGCAAGGCCCTTGCTAGCTTTGAGGACCGAAGCTGCAGCCTCAGGAGCCTCCTTCCACCCTGGCTTCGGCCTCCATCCCTTTCCCCGCGGGGTGGGGTCTCCCCGGGCGCGCGGAACCCGGGGTAGCTGCTGCGCCCTGCAGAGAGATGGGTTCTGGGCTCCTTCGGTGCTTTGTCTGTGAATGGCCCTAAACAGGCAAACTGAGGCACGAGCTGCTGCCGGCTTAGACTGGCCGGACAGTGCAGGGCCCTTGTTGTGGGTTCTGTGGCTTAAAAGGGTCCCCGGGGCCGTGCTATTTTGGGCTGTGCGCGGGGGCAAGTTAGCATTCGCGCGGTGAGACCTGCTGTGGAGGCGCCCTTGTTAGGAAACCAGGGGGAGGAACCCAGGAGGCGCCACCGGAAGACTGGTCGGCGCTGGTTCACTGGAGAGAGAGCTGGTGGGAACGCCAGGCTGGGGGCACCGTGGCCGTACCCACCCCGGGCCTCTGCCTCCTAGCACTGGACCCCGGCTGCCGGCCCGTGGTTCCCGGGGGAAGCGCTGGCTTTTGTCATTTAGTGGGTGAAAGTTCACCTCTCCTGTGTTTGTGGTAACTCTCCATCCCTTTGTCTGGGTCGGGCAGCCCTCGGATTGCCAAACCTTCAAACCCTAGCAGGCCAGCTTAGTACCAGGCAGTGCCTGGAGGAATTTGGGGGAGGGGGGATTGCATAAAATCTTTTAAGGAGATTATCGTTGAATATTTAGGCACTCCCTTTTATTTCAGAGTTTTAAAGTGCACTTTTTTTTTTCTGTCTCTTTGCTGCCCACTCACCCATTATGCTCATCTCATTAATGCCTCCCCCAGTCCCAAAGGGTGTAGGAGCCCAAAAATGCACAGGAAGATTTGTGGTGGGCTGTGACATCAGCTTGAAGACTTGGATTGACTTCTGAATATTGCTCATCACTTGGTGTTGAGGGCTTGGCACTGTCCCCTAACCCCGCGAGAACTTCGGATCAGTGCTTTTAGGGCAAAAAGGAACCAAGGTGTTCTGGCTTTAGAACCTAAATTTCAGGAATGACGACTGGATGGGCTTACAGAGGGAACATCACATGTGTGCAGGCATTGTTCAGGCAGCAGCCAGGGAGCCTTGCGCCTGTGGTTTGTTTGATTTGGTTTTACTTCTCTGCACATCTGTGGGCTTCCTGTTTTCCGAGAACAGTGTCTATAGTCTGTGAAATAACCCCTTCCCTATTTGAATAAGACTTCAGTCTCTTTGAATTCTTCTCTAAAAAGAAAAAAAGCCTGTTTTATTTTTTACACAAATGCTGAAAGTGTTAAAAAATGAAAAAAAAAAAACCACTTTAGGATACTACCATTTTAGCTGATTGAACTACATTCTTTTTTCTTTTTACCAGATACTAGTCTCTCTCATTCTTGTTACCACCATTGTAATGTAATTTTTGGACTTTGTTTTACACATTTTAAAAAACAGAGGCCTTTCCTTTTGGTGTGGCTTAGACCAATTTCTCAGGGACCACACAGCATTGTACTCTGTGGATATTTAACAGTTTCTTTCTTGGCGACACCTAATTCTGCCCTGATTTTGTTTGAAAATTTGAGTGATGCCATGATTTTCCATTCCTCTGTTACAGGCTGGGTTGGAAAGATATTTCTAAGCATCAATTGCAAGTTGGAAATAAAGTCTGCAAAGTAAAAAGTAATGTAACAAGAAGTCCTGATTTTTGAGGTTCCCACGTTAAAATTCTGAGAATACTATTCTGTACCTTTTAAAGCTGTGCTCACTGTATGTCTTTCTGAGCGTTCACCGTAGCCACAGGTCGGCAAATCACACAGGAAGTCCAGTGCGGGCAGGGCACACAGTCTTTGAACAGATGTGCTTCTTCCCCTGACAGATTGATCGGGATTTCACTGAGGAGAATTTACTGCAGTAAGAACATTTCATTAGGTCTTACCTTATTGCTTTGCCTAAATGACAAGGAAACCTGAAGGTCTTGCTGCTTTGTTCATAATGGAAACTTGGCGGTTACTGTGGCTTTGGATCCACTTCCAGAGCGCTGCCATTTCTGCCGAGAAGGGCTCTCAGGAAACAGCCCGCCATCCTAAGTGGAGATCTTTATGTAGTGGTGGCTTCTCAGAAACTTTGGGATGCGAGAAATTCCACTGGCACAGAGAGAGCGAATTTTATCTTGGTTGCTTTATCCCTTTCAAACTTGAGTCTCCAGGACACCTAAACATAAACAGATACACAAAGGTATATATTTTCTCCTTGTTCAAGAAGATAGGTGTAGAGAAAAGGACCTTGCACATAGTCACACAACCTGGAAGGGGTAGACTCGAGATCTCCACCGCCTGCCTCTCTGCACCACCCGTGCTACCAGATCACCTCTGCCGAGTCCTGCCCGCGTCCCTGTATCCATGTGTGCAGCACAGACGCTGAGGACCCACTGAACATTTCCACCCTTTCTTCTTGGTGGTGCGCACTCATTGTGTCGCCTTGCAACTGAAAACACAAGGAAGAGATGCTCTGTTTCTCAGCCTCAGCCTCATGACCACTGGTTAGCTTCAGAACTGAGTATGTGGAAAAACATCTTACTCTCAAGCATTCGGAAGTCTTCAGGGATGTGTAGTTGTGCATGTTTTTACAGTATTCAGTCATAGACATGGGGTAGTTTCCTTATATATGCCTTCTCCCTTTATTTAGTAGTTAAGGATACCACTAGACACTGTTCTGAACAATACCATGCTCAGTTCTAAAGAGGAGCTACTGGTAGGGTTCTATACACAGCAACATCCAGTGGTACTGGAGGGATCGAGTACCCACTGTTTTGGCTTTGGGGTTTTCATCAGGTGCAGAGTTTATTTGGCCATAAGACTGCCTGTTTCTTTTATATAAAGAAAACCTCCTGGATTCCCAGTAAAACTAACAGGCTATAGGATATTGCTCCATTGAAACAAAATATTCAACAGTAGCTAGAATATGTCTATTCATTCAATGAGCAATTATTTATTAAGCTTCAGCAATAAACTAGATGTTGTACTTGGGATTAGAAATGGAATGCTGGATGACAGATTAGTGGAATTTGCATTAGAGTAGGAAAAGATGAAATTAAACAGGTTTTTTTGGCCGGTGCCGTGGCTCAATAGGCTAATCCTCCACCTAGCGGCGCCAGCATACCGGGTTCTAGTCCTGGTCAGGGCGCCAGATTCTTTCCCGGTTGCCCCTCTTCCACGCCAGCTCTTTGCTGTGGCCCGGGAAGGCAGTGGAGGATGGCCCAAGTCCTTGGGCCCTGCACCCCATGGGAGACCAGGAGAAGCACCTGGCTCCTGCCTTCGGATCAGTGCGGTGTGCTAGCCGCAGCGTGCCGGCCGTGGCGGCCATTGGAGGGTGAACCAACGGCAAAAAGGAAGACCTTTCTCTCTGTCTCTCTCACTGTCTACTCTGCCTGTCAAAAAAAAAAAAAAAAAAAAAAAAAAAAAAAAAAGAAACAAGTTTTTTAAAGATAAAATTTTTTACAAATTATAATAATGGCTCTAATTGTATGGGAAGGACTAAAGTGTTTCTTGAGATAGGATGGCCTGGAAAATCCGAGATGCTAATTGAAGCACGAGAAGAGAGCTGAGCGTTCCAGAGAAGAATGTTCTAGGCAGAAATAAACAGCAGATGTCCTGAGGCAGACAAGACCTTGATGTGTGTGTGGGTCTTTTTTTTTAATTTTCAAAAATTCATTTGCAAGGGAGAGGGAGAAGGGGAGGGGGAAAGAGGAAGAAGGAGAAAGAGAGAGAGAGAGAGAGATGTTCCATCTACTGGTTCACTCTCCATATACCTGCAACAACCAAAGCCAGGAACCCAGAGCTCAATCTAGGTTTCCTCATGGGTGGTAGGGACCCAATTACTGAACCGTCACCTGCTGCCTCCCAGGGTGCACATTAACAGGAAGCTAGAATCAGAAGCAGAGCTGGAACTCAGACCATACTAGACAGCCTTAACCACTGGGCCAAACTCTTGCCCCCTTGATGTGTTTAAGAAGCAGAAAGGAGGGTCTGGTGTTGTGGCGTATCCGGTAAAGCCACCACATGCTATGCTGGACTGGCATCCCATTTGAGTGCCGGTTCGAGTCTTGGATGCTCCACTTCCCATCCAGCTCCCTGCTAATGTGCCTGGGAAAGCAGTGGAAGATGGGCCATGTACTTGGGCTACTGCCACCCACATGGGAAACCCTGAAGAAGCTCCTGGCTGCTGGCTTCCATCTGGCCCAGCCCTGGCAGTTGCAGCCATCTGGGGAGTGAACCAGTGGATGGAAGATCTTTCTCTCTCTGCTTTTCCTTCTCTCTCTCTGTAACTTCTGCCTTTCAAATAAATAAAATCTTTAAAAAAAAAAAAAAAGCAGCAGAAAGGAGGTTGTGTAGCTAGGGGGTAGAGTGATAGGAAAGTGGCATCCTGAGGCTGGAAAAGTACTGAGGGCCAGACCACACGGAGCTGTGGGCCTCTCGCTTGTTTTAAGTGTTTCTGGAAGCCAAAGACAGGTTTTAAGTTGAAGGTAGAGTGCGTGGCATGTTATAGCTGCTGAATAGAGAAGAGTCTGTGCGGGGACGAACAGGAAGACCACTTAAGAGACCTTGTACTTTTACAGACTTGAGATAATTGGAGTCTTGAATCAAGGGTGGAGCTGTGGAGAGGTGGACTGATTTGGTCTATGATTTAGGAATATGACTTGGATAGTGTTGACAGTACTTGCACTTGGAGAATGAGGAACATCCTAGAATTAAGCACAACGCGTGGGGTTTGATGCTATGCCTCTGAGGTCCCTTGGGTTGCAGATCCACTTTCAGAGGGTGTAGTGCTTTGAACTGAATTTCAAGTGTGCTAAGGAGTTTCCCAGGTGTCTACCTGCTCTTTTCCTCTTCAGGGTTGGTATATAAGGGTACTGGGCAAGGAGTAGGCAAGGAAGTGTTGAAAGTGAGGTATGAGTGAACCAACTCTGCTTAACTAATACCTCTGCTACCTGTGTTTCCTATTCTTAGAGCTAAGTCAGCTCCTTTCAGGCCCTCTCATGCATGCTGGTTACTCTGCTTGGGCATTTGGTGACCATGAAGGCTACTCCACCTTAAAGATGTTTTCTATAAATGGGCGCAGTTTCCCGTAACACTTGAACCTTTCCATTCCCTCTTAAGGGGAGAGGTTAGGGTCAGTGTGTGGGAGTTTATTTGCATTTTACATCTGCTTTTCCATTGAGGTCTTAGGAATGATTTCTTCAAGGGACTGTGGAGGAGGCTCGATTACATCCTGGCAGGTCAGAGAGCAATGGAAAATTGCATTGTACGAGCTGTTGTGCTGTGTGGCCCACTGAGCCCCAGACAGTAAGGTGCTCCCAGGGTGGTTCCTGCTACCTTTCCTCATTGCCCAGACCTTGCCTGTCCACCAGAAGTGACTGCCTTCAATCATCGAGAGATACTGTTCTCTACAACTCCCTACTTGATTTTATTTATTTATTTATTTATTTATTTATTTATTGGACAGGCAGAGTGGACAATGAGAGAGAGAGACAGAGAGAAAGGTCTTCCTTTTTGCCTTGGTTCACCCTCCAATGGCTGCCATGGCTGGCGTGCTGCGGCCGGCGCACCGCACTGATCCGATGCCAGGAGCCAGGTGCTTCTCCTGGTCTCCCATGGGGTGCAGGGCCCAAGCACTTGGGCCATCCTCCACTGCACTCCCTGGCCACAGTAGAGAGCTGGCCTGGAAGAGGGGCAACCGGGACAGAATCCGGCACCCCGACCGGGACTAGAACCCGGTGTGCCGGCGCCGCAAGGCAGAGGATTAGCCTAGTGAGCCGCGGCGCTGGCCCCTACTTGATTTTTGACCTTAGGTTTTCCAGGTGGGCACGGACAAAGCTGTCACAAACATGGCCACCTGGCGTGTTTGCTTTTAAGAGAAAATGTGGAAGTCTATCCCTGTTGCTGTGTAATGGCCTATTTTTAGATTAGGCTGCCAGAGACATAAATTGCTATTTTAGGCTGCAGCCTGGTGGTGGGTAGACACATCTTACTTACTGCACCCTGCACAGAGCACTTTCAGTGTATTCTAACCTCATCCATCTTGAAGACTCGCCCTTGACTCTTTGAAATTCCTATTAGGGTATGCCACTTAAAGCCCCATTGTTAGGTCCCGGGTTAATGATGTGGTAGGTTCTTCAATGCCTGGGACACTTTTTTTTTAAATCACCCTTCCCCAGAGTGTAATTATTTTCCTTTTTACTAAGAAAGGCTATATAGCAACACTCTGGTCCCTGAGGACATTAATAAAGTTATTTACTGGATTATCAGGGGAGAAAAGATAATGTTTGAAATTATTTATCTATGTGTGAAAATAGCTTGGGCAAATTCCGAAGCTCCTAGTTCTCCATTCGTCTTAAATAGTTTGCAAACTTTCTGGTAGATTATGTTCGGTATGTACATGTTTTGCACACTAGTTAAATATCTAACTCACGTTCTGAGTGAAGTAGCTTCACTGTCCCAGATGCATCCCATTGTAGCTTTCCGACCTGGGGTATCCGAGACTGCCACATTTATTTTGTTTGACTGAAGGATAGTAGGACTTTCTTAGCTCCAGGAGAAAGTATTGACTAGGATCTGGTTCACGAACTGGGCGCTATTTAGAATGGTTTGGTTGTATGCTTCAGCCGATTTTTGGCACCTGTGTTCTGCCATTTGGTTCGGCCTGGTAGCATTTCTCATCATGTGAATGAACAATGTGTGACTAGTCAAAGCTCATTAATGTCCTTCCGCCACAACCAGCTCCAGCAGAAGGATCATTTGTTGTTCCAGGCGTGCAGACTGCAAGCCCAGGAACGCAGCCCGCCTTCTGAGACCTGACTGCTGTTGGGGCACTTTTCACTCCGTTCCTCTGCATCTGCCTCTCTGCTCCTTTATTCCAACAGCTGCTTTTTCTCCGTTTGAGAACAGTCAGATAAACCCCGAGTCCCTCGTGAACCCTGATATAGAAGCAGATTGCGTTTGAGGGGCTGTCCTCGTTTGACCACTGCGATAGAAGACAGCCATAGTTTCTTTAGGTCCTGTGGTATGCTTTTTGCTCTGTTGCTGATTGTCACAAAGTTGTCCCAAGGGAAATATGGAATATGGGCATGTGTCTATATGTGTAACAGGTTTTCTGTGTATTTGAATTTAATGCCCAAAAGTAGTAGGTACAGGTCATGTGTTTGGTTTTTGAACCAAAGTGTTTTAATTAAGGGAGAATGAAGGTGGAAATGTACCTTCTCTTGGGGCCGTCGCTGTGGCGTAGCTGGTAAAGCCTCCGCCTGCAGTGCCGGCATCCCATATGGCTGCCGGTTCGTGTCCCGGCTACTTCACTTCTGATCCAGCTCTCTGCTATGACCTGTGAAAGCAGTGGAAGATGGCCCAAGTCCTTGGGCCCCTGCGCCCACATGGGAGACCCGGAGGAAGCTCCTGGCTCCTGGCTTTGGATCAGCACAGCTCTGGCCGTTGCGGCCGATTGGGGAGTGAACCAGCGGATGGAAGACGTCTCTCTCTCTCTGCCTCTCCTCTCTGTGTAACTCTTTCAAATAAATAAATAAATCTTAACACCCCCCCCCCCAAAAAAAAAAAAAGAAATGTACCTTCTCTTTTAGGTGGCCTAAAGGTAGCCAGGTATCATTTAAGCTGTGTGTGGTGCTGGGACAAGTAATACAGTATAGGGAAACTAGTTGGACATGCCTTATAATCATGGTCTGTAGGGTGTACAGATCTGCATATATATAAAGCTTTATACATTTTGAAAGAGAAAATAGAAACATTTGAAATGTAGCATGTACCTTTTCATTTAGGAAAATGCCCTGTTTTTAAGATTTAGTTGTGCCATTTTTTGTTTTTGTATTTTATTACAGGGAGTGATAAATGAAGGAATGGATATGGTTTCTGTTTACTTGTGGTTGGTATAAGGTTTCCCTGTTGAGTACACTGAAAGATGCCTAATATAATGTACTAAGTCATTTGCTGTAGAATCAGTGCTGTTGATTTTAGTGGATTATACTTTATTCCTGTAATTAGGTATTTCCACCACTGACTGCTTTATTTAGAGTAGATCAAACAACTGTTGGCAGACTTCCCCATTGTTCTTTACATGCTCTGATTGCCTGATGTCTTCTTTCTACAGGTTCATGAACCATCGAGCCCCCGCCAATGGCCGCTACAAACCAACTTGCTATGAACACGCTGCTAACTGTTACACACATGCAGTGAGTATGAATTTTATTTTATGCCAGGCTCACCCTTCCCAAAGGGTGTTAGTGGAAGGAAGGGGTAATTATCTCAACATAATTGGTTGAATTTTCCCATCTGGTGACCTTATCTGCCCACATCAGTGCTGGGTTGTGTCACCAGAAACAGTGTGAGTGTGCTCTGGCCTTCAGTTAGATCTTTTCTGGCCTTGCTTTCTCCAAGAAGTACCCATTATAGGACAACCAAAGGAAGCTGTTTATGAAGACTGTCATTCCTGGAATGAAGGAAGTGGATGAATGAAATGAATCACTTTTTCAAGATAGTCAGCTGGATTCTTTTAGCCAGGAGAGTTCACAGTTTGTTGAAGAAGGGAGCCCCTGTAGTGAGGAGCCCCGTCCTGCTGTCCCCATCGCCTCTCAGTGCAGAACTGTTCCACATTGCTGAAGGAAAGGCAGCTGTCAAAACCTCCATATTATTTTTTCAGAGCAGCAAATGTAATTTTATTAAGCCATATCCCAGATTTTTGAATTTCAGAGACTAGTAAAATTTCTAAAACCAACAAAATACTTCTGTTGTCATCATTTCATCAAAGAGAGGATACTTGAACATGAAAAAAGTAGAAAAAGGCATGGTTGCAAAATAAAGGATATTTCTTAAGTTAAATGCTTTTTGTTTTATGAAATCTTACTTTATTGCTGTAATTATTGTTTTGCTCCGAGCCAATGAAAACTTCGCCATCTGAATATTTATGCCAATGTCATCCAGAAATTTAATATTCTGTTGCAAGAGGGCAAAACTTGGGGTTAGAAGCAAAAAGAAAGATAAGAAAATTGCTAAAGTTTGCATTCATTGCCAAGTACGCTTATTGTGGTTATCTATTGTCGTAGTTTAGTTCTCTTGGGAATTTCTTTTTATAAAATGCTTACTAGTCATCGTTATACTTTTATGACTAGACATTTAAATTTTTTGTCAATATGGACTGTGAAATACGGTGCAAAGAGCAAAATTCTCTACGATTCAGATCTCTTAATATTTTTTGAATAGGAGGGTCTTAGTGGATTACTGTTGCTTACTTAAAAGGTGCTACTACAAACGAAATAAGCCAAAACCTTTTCATTCTGCAATAGCTTCCAAACTGACGAACTGAACAAATCCAGGACATATGACTTGTACAGTTATTTTTTGTGTGTGTGGCATTATATACATTATAATACTTACTGACTTGGTTCATTCAGTTACCTTTGCTGAAATAATTGGGATTTTGGTAGCTCATGGGGCATTCAGGACCTCCTGGGAAATATGATTAGCATTTGAATAGTTTTAGTACCTTCTCTAAATCAGATTAGAGACTAGAATAAATTAGGATAAAGAACATCTGTTTTGCAACAGTTGAGTAATGTTGCATCCTTGACCGGCTCTTTGTGTCCCCATTGGTTGGCACAGTTCCTGGGCCCTGAACAGTAGTATCTGCTTTCAGTGCAGCAATTAACAACTCCTTTTGGCTGTCATCATTATTATCCAAGAGAGACAACATTTTTTTTTTATTATTTTTTAAAAATTGCCCCTGGTAAGCCTCCGGACCTCTAGCAAAGGTCAGAATTCCTTAAAAGCCAGGCTATTTACTTTTCTCTACCTTTCCTTCAGTTCCTCATTGTTCCGGCCATCGTGGGCAGTGCCCTCCTCCATCGACTGTCTGACGACTGCTGGGAAAAGATAACAGCATGGATTTATGGCATGGGCCTCTGTGCCCTCTTCATTGTTTCCACAGTATTTCACATTGTCTCATGGAAAAAGAGCCACTTGAGGTACAGTGCTTGGCATGCTATTTCAACAGGTCAGAACAGTTGACCCGACGTGTGTGTTCGCCTCCCGAACTGGCATGCTCTAGTCAGCCAGCACATAGAGTAGACACTTTTCTGCCTTGTCGTTGTAATGCTATCCCAAATTTAGGACATTTGCTTTGGAGGGGACAGACTGTGAGACCACCTGGCTCTGTATGATCTAAGAAAGCAGGCCTTTCTTACTGGCCCCCAGGAGTTACAGCTTAACATGCTGAGAGCTGTTTTCTAATGATATTAAGTACACCAAGGATATTAAAGCAGCAGCAGCTGTCACTGAATCTGGAGTTGGCAGTTAGGCTTTGAGTTCTAGTCCTGCTGTTAGTCTTGGGTAAGTCACTTGACCTCATGCAGTCTCGGTTTCTTCATTCTAAAGTGAGAATAATAATGCCTGACTCACAGGGTTATTGTGATAGGTGAATGAGATAATGTATGTGAAAATGATTTGAAAATTACATAAGAAGGGTGAGCATCTAGCCTAGCAGATAAGACACCTGCCTCCCACATTAGAGTACCTGGATTCAGTTCCCTGGTCCAGCTCCTCACTCCAGCTTCCTGCTAATGCACGACCTAGGAGGCAGTGGTGATGGCTCAGATAACTGGGTTTCTGTGTCCCTCATAAGAAACCTGGATTGCATTCCTGACTCCCAGTTTTGGCCCTGCTAGGCTTAGCAGTTGGAGGCATTTGGGGGAATGAACTGCTTTCTCTTTCTCTCTCTCTCACACACACACACACAAATAGATTAAAAAAGAAGAAGATTATAAAAGACTTGAGGCCGGTGCCGCTGCTCACTAGGCTAATCCTCCGCCTTGCAGCGCCGGCATACTGGGTTCTAGTCCCGGTCGGGGCGCCGGATTCTGTCCCAGTTGCCCCTCTTCCAGGCCAGCTCTCTGCTGTGGCCAGGGAATGCAGTGGAGGATGGCCCAAGTGCTTGGGCCCTGCACCCCATGGGAGACCAGGATAAGTACCTGGCTCCTGCCATCGGATCAGCGCGGTGCGCCGGCTGCAGCGCGCCGGCCGCGGTGGCCGTTGGAGGGTGAACCAACAGCAAAGGAAGACCTTTCTCTCTGTCTCTCTCTCTCACTGTCCACTCTGCCTGTCAAAAAAAAAAAAAAAATTATAAAAGACTTGGACTTTATGTCATAAAGGGGTATGTTTTACTTCAGTTCTATGGTTTTCTGAAGTTTCACCTTCAGAATTATGTTATGCAAAGGAAGTGGACGTAATTTGCTATTATTTCCTGTCAAGCACTTTCCAAATGTACTGTGGCCCTTGACCTGCCATCAAGGACATGAAGGCATTCCTTCTCCAAGTGAGGGGTTAATTTGGGAGACTGCAAAGGTAGAAGCACACCATGTAGATGGAAATGAGTTGCTTGTAAAATTGATTCTGCAGTAATAGATTAAACCCAAAAGGGCAAAATTTATTTTTAAAAGATAATTCAGAAGAGACTAAGAATGATTTAAATTAATAATTGAATATAACTTTTGGTTTTATAGAATATAAAGAAACCTTCTAAACTATTTAAACAATCTAATATTAAAAAGACATCTTCATTTAGGAGCAGGATTAGGATAGTGTGGGGAGCAATCCGGACTGGACTGAGTTACTGGAATTAAGACTTATTCTATGCATCTGCTCTCCCACTGTGGGGAGCAACTCGGACTATATTGTTACTGGAATTAAGACTTATTCTATGCATCTGCTCTCCCACAATATGGCGCTGGGAGAGGAGAAAACAGCTTCTACGCAGCTGCCTCCAGTTCAACCGATAAACTGTAGGACCTACTCCTGATTGGAGGAGAGCAGCGTACTCGGCGTGTGGGCAGCCGAGTTAGGATTGGCGGAGGAGGACTATAAAGGAGGAGAGAAACGGCATGCACCAGGAACATCTATGGGGAACATCTAAGGGAACCCGTGCAGCCCCCGAGAAAGCCGGCCGGCGGTGTGCCGCTCCCCTGCGGAAGTGGGGAATGCGGCCAGGGGGAACTGCCCTTCCACGGAGGTGGAAGGGATAGTAGCCAACCCGGGAAGAACCAGCAGCAAACCCGGGGAGGGCCGAGCAGACGAAAGAACAGCGCAGGGTCCTGTGTCGTTCCTCCACGAAGACGGGGAGCGACAGATAGAAGAGGTGATTTCCTGGTTTCCTCACATGTAGATTCACAGAATTTCAGAGCCACCAGATCCTTAGGGAACATCTATCTAAACTCCTTTTCTCTTGGGGAAACTTAGCTGCAGGGAAGTATCCTGGTTTGGCTGAGTGAGAACAGCAGAAGGGGACCATCCTATAAGCCCCGACTCCCAGCCCTGTGTGGTTTTCACTGTATTCTTTCCAGTATTGCATACAGTTTGCATTCTCTTTCCTATAAGGTGACAGTTCTCTGGGCTCAAAATAAAACCACAGCATTGAATCACAAGGGCGCTCTGGGACACACTCACAAGAGAGCCACTGAAGTCCCTGTGGCTCCTGGGGACACTGCTGCAGAGCCCAGAGGCCAGTCTGGAGGCAGAGCACTTCATTATCTTCTTGGCACGGGCCAGGGCTGGGGTTGCCTCAGCAGACTTGGCTTTGATAACTAGATTTCTGAATCGATAAAGAGTTGTAGATGCCTGCTGCAGTGTTCATGGCCTCCCTGCCAGGGTCTGGAGGAAAAGGCTTAGTTGAAATCAGGCTCATGAATCTTCAAACGGCATTGCTATAATCATAAGCCATATGTAGGTTTTTACTCTATATTAAACTTTTAAAATATTCAGGTACAGCCTTAATTTAAGTAAAAGACAGAAGGTAATTTGCATCTATTGAGTATGTGTTAGGTGTTACTATGTGCTAGTTACTGTTCTAAATGCATGACCTGCATTAGCACATCTAACGATCACACATAACCTGTGAGAGAGATGTTATTTCTGTTTGCCTGTGAAGAAAGTCAGAGAGGTGGGTGACAGATCTTGAATAAGTTCTAGTTCTTCCTTCCTGCTCACCATCATGTTCTAGTCTAGAAAGCAGAATCAGAAAGTCCCAAACCGTGGTAGGAATCAGTGTCACCCAAGAGGCTAAAAAAAAGATTCTCCCCTTCCCTCTACAGCTTCTGGAGATTATGGACACTATTTTATAAGTTCCTCAGGTGATTCTGAACGCAATCATGTTTGAAAAGCATTAATCTGGTGTTTGTTGGGGGTGAGACATAGCTTCTCACTAGCAGACTAAAACCATTCTTTCTCTCAAATGTGTTTTTCACTTACTTACTAATGCGAGTCCTCACCTGTCTCCTTTGGTCAACACTGTGGGTCTCACAAGCACTATGACCAGTGCTCTCCTGGACTAGTACTCTCACTCTTTGAACGCTGAATGTAAGAGTCAAGGCAATTCTGTGCATTTGTACTTTTTTCAACCTTATCGTTACTTTTAACTGATAAATAAAAATTGAACATATTTATGGGGTACCAGGTGATAGTTTGATTCGTGTATACAGTTTGTCATTTCCACATCAGGACAAACACACTTATCTCCTCAAACATTCATCATTTCTTCCCGTTGAAAAACTTTGTTCGGGCTTTTTTTCCCATAAATTTTCAGTATGTAATTATTTATAGTCACCTTTCTACATAATATTTGTACTTAAAAATTTTTTTTTGAAAGGCAAGAGATCTTCATTTGTTGGTTCATTCCCCAAATTCCCACAACAACTGAGGCTAGGCCAGGCAGAAGGCTGGGAGCAGGAACTCAATCCTGGTCCTTATTCTGGGTGACAGGAATCCAACTGCTTGAGCCATCACTGCTGCCTCCCAGGGTGCGCATTAGCAAGAAGCTGGAATCAGCAGTGGAGCTGGGACTCTAACCCAGGCACTCACTATGGGATGCAGACATCCCAACCAGCACCTTACACAGTGTGCCAAACAACCTGCCCCAGTTTGCACTTTTAAATCCCCTCAGGAAAGGGCACAATCTACGTATTCCATCTTCTGGATAGACATCAGTGAGCCAGGTAGACCTCAGTGAGCCAGGTCTTTGTACATACACACCCTGACTTTTCCATCTTAGAAGGAGCAACTTCCTTAGCCATCGGGATGGCAGCCCTCTTGAGCAGGTGCACCTTGCTTTGTTTTGTTATTGCTGTTCCTATGTCAGTTACCGAATTTCCTTTTACAACTCACTGTCAGCACTAATATGTGTGAAGCAGAGCCTTCTTTAAAGACATTCTGTAAAGACATGAAGAGTATGATAGGAACTGGGGGATGGCCTGTCCTAAGGAATTCTGTTGTTGTCAGACGGGATCTAAAAGAAATGGAAAACGTCAGAAAATGCAGATTTTGTTTGTTTAAGCACTTTACGTCTGTTGAGGGGCTCTGTCCCTGCGTGTCGTACATGGTGAGAATATCTCTGGTGGCTGCAAGGTTAAAGATAATACAAATGCCTTATTTTTAGATTGATATTATTTTTAAAAAGAGCTGTGTGAGTTTGAAGGCCAAATTCTAAATGCCCTGAGGAGAACTAGAACAAGATAGGGATTGCACGGTGGTGGAGTGGTATCCAGTCTGAAAATGTCCTGAAGTATTTGTCTAACTTGTTGTTTGCTCCCACTAGGACAGTGGAGCACTGTTTCCACATGTGCGATAGAATGGTTATCTATTTCTTCATTGCTGCTTCTTATGCTCCATGGTAAGATGCAGTCTTTCTATTTTTCAAAAGAGCTTTTTATGATTAGAACTTCTCATTCTTCCTTTCCTCTCTTCCTACCGTGCCAGCTCCCAGCTCTCATGCATGTGCCTCACCACTTCCCCTCGACACATACATACATGAATTTCTTTTTTCCCAGTTTGATTTACTTGGGTCAGACTGTAGAGTTAAAGGGGAGAACATTGCTGCTATGCCACATAGCTTGGATTGTTCAACAGCAAGTGCTATGAACCTTTGGTTAGATGGAGTGCTCATGTCTGAAGTGTGTAACCTTTGTCCTCCATACACCTGCAGCTGCTGTTCACAATACTTTGGATTGTTCCTGTGAAAGTGCCGTAAACATGTGTGAGAAAAGCAGGCTTGCCTTTGAAGTTTATACTGTTGGTCTTCAGTTCATAATAAAGTACCCTCTACATGAGTGAATACACATTTCCCACTTCTTTTGTTGATCTGAGTAAGAGAACAAGTCAAATTTGTCAACTGTTTAAAATATTTAGTGTCCTGCACACTTTTCTTGATCTTACTGCCCTTTTGGTACAGGTGAAATCTTTTGTTGCTTGGAAACCTGTAACTAAAGAGACTAGTTTTCCTCTATTAAGACATGGTCCAGTTTTAAACATGCAGAAACTCAGGCTATGTCCTCAATGATTGCAGTCAGTAGAAAGAGTAGGCCTCTAGGTTCTGCCTAATGTAGCTTCAGTCACTCAAAAGAAATAATTATCCACTGCAGTAAAAAGTGTTCTCTCTCCCCAACACCTCTTACTAAATTATAGGTCTGCTTCATATTGGAGTAAGAATTCTTAGACTTTTGCAAAATACACCTCAATTTAAAAGAAGTGAATAAATGAAAAACATTTTTAATGTGAGCTGAGGAATCAAATATCAAAGTAGGTAGTTTGTTCACATGTTGTCTTAGATATGCAGTTAGTGCCTTTTACATTTGATAGTACTGATTTGTAGCTACAGTCAAAACGTTTTTTCTTATGTTTATTGTTAATATGAAATTAGAGTGAATAAATTGGCAGCATTTTAAAGTTCAGACATGACAATCCATTTAAAAAGTCTTGACACCTGTATTTTGTTTTTGATTGACATGTAATTTTACATATTTATGGGGTGTGACATGTCAATACATCGAACGCGTAATGATCAGATCAGGGTCATTGGTAGATCCAAAACCGCAGATATTTATCATTTCTTTGTTAGGACTCCATACTAGCTCTTTTGAAACACAATTAATTGTTGTCAGCCATCGTTACCCTACTGTGCTTTAGACATGAGAAGTTATTCCTCCTCTCCATCCAGCTGCACCGTTGTACCCATTAACCATCCTCTCTTCATGCCTCCCTACATTCTAACAGAATGTCTTGTGTAATATACGGTGGGATGGTTCTTCTCATGTCTGTCTTGGCAGAGAGATTGAAAATGGAGACACGTAGTCTGTTTATTAGATACCTGCTGTGGATACATGATCTCAGGTTAGGATGTAGTTTCGTGCTCTCTGTGAGCTTTGTAAGCTATTTCCTCCCAAACACACGGTCAGAATTGAGAAGGCCAACAGCCTTTAGCTTTGTCTGCCTAACGGGGAAAGTTGGGCATCATGGGTGTGCTGGGACTCTGTTCTATATGTCTGCTTTCAGTTGTCTCCATTTTTAAACTAGTTTTGAATTAATTCTAAATCTGAAAGGTTGACTGGCAGTTTTATCTTTTATTAATTTCACCCACATTGCTAAGCGGTCTCTTTGGTGTGTGGAGTGCCTTTTCTTCCTGCTTCTGACAGGAAGACACAGGTTCTGAAAATTCCTTTCATATTTCACTTCTGTTCTTGGTTGTCATGTTTATATTTTTAGGTTAAATCTCCGTGAACTTGGACCCCTGGCATCTCATATGCGTTGGTTTATCTGGCTCATGGCAGCTGGAGGAACAATTTATGTGTTTCTCTACCATGAAAAGTAAGAAAAAAATTTATATTTGTTCCTTTTTAAACTAACTGCCTCAATTTTACCTTGCATTGCAATATAATTTTATTTCTCTTCTTCAAAATAGAAGTACCTAAATAGAATATATATTATTTTTAATAGATCTTCAGAACCATTTGTTATTCATTATTAATGGACAGATTGCTACAGAAAGATAGAAACGGCACATGTGTGGTGTGATATAGTTAAGGGATAATGCTACAGTCATTTTCGAGCCAACGGGACCTCATTTCTCATCCTGAGGCAATTTAGCTTTATCCTCTATGAATATAAACAGTAATCACATGAGAAAAATAACCATTTTTCAAGGTTTCTGTGGAAATTTGAAGATAATTGATTTTAAGTGCCCAGCACAACTTTTGTTCCACTAGGAGTAGGAGATGTTCCAAAGAGAGTTTTCTGTAAAAAGGGATATTTGTGAAAATGCCTGAATTCCTATTCTCATTACCTTAGCCCTGGGGTAGGGTTTTTTAAACCATTATTCATAGCTTATAGTTACAAGTGTTAGGCAGTGTTAAAATAAAAGCTTATTCAAATTCAGCATCTTGGTTCTGCAGGAGATCTTCAGGTTCATCTTTTCTGGCTTCATTCTTTTTTTTTTTTTTTTTTGACAGGCAGAGTGGACAGTGAGAGAGAGAGACAGAGAGAAAGGTCTTCCTTTGCCGTTGGTTCACCCTCCAATGGCCGCCGCGGCCGGCGCGCTGCGGCCGGCGCACCGCGCTGATCCGATGGCAGGAGCCAGGAGCCAGGTGCTTTTCCTGGTCTCCCATGGGGTGCAGGGCCCAAGCACCTGGGCCATCCTCCACTGCACTCCCTGGCCACAGCAGAGAGCTGGCCTGGAAGAGGGGCAACCGGGACAGAATCCGGCGCCCCGACTGGGACTAGAACCTGGTGTGCCAGCGCCGCTAGGTGGAGGATTAGCCTAGTGAGCCGCAGCGCCGGCCTCTGGCTTCATTCTTAAAGGATGAGACTATTTACACCAAATAGTGCTTCATCTGGAAATTAGGACCCAAGTGTCCCACTTTCTGTTCTACAGCTCTTTTTACTACCTTGAATTAGGCTTGTATTTGAGAGACTCAAAAGCATGAAACTGTTGTCATTGGATGTATTAATCTACAGCTCATTACGTTCTTTATTGTGCTTGGTGGAATAGCTGAGACTCGACCATAGTTTGTGTTTATCAGAAAGTATTAAAATGGTTTTTCTTTTTCAGAAGAAAAATGGCAGTTTCGACTAAATTCTGTCTGTTTTAAAATTCACTTACAAGACCTTTTTGACCATAAGTGGTAATGTTATACTTTAGTAATTGTGGTGTTATGCAGTACATACAATTCTAAGGGACAAGTTTGCTTCTTGGGCTCAAAGCCCTAATTTATATCCTGGAAATAATAGGAAGTAAAGTAAGAGAACTGTTCTTTCTTATTGCAAGCCGCTGATGGCAACCAAAACCATAAACCGGTTCTTTCTCTGACAGGATTACTTTACGGTAGGCTTTGATTATAAAACATGAAGAATAAGATGTGAGTCACGCTTAGCCGTTTAATTTAGTAGAAGTAAGTACTTCGGGAAGTACACAAATTATGGCAGGTACAACTCCAGACCTTGCGGATCCAAACTTAAATAAAATGTGGTGGTCCTTGCCTTTGGGGGAAGAAATACAAGTTGAATTTTACTTCAATGTGTTTCTCAATAGTTTTCAGACATCCTGCTGTAGTGTGACATGAGCCGCCTAACAGGTCAGAATTTGTACACGTTCAGAACAGAGAGTCAAACAGAAATGCATGCCTCTCCCCAGGGCTGCTGTTCCTTTTCACTGATAAAGTTGGCCCCAAGCTGCATGCACCCCCATGTTTCTTCACAATGTCACCGTCTTAGAGCTCTGAGTTGGAACAGTAATGAAAGCAGACCCTCTAGGAAAATGCAAGGTGGGTTGGATTCCGGAAAACTACTATTGGCAGAAAACATTTTCTAGGTAGCATATGGAGTTCGATGCCTTTTCAATTCTGAAAGAAATGTTCATTCATTATCACTCAACTATGCTGTGTTGCAAAGAGGCCTAATGATCTCATCCTAAGAAGTGTATTTTATTTGACTAGTAAATATTCTATAGTTTTTTTTAAAAAAGAAAAAAAGGAAAGGCTGGTATGTACATGGTAATACAGTTAGCCACATTTCTGTTGTTGCAGGTATAAGGTGGTTGAGCTCTTTTTCTATCTCACAATGGGATTCTCCCCGGCCTTGGTGGTGACATCAATGGTAAGAAGCGGCTTTACAATTCTTATTTTGTCTTTGAAACTCTTAATATGATTATGGTTATGATTTTTCTTTCTGAAGCTATGACTTACCCATTAACCAGGGACGTGAAAGGAAAAAAATATGTCCACACAGGTGTGCCAGCAACTTGTACTGTGTAATGTCTATAGTTTGGAAAAACTGTGTCTTTAGCTGTGGTTCTCTTCCGTGCTAGTCTTGTGTATTTAGCTGTCTCTTCTGGGTGGGCCTTTGGGTTTTTCATCCTGCCCCAACTCTTTACCAAAACTTCTCAAACCTGGACCTATGAAAAGGTCAATTTTCAAGGCTTCTTACAATGAAGAAAATGTAAATTACCAGCTTCTAAAATCTCAAGAATTAGAAGAACCTTAAAATGGTCATTTGTTTTAACCTTCTGTCAGATATTTTTAAAACACCATCAGTCGTTTCTTTTCACTTGTTCTTAAGTCACAGTGTTTCTCTTCTCAAGGAAAGCAGTTTTCTTTACTTTGCTTGGAAATATCTTTTGAGAACTTTCATGGATAGAAATGGTACATTACCTTTGGTAGATAGTCTCATGTATGTTTTGCATTCCCTTTCAGATTGAATTACTCTTGAGAGATATGTGAGTTTATCATTTGAAACAGAAACATTACAACTTTGTGGTCACCATCAGGTGGTTACTTGTGCCATTACGTTATGTGCTCCAGCATCTTATATCCTACATTTTTTGGCCCTAGCCACTAAATTAAGGAGGTCCCTATGTCTTTAGTTTGAACTCTGTTCCTAGCCTGCAGTGGTCAGAAGCACTGTACCTGTGGCTTCCCTCTCAAGTTCATAGGCACCTTATGAGAACATAATTCCACTGCACATAGTTGTCCTGGTTACCAAAACAAACCTGTAAAGGGTTTAGGAGTTAAAATGGATTCTATTTCTTTGGAGTGTATGTCTTTTGAGAATGTAACATAGCACGTTGGAGATTTGTGATGGCTTTAGTAATCACCTAGCACCAAAAATACACATAGTTTACTTGGAGAAGGTAATGTGGAATGGTACAGACCGGGAGGCAGATGACTGAAATGAGAAAATCAGCCATTAAGACTGTATCATTAGAGGGCGATTCAGGACACCCACAGCAATATAAGCAAGGTCTATGCAGATCGGTTACTAATTAGAGTAGAATTTTAAGTAGATTCCCTCAGGGTATCCTAAGAGCAGGTTTAGCCAGTATTTTTATTAGCCTAAATCCTTAATTGGTATTTCCATAAGTGGCACAAAGGCAGGTGACTAATGTTTATGATAATCAAGCAGGACAATCCCCATACTGCCCTCATAGAACATAGAATCAAGTAAGCAAATACAACTTGTATTAAATAAGAAAGTATCGGGAAATTCTGTAATGCCTTTAATTGGGAGAAAGGTCAGGCTGTTATGGGAAGACATGACAGAAATAGCAGAAGAAGTGATATTTATGTTGATTGAAGAAGATAAGTAGGAGCCAAGAGCTGATAGTGGTTAGACAAGTGTGACATGTAGAGAAGACAGCATGAAGGAAGCCCAGAGAGAGGGAAAGCACTGGCTGCTCTAGAGAATTAGAAATGGTTCATGGTTTGGAATACAGAACGCGTGCCCCTGTTTGAGTGTCCATATAAGCCGGAAGGGGTAGGCATGCAGATAGCACAGATCTTGTGATAAAGCCAGGGAGCTTGACAGCATTCAGATCAAAAAGGATCTCCCAAACCATTCTGAACTAACAAAGTAACTATGTGAGTAAAGACCCAAAGCTTTGGTTCTGGTTGGAATCCTGATTAGAATCAAGCTTAGGCTTCTGTCGTAAAGAACTAGAAAACTGGAAAAAGAATAAAAGCAACTTTTTTTTTTTTTTTTTTTAGCATTGAACATAGTACAGGACTAGGAATCTTAAGAGACACCAGAAAAAAAATGAGCTGTGGTTCATCCCATTTGTTTACCAGGAGATGCTTTCCAAGCAGCCGTAACAGGCAGTGGGGCCCAGAGCACAGCAGTGTTGAATGGAGAAAACAGAAATTGATGTTCCAGGCTACCAACTGCTGCACTTTATGGGTTGGGTATCGGAGAGGAGGGTGTTATCCAAAGGAGAGGTTTCAGCAGTCTACAAAGAAGTTTCCTGAAGTCTGCCATATAGCAAGCTGAATTTATTCAGGGCAAAGACTCTACAAGCCCTGGTCTAGAATAACTGTTTGGAGGCTCTGAGGTAAATGGAGATTCCAGAAAGTTCCAAGTGCTGAGTGATAATGGAGTTTCAACCAGCCAGTGTGGAGAGACTGTTCTGAACATGCCAGGCATTCAGTTGACCCAACCAGGGCTATAACACAGGAGCAGAACTACACAAGCCCAGAATGAGCGCTGGTCTGGAATTGCCATAACAAGGCCTTCAAACAAACCTTAGAAGTATAAAATTGATTCTCCAGTAGATAAACTTCCTACTAGAACAAAACTCAACAATCTTTAATTAAAGACAACAAAATCTGTACTCCCTAACAACATGGCATTCATGATCTAGTGTACTAAATAGGCAAGAAGCAGGAAAATGACACATGCCCAAGGAAAAACAGGTCAGTTGACATAGGTCCAAAGATGACCGATGTTGAAATTCATCTGCAAGGACTTTACAACATAATGAGTAAACAAATGAGGAATCTTAAAAATAAATAGAGGCTGTAAAATATTAAGTCAACTGGATGCTAGATCAGAAAACTGTGATGTCTTGAGAAAAAAGTTTATTGGAGGGGTTTAACAGCAGGTTGGATACTGTAGAGGTTGGTGACTTTGAAGCAAGGTCAACAGAAATAGCACAAATGGAAGCATCAGAGAAAAAAGTCATTAAAAAGTGATCAGCGCATTAGTAACCCAGTGGGCAATATCAAGTGATCTGATGAAATATAACAGAAATAATAGTTGAGACTTTTCCAAATTTGATGAAAAATACCAACCCACAGATGCCCAAAGCACAATGAAGCCTGAGCGAGGTAAACACAAAGAAAACTACACTTAAGCACATTATTGTTAAATTACTAAAAAACAAGGTGAAAAAAAAATTCTTAAAATCAACCAGAGAACAAAGGAGAAAAGAATGATCACCGACATTGCATCAGGGTCTGGATGCAGAGTGCAATGCAGTGGAATCTTCAAGATGATAAGAGGATGCCTGCCAACTACAAGCAGAGGCTAACTCAGCATGGTGACTGTCATATCAAAGATAAATCAAGAGTGCTGGGAGTGATAAATCTGTGAGTGAATACAAAGGGTGTTCATTCCACATTTTTTCAAAAGATAATATGGGGGGGTTTTATCATATGGAGAACTTAAGTATACGACAACAGGACGGGTGTGGAAAAATGGAAGTATATAGTTATAAGGGTCATAACCTTGTGCAGGGGGGTATAATGATAATATCTTAAGATTTGTGAAGGATGCACTTAGTAATCCATGGAGCAACTGCCAACAAAAAAAAATAAATGTTATTGCAAAATAGTGTAATAGAGAAAACATAAACTGCAACACCAGAGTTACTCAATTGAATCTAAAGGAAGGCGAGAAAAGAGGAAAAATGGAACAAAGAACAGATTAAACCAAATAGAAAATAAGAAGGGAGGCTTAAACACAACCACAGCAGTAATTATATCTGTGTTGTATGTAAGAATTAAATGAGAATGGACTGAACACTCCAATTAAAAGGCAAAGATTTTCAGACTGCATTAAAAAGCAAGACTCAGCTGGATGTATTTATATGAAAAAGATGTTAAAAAGGTAGATAAATTAAAAATTAAAAAAAATTGAGAAAGAAGTGCCATCAAAGCACTAACCACAAAAAGCTGAAATGGTTATGTTAATACCAGGCAAACTAGATACCAGGACAAGGAATACTGGCAGAGCTTATGAGGGCATTTCATAATGATAAAAGGGACATTTCTAAGAAGATTTAGCAACCTTAAGTGTGTAATCAATAGGGCTTCAGCTTACTTGAAACAAAATCTAACAGAATTAATACAGAAGAAAAAAATCTCAATCATAATTGGAGATTTTAATATTCCTCTGATAGTTATTGAACAAATAATTGAACAGACAAAAAAGTAGTAAGGATAGATTTGAGCAACCCTGTCAACAATTTAACCTAATTGGCATTTTAGACAGCTCCACCCAAACACTGCAGTACATAGGTTCCTTTGATCAAAATAGATGATATGTTGGGCCATGAAGTAATCCTCAGTGAAGCTCAGATAATTGCAATTGTGCAACAAAAACAATGTGCAAAACCCCCCAAATATTTGAAAATTAAACACCACACTTTTAAATAAATTCAGGTCAAAGAACAGATTACACAGGAAATGAGAAAATATTTTGAACTGGATCATAATGAAAATACAGCCTAACAGACTCCGGGACGCAGGCTAGGCAGCGCTAGGAAGAAACTGCTGCATTAGATGCTTTTAGTCTCTTGACACTTACTGTTATGTCTCAATTTGGCTAAACCACAGATACCAGATATTTGTCAGACGTCAGTCTAATTGCTGCAAAAACCTTTTTAGGTGAGATTAGTATTCACCTCAGCAGACACTGAGTAGAGCAGGTTATTCTCCAACATGTGGACAGGTCTCAACTGATCCATTGAAGGCCTAAGGAGAAAAAGACTACTGTCTCTAGGCTGCTTTCTGATTCTCGCTGCAACATCAACTTTTCCCTGGGCCTCCAGCCTGCCAGCCCAGAATTCAGATTTGCCACCCCCATAATTGCATGAGCCAGTTCCTTAAAATAAGTTAGCATACACACCCTCTTTGTTCTAGTTCTCTGAAGAACATTAATGCTGTAGAAAGGTAGAAAGCTTTAAAATCTTGAAAGGCAGTCTCAAGAAGAAGCAAGAGACGTGGAAAGCCCCATATCAAAGTTAAATCCCGGGGCCAGTATTGTGATGCAGTGGGTTAAGCTGTGCCGTGCACTGCTGGCATCCCATTTTGGAGGGCCAATCCCAGTCCCGGCAGCTCTGCCTCCTGTGCAACTAACTCCCTGCTATTGTACCTGAGAAAGTAGCAGGTGATGGCCCAAGTACATGGGCCCCACAAGTACATGTCATCCACATGGAAGAACAGGATAGAGTTCCTGGATCCTATCTTTGGTCTGGTCATGGCCCTTTGAGGGGTGAATCAGTGGATGGAAGGTTCTCTCATTTTCTCTGTCTGTCTGTCTTCTCTCTCCCTCTTTCTCTGTTGCTCTTTAAAATAAAAAAATAGGCAAATCTTTTTCTAAAAGGAAATAAATTAAACCCACATCAAAAAGCCTCCCTGGTATCTTCACTGCTAGAGTCTATCAGATATTGAACATAGAAATAATTCATGTCCTGCACAAACTTTCACAAAGTAAACACTTCCCCAGTATATTTTACAAGGCCATTATTACCTAGATTCCAAAATCACACAAAGACATGACAAGAAAACTACACACCAGTACTGTTCATGAAACACAAAACATTTCAACAGAAGATTGGCAAATCTAAGTCACCAGTATGTAAAAATAGTGCATCATAGTCATCAAGCTTATTTTAGGAAGGCAGGGTTGGTAAATCACTTAAATCCAGACATTGAAATTTACCACATTGAGAGAATCTAAGAGAAAAGGCTGTGGTCATCTCCATAGATGCAGAAAAAGTCATTTGAGAAAAATCTGATACTGATTGATGATTTTATTTGTTTTTCACTTTATTTGAAAGGCAGATAGACAAAAAAAAAAAGCTTTTGTTTGCTGGCTCCCTCCTCAAAGTGCCCGTAACGGGCAGGATGGGGCCAGGCTGAAGCCAGGAGCCTTGAGACTCAATGGCATGTTCTCATCCAGGCGGCAGGGACCTCAGTGCTCGAGCCAGGCATCCGCTGCCTCCTAGGGAGGGAGTGCAGCAGCAGGAAGCTGGATGAGAAGCAGCGTAGGCCAGGACTTGAACCATACCCTGGTACAGCACATAGCCTATCCACCGTGCCAAAAGTCCACCCCTTATTCATTATTATTATTATTATTATTATTATTATTTTATTTGACAGGTAGAGTTACAGACAGTGAGAGAGAGACAGAGAGAAAGGTCTTCCTTCCATTGGTTCACTCCCCAAATAGCCACAACGGCTGGAGCTATGCCAATCCGAAGCCAGGAGCTTCTTTCTGGCCTCCCACTGGGGTACAGGGGCCCAAGCACCTGGGCCATCCCCCACTGCTGTCCCAGGCCACAGCAGAGAGCTGGATTGGAAGAGGAGCAGCTTGGACTAGAACTGGCGGCGCCACAGGCGGAGGATTAACTCAGTGTGCCTTGGCACCAGCCCCTCATGATTTTTTTTTTTTTTTTTTTTAAGAAAGTCACAACCAACTTGGCTACTTCCTAACTCTGACAAAAAAGCCTTTATGAAAAAAACTTGCCAGGCCGGCGCCACAGCTCAATAGGCTAATCCTCTACCTGTGTGGCGCCGGCACACAGGGTTCTAGTCCGGTCAGGGCACCGGATTCTGTCCCGGTTGCTCCTCTTCCTGTCCAGTTCTCTGCTGTGGCCCGGGAGTGCAGTGGAGGATGGCCCAGGTCCTTGGGCCCTGCACCCGCAGGGGAGATCAGGAGAAGCACCTGGCTCCTACCTTCAGATCAGCGCGGTGGCCATTGGAGGGTGAACCAACGGAAAAAGGAAGACCTTTCTCTCTGTCTCTCTCACTGTCCACTCTGCCTGTCAAAAAAAAAAAAAAAAAAAAAAAAAAAAAAAAAGAAGAAGAAGAAGAAAACTTGCCAAGCTAATACACTTAACAGAGAAATACTGAATGATTGGGAGAAAAAGGCAGCAATGTCTACTCTTGCCACTTCTATTCAGTATTAAACTGAGGTTCTGGCCATAAAGTAAAGTGAGAAAAAGAACTGAAAGGCACACAGGAAGCAAAGGGAAAGATGAAATTGTCTTTTCTCACAAACAATCTTGATCACATATTTAGAAAATCCTAAGGACTCTACAAAAAGTTTCTAGAACTAAGCAAATTTACTAAGGCTATAGAATATAGTTAAAATATAGGAATTGACTTTATTCGCATATGTTGCAATCAATGTGATTCAGGGGGAAATGGAAGTGTTTTCAAAAACATGAATAACTGCACATCTATGTATGCAACTTCGCAATATATTCAAAAACTAATTATTTGAGAGGTAGAGTTACAGACAGTGAGAGGTGAGAGGGAGAGACAGAGAGAGAGGCCTTCCATCTGCTGGATCACTCCCCAAATGGCTGCAACGGCCAGAGCTGTGCTGATCTGAACCAGGAGCTTCTTCTGGGTCTCCAACATGGGTGCAGAAGCCCAAGCACTTGGGCCATCTTCCACTGTTTTTCCAGGCCATAGCAGCGAGCTGGAATGGAAAAGGAGCGGCCAGGACTTAACTGGTGCCCATTTGGGATGTTGGTACTGCATGTGGAGGATTAACCTACTGTACCACAGCACTAACTCTGCAAAACCTAATTTAAGGTAGCTTATAGACCTCAGTCTAAAACTAAAATTTCTAGAAAACATAGAAACTTCAGGAAACATAGCAGCATCGTATCATCACAGTTTTAAAACAGGCAAAGATTATTTTTGCCACAGAAAGTTCCAGTCATAAAAGAAGAAAAAATAAGTTGGATTTTTGCGAAAGTCAAAAATTCTACTCACTGGGGCCAGCACTGTAGCACAGCAGGTTAACCCTTGGCCTGAAGTGCCGGCATCCCATATGGGCACCGGTTTGAGACCCAAAAAATGCTCTACTTCCAGTACAGCTCTCTACTGTGGCCTGGAAAAGCAGTAGAAGATGGCCCAAGTCCTTGGGCCCCCGCACTTGTGTGGGAGACCTGGAAGAAGCTCCTGGCTCCTGGCTTCAGATCGGCGTAGCTCTGGCTGTTGCAGCCAATTGGGAAGTGAACCATCGGATGGAAGACCTCCCCTGCTGCCTCTCCTCTCTCTCTGTAACTCTTTCAAATAAATAAATAAATAAATAAATCTTTAAAAAAAAAAAAGTTCTGCTCATTAGAAAACACAATTAAGAAAATGAATAGATAAGCCACAAGTAGGAAGCAGTTACTTGCTTTTTCTATATGTGTCTGATAAAGAACATGTATCCTGAATATGTTTTTTCTCTCTTTTTTAAAAAGATTTTATTTATTTATTTGAGAGGTAGAGTTACAGACAGTGAGAGGGAGAGACAGAGCGAAAGGTCTTCCTTCCATTGGTTCACTCCCCAAATGGCTGTAATGACCAGAGCTGTGCCAATCTGAAGCCAGGCTAGGAGCTTCTTCTGGGTCTCCCATGCAGGTGCAGGGGCCCAAGCACCTGGGCCATCCTCCACTGCTTTCCCAGGCCATAGCAGAGAGCTGGACTGGAAAAGGAGCAGCCGGGACTAGAACCGGCGCTCATATGGGATGCCGGTGCCACAGGCTGAGGATTAACCTACTGCGCCATGGCGCCGGTGCCCTGAATATATTTTTTCAAAACCTTCCAAATCAGTACATAAAAGGACAGTCCTGTAAAAAATGGATAAATGATTCTAACAGACATTTCACAAAGATTAGTATCCAGTTATCCAGTAATCCTTGAAAAAGTGGACATTGTTAGTCATCAGAGAAATGCAAATGTCAACCACACTGAACTGCAACTACACACCCTGTAGAGTGCTTAGAATCAAGAAGACTGACAACACCAATTCCAGCAAGGGTGAGAAGTAATATACATGTGTGAGTATTGTTGGGGCAGTGTAAAGTGACATGACCACTTCAGAAACTGCTTAGTTTCTTTTAAAATTAAATATACATGTGTCCTGTGATTCCATAAGCACTGCCTGACAGGAATCAAAACATGTATTTACAAAAAGACTTTGAAATGATGTAAACATTAACTTCATTCATAATAGCACCAAATTATGTTAAATAATGCAATGGACTACTAACCAATAAAAAAGAATAAGTGAAAGATATACACCAGGATATGCATGAATCTCAAAAATGTAATGTGGAGCAAAAAGAAGCCAGACACAGGAATTTAGGTATAATTCCATTCATGTGAGGCTCTGGGCAAAACAGACTTTGTGGTAATAGTAAAAACAGCTGTTGCCTTGGTGGCCAGGATTGAGAATGGGGTCCAGACAACATTTTGGGATACTGGAATAATTGTACATCTTGATAGGAATGTGTGTTACATGAATGTGTACATTTATCGGAACTCACTGTTCATCTAAGATCTGTGTATTACACTCTAAATCAACTGGCAATTTTTAATGCCACTCCCTCCACCCCACCAAAAAGCAAGAGTTATGACCCAGATCATCTTGATCCCCTTCCCAGTTCTGATACTTGAAAGTTATCTAGCCTTGGGCTTTGCATTTTAGTTTCTCATCTGTAAGATGGGGATAATAATAGTTCCTAATTTGGAGTTGTCATGAAAAGTGAATCAGTAAATGCATGGAGGTGCTTCAGGCAGTAGCTGGCACATAGTGACACTAATGACACTGATAATGAAAGCATTTCATTTTGCATGTTTTAGAATTAACTATGTTCCAGTCTTTGAAAGTTGATAAAGTAAATATGGTGTCTAGAACTGTCTATTAATACTTTGTAGTCAGAACCAATCTGTGTGCTTGGTTTGGTCTCTTGTTTTATTAGAAAGAAAAGAGTGGTGTCTTTTTTAGGGCAGTGACCAGCTCTGTGACTGTGTTCACGTTCTGTGGCTGTAGTGGCCTCACTTGTTGGAAGGGTGATTCATAATACCTCGGAGTCCCATGTGCCTTTGAGAATCTGATGAAATCTTTAACCCTCCCCTAGAAAAAGGTTCCTAATTCACATGCACAGAAATTTTTGCATAATAGGAATCAACTGCCCTCTAACCTTTAGGAAATAATAAATGTGAGGTTCTGGTTTTTAAATTTTAAATTAAAATGAATCTGAAAGATAAGGAGAAATCTAGTGTCAGCCAATTTCAGTAGCATTCCTCCCCCTCCTTTGGTCCTGGAGGCTTAGGTGAACGTCAGAAATAGGAATGATCCTCATACCTGGCACTCACGTCTCGACAGTCTGTCATCATTGCTTTTCGCCCAGGCCCATGGAGCCCGCTCAAAGCAGGTGGCTGAATTAGAGCTTCCTATTCCTCTGCTGGGCTTGGCCGCAGGGACCTGTTCCAAGACTCTGCAGGCTGCTGCGGTCCATGTCCAGGCTTCTGGTTCACCCACACACCTACCCCTTCCCTGGCCCTGCCGTGGTCTGGTTTCCACTCACTCTGCAGAACCAGCAGCCTTTCTATTCTCAGTCCTCAGGAGTCTAAGGGAATTACTCGTGTCTTCATCTGCTTCCAAGCACCACCTCTCTGCTCTCCCCTGGCACTCACACAAGACGGTTTCATCCTGTAGATGAGCCTCAGTCTTTGAAAACCAAGAACAATCTGAAAAATTCTCTTTTGTCCTAAAGCCCACAAAATTGTTAACTTCCTGCTAAGCTAAGAAATGCCCAGATGCAGAGACAAAAAGGCTTGGAGACATCTACAAGTCTAGGAAATGTCTTGTGCTAAGTAACCTACGATCTCCAGGGTCACTCGTAGTTAGGACTTCGTGTGTCAACCGTGAGGAAGCTGTACACGCACCAAAGCAGAGGAAGCTCCTCACAAAGGCAGTCCGTGTAGAACAGCAGCAGAGGAGGACAAAGAGAAGTTGAGAGGGAAATGACAAGCACAGTGGCTTGGGCCTGCCTCTGTGGCAAAGAAAGCTTTTAAAGAGGAAGATGGGAACCAAGTATTGTATTTTATTAAAATGTACGTCTGTCTGGCTAGGATTGCAATCTTAAAACGTGCAAAACACAGGCAGAATGAGCTCCTTTTTAGCGTGGGACCTGTAACATGATTTCTTGGTTGGATCAGGACTGCCAGTCCAAACGGTAATCTGGGTTGATGTCGAAGGGATTTCTTTTATGTTTGGTTCATGTTGACAGATCAGAGTACTGTTCACACAGAGCTTCTTCATTGTCTGGAAAATCAGGAGCCTTAGGGGGAATTACAGTTATCTCTGAAGCTTGTCACATCAGAGTAACATCCAACCCTTTTTATGTTTTTCCTCTGTTGACAGACTAACACCGACGGACTGCATGAACTTGCCTGTGGGGGCTTAATTTATTGCTTGGGAGTTGTGTTCTTCAAGAGCGATGGCATCATTCCATTTGCCCATGCCATCTGGCACCTGTTTGTGGCCACGGCAGCTGCGGTGCATTACTATGCCATTTGGAAGTACCTTTACCGAAGTCCTACGGACTTTATGCGACACTTATGACCAGAGTGTAGTGGGTCTCCAAGCCAGTATTATCTCAGTGATGGCACTTGGGAGTGGGGTAAGAGCTGAAAATTGCACAGGGAGAGGAAGAAGAAGACAACTGCACTGACTTTCTTTATGTCTTTTGAATATTAATTACTGTGAAAGTATAGAAGAGCTGTGTTCTGGAATTTTCCCCCTCACAGCAAATAGTGAATTATCCATTCCATTCCACTATCATGAAGGACTCTGAATAGACTTGGCCAACTGATGTTTACAAACCAGAATTTTGTATTTTAATTTTACAGATTTTACTACATGGTTTTTCTAAATTATTAGGTCAGGTTGTTAAAGTCAGTGCAATAACAAAGCTTCCTTTTTAAGAAAAAAAATTATTTCTATCACTTTCCCATTCAGTGTGTAAAGAATCATGGACAGAACTTACACTACTTTTACCATGTTTCATCTTGGAATAACATGGTTCTTTTTTAAATAGAAACTTTTAGTTTTTTGTAAATTTTTAAAAAATATTTCATCGAAGCGCATCTCTGCGGCTCCTCATTCACGTTGTGAATTTTTGCAGCAGTCAACATTCCACAGACGAACAAACATTATACCTCTTCTGATAGTCTTATTAAGTGTGGAGATATTGCCAATTTTGAAAACTGCAGTTTTCCAAACTTTTCTGCCAACCTCTAACTCTGAATTCAGTGCTGCTTTGGGCCATAAACTTGACCTAGTTTGGTTTACCAGTGATGGAGAAGTATTTTGATATCATTAACTTTTTCAAAAGATCCAACTTCTCTCAATGCCTTTGCCATGTTGTCTTCAGGGTCTCTTTCAAGGGCAGGTGAACATTCTGTCTGTGTTAGGGTAGTGCTGTGGAGTTGGCCGTCTGCTGATGGCTCCTAAAGAGCATTATGAGTTACACTGAATGGTGGCATTGCCTGTTTGGTGCCCAACAGTTAAGTCATTGTCACTTAGCTTTATATTATCAGTTTGATGTTCACTTTAAATTATGGAACTAGATGTGTAAATCCACATTTCTACCTTTCCTCTGCATCTCCTAATATAGGTTGTATTTTTTTTTCATAAAAAAATATTTAAAGCATTGTGTGATTAGTAGAAACTTGTGTCTGTAGTACATGGGTTATGTCCTGCCTCAGTGGAGTGATATTTATATATTATTTTGAGTTTTCCCTCAGTGTCTTATATTAAGATTAACATATCAGTTTTATTGATTAATCTTTCTTTTGGTGTTTTAATAAACAAAATAACCTTGCCTTTAGATTGGGTGCCGATATCACCCATTTTCCAGGAATGGGCTTGATCAATGGAATTGTTGGTTTGATGATAAAGCTTATTAATTGAAAATTTTGTACTGATGTAGCTTTAAAAGAAGGTTTTTTGTGTGTGTATATATTCAAAACTCTGATTGTGGAGAATTACTTTGGAATGAAGAACATATGAACTGATATTTGCTGGTGAATTCTTAAGTAGGCAAGGTACCCGGTGACAACACCAAGCAGACCACCCCTATCTGCATGATTCTGAACATCTGGATGCCTGTTGTTTTACTGTGCATATTTCATGTTTAATATATTAATTTTCTGTGGATTCATTTGAAGTTTGCTCAAAAGTAACATTGTCAAAACCACTAAAATGTATGTAAAAATTGTGCTGTAGACTAGAATAAAATTGTTACTTGGATTCATTCCACTGTCTCTAAATTAAATGACTGTGAAAATAATAATGCATGTTTGAGAGCTTGAGCTGATCCAGCATTTGTAATTCATATACTTTTCCTTTGTTTTTTTTTTTTTAATCAGAATGGAAAGAAAAACAAATATGCCCTGTCATTTAGAACTCTCTATTCTGCTTCTGTGCCAGAGTCAGCTCAAACATTCAGAAGCACATATTTTCAGTTTAAAATATGCTGTAAGTTTAACAGATGAGGGCCCTAACCAAGAGAAGCCTCTTGATTTAGCTAATTTAACATACATAGGATTGGATTCACAGGCTGTTCTGTTACCAACAAGACATACATCATATTCTAAACCCAGCAACTCTGCATGTGGTCCAGGTACATTCTGTAGAATAGGAAGTGAAGGTCATTGACAGTTAATAACATTTGGCTTCACGCCAAATTAGGGAACTGGAACGGGAACAATTCCAAAGTGTCTCATTCTCCATATTCCACTGCATCTCTAGAGCCAGCAAAAATAACAAATCAAAAAACCTGAACTGAAGATTGATCAAGCATGGACATGAAAGAGCAAACACCAGTAAACCCTCAGACAACCCACTGTCGAATCGGATATGAGCACTGAGTGTCTTGAAGCGTTGTTATCCCCAAGAATTCTGCCTCTGGCTCACCAGAGTGATGTCACTGATTTCTCGAGCATTCATCCAGGTGCTGTGCTGCCAGCTTCCTGAAGGCTATATCCAGTCAGGACCACACCTCTCGAACCAAATGCCTACATGCCCCCAGGCATATTTTACTTAGTCTGTCCCAAATGCATTCATTATCTCCTCATTCCTTCCCCAAGCCCATTGCTCTGAAACTTCCTATCTTAGTTAATGGCATGGCCATGGCCATTCATCCAACCTTGACTTCTCTTACTGAGGATATCCAACCAACCAGAGTTGTTAATATGCTGTCAACCTCCCTAATACGGTTGCTCTCCTTCCCCTGCTGAGGCCCTAAAAATCTCTAATTAGCAGCTCAAGACTACTGCAGCTACATCCTCATGTGCATCCCTGTCACTGCTTGCACCCCTCAAATGAGCTCATCTTTCATATTGATACCAGCATTTCTTCCTAAAATGAGTCCATCACCTGTTTCAAGTCTTCCACTGATAGTCTCTAAGACATGCCCAGTGCCTTAGGATGGACTCCCAGCTCCCCAGTTGAACCCCACTTGACACCAGCTGTGCTGGTGAATTTTACAGCTGCCAATACCCATGCCCTCATGATCTATTTGTGACTATGCTTTGTACCTGTCGCTCCTCAACCTAGAATATCCTCAAAGCAGCCCTTCTCTTACCTGGTAAATGTTTGCTCATTCCAAACTCCCATCATATGCCACCCACCTCCACTGTGAGGCTGACCCAGGCCACAGCCACAGCTAGCAGTGCCCTTCCTGACTCCACAGCACTGGCATGCCTTCTTGATTCCTGTCGTGTTACACGGTGACTGGGTTTACTGCCTTCCCCTCGGTGGTCCTGAGACTGAACTCCTGGAAGGCAGGAATGACTCTCATCCATCTCTGTTCTAGCTTCTAGCATAGCACTGGACTCATGCTAAAGATTTGTTAAATAAAAGGAGAGAGAGGGAAGGGTCCTTGGAGGATGACGTTGTGAAGGGGAGAGATGGAGAAGAAACAGGACAGACTGTTGTTGACCAAGTTCTCATCCGTCCTGAGCACCTAGCTGGGCTCTCACGTAGTGGCTGGCACCTGAGCTTCCCTGACCAGTGGTCAGCTAGCACATTCCTAGCAGCTGCAGGAAAGTCATGAGAAAGTGGAGCGTGAATACAAAGGTCAACATAATAGTCCCTTTTCCCTACTTAATAATCATGTAAAAGTACTACATAATTCTCATAGCCAGAATTTTCAGTAGCACTGTCATTCTTCAGAACCGAATATACAGCCTATTTTGCTTAATCGCTTAGTTTTGAACATTTAGGTCGTTTCAAATGATCTATTATAAACAGCGTTGGGGGGGCAGGCAACTTTAGCCATATTTATGAGTTTTTTTTTTTTAAAGATTTTGTTTATTTGAAATTCAGCATTACAGAGAGAGGGAGAGACAGAGAGTGAGCAAGAAAGAGAACTTCCATCCACTGGTTCACTCCCCAAGTGGCTGCAAAGGCCGAGAGAGCAAGCGAGCTAGCTTTCATTCACTGGTTCACTCCCCAAATGGCTGCAAAGGCCGGGGCTGCACCAGGCTGAAGCCAGGAGCCAGGAACTTCATCCAGGTCTCCCAAGTGGGTGGCAATGGCCCAAGCACTTGGACCTTCTTCCGTGGGTTTCCCAGGCCACTGTCAGGGAGCTGGATCAGAAGTGGAGCAGCTGGGACACGAACCACTGTCAGCCTCACAGTGGAGGTGGGTGGCATATGATGGGAGTTTGGAATGAGCAAACATTTACCAGGTAAGAGAAGGGCTGCTTTGAGAATATTCTAGGTTGAGGAGCAGCAGGTACAAAACACAGCCACAAATACATGCGATGTGTATGTTGTGGGCAGTGGCTTCATGGCTACGCCACAGTACCCGCCCATATGATTGGGTTTTTATAATTAAACTGTTGGTTCTTATGTATTGGGTATTGTGATAGTTTACATAGATGATCTCACTTAACCTTTACGGAAAACCCTTATAGGCAGATAGTTTTGTTAGCGCCATTTTACAGACGAGGAAACAAACATGGATGATGAATTTAGTTGTCCAAGGTGAGTGGCAGAGCTCTGCAGAATCCAGGCAGCCTTGAGTCTGTTATTCTCAAGAGTATAATTCCTGTGCCAAAGGGTTCTTCATGGATTTAATCAAAGGGAGACTTTTAAAAAATAAAACTTGGGGCAGGTGTCTGGCCTAGTGGTTGGGACACCCACCTTCCATATCTGAGTGCCTGTGTTCGAGTCCCAGCTCCACTGCTGATTCTTAGCTTCCTACTCATGCTGACCCTGGTAGGCCAGAGGTGATGGCTCAAGCAGTTGGACCCCTGCCAACCTTTTTGTGAAACCTGGAAGGAGTTCCTGGCTCTCGGTTTCAGTTTGGCCCAGCCCCAGCTATTGCAGTTATTTGGGAAGTAAACCAGCCATGAGAGCTCGCTCTTTGTCACTCTCAAATAGATAAAATAAATAAAAAACTTCCAAACCTCTACTCTTCTCCTCACCAGCTTTGGATTGTCTCTTCTCCTCATGAGACAATTAGATGGAAAGTGGGATAGGAAAATCTCCCAATGAAACTGACCTTAAAGAAGCTGGTTCACACCCCTGCTTCTGAAGCAAAGGAGGGTTCCCAAGGGGACCCGAGGAGTTTTTGTTTTAAATTTTAACAAGGTTAGAATGCTAGCATTCATGTCTTCTGCTTTTGCTATTTTAAAAAGACAGTGCCAATATGTTCTTACATTCTGTGCCATTCCCACCTACATCCCTGCAATGTTATTTTTCTAAGAAACAGTGCCACTGCACTTCAGCCGCTTTGCAAGGGGAGATGAGCTATTCCCGTCCGGGGGCCTGCTCAGCACTGCAGAGCGCTTTCTCATCCTGCCACATAGCTCATTATCACTCAGGCCTCTGCCGCAGTCAGAAGTCATTGTGTCAGAATAGGGCAGCCAGGCTTAAGGGGGTTGGGGGAATATGTTTTGGAGGCTTACCCTGTCTCCCGGGAGACAGGTCCTTTGGAGGCTTAGCCTGTCTCCTGGGAGACAGGTCCTTTGCTGTCCTCTTTTAGCCACACTCAATACACCTGCTGCGGCAGTCGCTCAAACGACCAGGGAAACTTTTTCACCAAAGGGATTTGCTTCTCTTCAGATCGCACCAGTGTTTTCTGACTCCCATTTGTGAGTCATGTGTCAAGCTGGTATGCAGTCAGCCTCTAACACATTGGCTGGGTGAGAATAGACTAGTTAATGTATTACCTTTGAGCTTCACTTCCTATCTGCAAAAGGGGTATACTACCTCCTTCTTAGTACAGTCATAGGGATTAAAAAAATACCCAACATGTCTGGCATATAGTTGGCTCTAGGTGACTATTACAGTGTTTCCGTCATATAGGACCAATTTGTGCAATTTAAAAACCATAGTTATACCCCATAGGAGTATTGTGCTTAAATCTTTGTGTGCATTTTGTAGCTTTTACAAATGGTCTTGGATCAAATGATGGCCAAGGCTAAACTGAGGCGTGTGGACTTCCCAGGCTTTCTAATAATTTTGGGTCCTTTTAAACAACTATTCTTTAAATATTCAATGCTTTTGTAGTCAAGAGGCTGCGTGCTCATGAAGAAAGGGTAGGAAAGGAGCAAGCGGAGGCAGTTCTGTGCCCAGGTGGCAGAAAGCCTTCAGTTACCTTGACCTACCCTCTACCAAACTGGACAGCAAGCTGACCCTCTTGCACTGTTACCTGAGCTTGCCTCTTCAGGGTTAACTCACTCCCCCTATCCCCTCGGTGGCTTATGAAAGAATTCCTTCCAACCACAGTTCTACAGTGTCTTCACCTGTTTGTTTCCCAGTGGATTGCTTATTCATGCAAGGTTTACTGAATATCAACTATGTGCCAGGAGCTGATCTAGGCACTGGGGATACTACAATGGAAACAAATATAAAGGATCAAATTCCTGCCTGTTGTGCAGGCTAGAGGATCCCCTGACCCCACTCCACCACTCTGGATTTGACGCCTTGTGAGTTTTTGTTGATATCTTTGTTGGCACTGTACAGACAGATGCCTGTGGCCACTGAGTACAGCAGGGTGCACAGGCAAGGACAGAGTGATGTTGATATTCCTAGCTCTCAGCATAGGTGCACTGCTTCATGCAATCCATTTGTGCCTTTGCCAGTCTGAGTTGGGGTTACCTGTCTCAAAATTTGCTTTTACTTTTGAGAGCTCCAAAGCAGCTCATTATTTAAAGGAACATGTGAACTCTGTCCTCAAGGAAATAACCCTCGTGTAGGAATGAATCAACCTCTACTTCAGCTGCACATTTGTTAAGTGTGTCAGGTTCATCGAAAGTAGGGTTTGCTTATTCTCCCAGGCAGGGGATGATGAACGATAAACACCTGCCTGGGCTAAGGTGTTTTGCTGCCTTGTTTACAGTGTCAGGATGCCTATGGTCCCTCCATCATTCATCCTAGTCTTACAGTGTGCCATGCCTGGAGTACCGGCTTGGGATACCGTACTGAATAAGCTAGCTCTGTGCCCCTCAGGAACCTGTAGTCTCCTGGGGAGAAGAACGCGGGAACAAATTAACTATAATCATGCAGTGTTTGTACTGGATGCTACTGTCGGAGGAGGAGGGAATTAATTGCCCAGGGAAGTTAGAAGTCCTCACTGCAAAAGCAGTATTTCAGCTGAGGCTTAAAGGGTGAATGAGGAATTGCCAGGGGAACAAGAAGTGAGGAGGCAGCATGTAAAGACAGAAAATGGGGAAAAGGACATTCAGGTAAACGAAAGAGCATGGAGTGCGCTTGGGAGAATGCTGCATTGGAACGGTAGGAGAAAGAATGGTAAGTATTGACTGAGTTCTTGTGAAGGTCCCAGCCCATTCTTCATGTTTTATATACGTATTGATCCATGTGTAAGAGTAATGCAAAATGTTCCTGGAAAATGGAATTATAAAAGGTTTATGTTGGTTCCATGTTTTTTCCCATTTATTTGAAAGGCAAACAGAGAGAGAAAAGAGAGAGAGAGAGAGAATCTCCCATCTGCTGTTTTACTCCCCAGATGCCTACAACAGCCATGGCTGGGCCAAGAAGAAGTCAGAAGCTCAGAATTCAGTTTAAATTTTCCATGTGGGTAACAGAGACCCAAGTGTCTGAGCCATCACCTGCTGTCTCCCAGGGTGCACATTAGCAAGAAGCTGGAATTGGGAGCCACAGCCAGAATTGAACTCAGGCACTCTGATATGGATATGGGCATCCCAAGCAGCATCTTAACCACTAGACCAGATGCCCAACCCAAATGCAAACAGTTTTTGAAGTACATGCATGCATGGGGTCTTCAGAAAGTTCCTGGAAAATGCACATTATGAGAAAATTATGCGTGGATATTTAAAAACTTTACAACAAAATAAATATTTTAATTCCATTTACCATGAACTTTAAAGAGTATCTTCATATCATTTTGGGGAGTGAGGACGACAATTTTGTGTGCATGTGGATGGGTTTGTCTTGTTTCTGGGACTCCCTTTCCTTTGCCTCCTTTAAAATTCTTATGGAAGGCAAATATTTCATGGTTCATCCATGCTAATGGCAAGGTACTGTATTAAAACTGAAACAGAACATAGTAAAGAGCATCAAGAATTGGTTGGATGGATCATCCATCATGGTGGATTGTTATCCTTTCTTATTGATTTAAATAATCAAGATCTGAATATGTTTATAGAGACTGTCATCCAAGCAGTTTACTTGTGAGCCCTCCTGTGTGGCAGATGCTGTTCCAGGTGCTGATGTTACGGCAGTGAACAAGCAGACATAAGTTCCTGCCTCATGGGACACACTTGGGGATAAGGGTTGAGGGAGGAAGAAGATAGATAACTAACAAAATATGGAAGAAAATCAAAATGTTCAGTGGTGATAAGTGCCAGGGAGAAAATCAACCAGGACAGAGGCGTGGGAAATGCTGAGGGTAGGGATGGGTAGCAGTCAGGGAAGGGGTATTGGAGTTAAGACCTTAGAGGCCAAGGACATGGCCACCTGGCTGCCTGCTGGGAAAGGCCTTCAGGCAGAGGCCACAGGAAGTGCGAAGGTCTGAGCTGGAGAGAGACCAGGTGCAGAGAGCGGCCAACATGAGGATTTGGCGCTAAGGGAGAACAGTCTTGGGGATGAGGTCAAGGTGGTGACAAGGACTCTCTCCTTTGATGTCAGTTGAGTCTCACTCTTCTGAGTCCTCATTCTGCCTAGTCCCATTTAGTCTAGTTTTACCAAGTATCCTACTGGGTCATTTTAGCAAAACTTCCCCACCTTTGATATCCAATCCAATTCCTTGTCTCACTCTTGATATTAACCCTGGCTGCCTTCAGCCAGCATCTCCCTGGCCCTGATGGTACTTCTTAGTAATTTCCTAACCACTAATCCCCACTCTTCTGCTTGGCTACACCTCTCCATTTGCCCTTGTTGATTTTAGAGTTTAATCTCTCCTACTACAAAAATCCATTGTGCGGGTGCCGCGGCTCACTAGGCTAATCCTGTGCCTTGCGGTGCCGGCACACCGGGTTCTAGTCCCGGTCGGGGCGCCGGATTGTCCCGGTTGCCCCTCTTCCAGGCCAGCTCTCTGCTGTGGCCCGGGAGTGCAGTGGAGGATGGCTCAAGTGCTTGGGCCCTGCACCCGCAGGGGAGACCAGGAGAAGCACCTGGCTCCTGCCTTCGGATCAGCGTGGTGCACTGGCCGCAGCAGTCACTGGAGGGTGAACCAACAGCAAAAGGAAGACCTTTCTCTCTGTCTCTCTCTCTCACTGTCCACTCTGCCTGTCAAAAAAAAAAAAAAAAAAAAAAAAAACAAAACTCCATTGCACTAGTTCTGCTGGAAAACAATCCTCACCATCTTTAACAAGTATCACAAATTATTTAAAAGTCCTGGCCAATTTTTTCTTTCAGAGGAGCACTGAAAGGCAAAGTACATAGGGTTTTGTAAGCCACTATGAGGTTCACAGGTGCATGTGTGGGGTTGTTTTTCATGGTAAGATTTCTTGTGAAATTACCCATACTCAGGTATTAGAACCATGTCAGCATTTGGATTCAGAATACTGAATTGAGTCCTGGCTTAAGAAGATTCAGGCATGTTCCTTAGCATCAGTTTATCAGTAACATATAGATTTTAATATTAAGACCATTGACCTTACAGAGTAGGAAACACAGTGAAAATGTTAAGAAAAAAAAAAAAAAAAACAGATCGCTAATGAGCAGGTCTTTGTGCAGCAGTTAAGCCACCACTTGGGATGCCTACATTCCATATTGCAATGTTTCATTAAATTCCTAGCTCCAGTTTCCTGCCAGTGCAGCTCCTGGGAGGCAGCAGTGATGGCTCAAGTAATGGGGTTCCTGACACCTACATGGGGGTCCTGGATTGTGTTCCCAGTTCCCAGCTTTGGCCTCTGACCCCTGTGGGCATTTAGGCAGTGAACCAATGCATGCATCTCTCTCAAATGAATTAAAATTAATAAATTAAAATGATCACAAGTCTTAAAGATAAAAGTGAACCTGCATATTTTTCAGAGCCTTGAATTATCTAATCTGTTGGGGGCGGTGGGATCCTGGAGGGAGCTGAAGTCATCCTGGTTGACCTTCCTTCCCTCCTGTACACCTGTCCCTCCCCCATGGCTGCCTTCTGCTCCTGTGAGAGAAAGGATCCTCTGCAATGGCTTCTCTCTCTTCTACCCATGACTTTAACTGTTCACATGGATGCCTAAGTGACAGAAACAGCATCCCACATCTGGCCCAGGTCTACCTTGAGTCAGTGTTAGGAACTTGAGCCAGTGAGGACTAAAAGGCTTGTCACATTTCTGTCTTAGGGATTGTGGCCTAGACACCAGTGGAGAAGAAGGAGACCCATGACTTGGCCATGTTGAGCCTGGATGTCCTCATCAAGGGACAATTATGCTATCAGCCTTAAAGAGCTGCAGTGAGATTATTTACATAAAGTATCTAGCACAGGACCTGACAATCAATACATGCTGAATTCCATTCTCAATTATTTCTTCATTAGAGTTGCTCTGATGAATGTGAAACAACCTTTGGATAGAAATTAGGGCAAAGGAGTATAAGCAGATTGCTCTGTCCTTAACTCTTCTCATCCCATACTAGTGAAAGGCAGCCCTGACTCCAACTAAGGCTCTTCCTCAGTGCATCAGCTGGTTAGATCTCCTCCACCAACCATCTCGCCTCACTCCCCATTTTTAGCTTTTAGCTTTCATCATGTTTTTCCTCCCCAAGGGACTCAACACTATTCTTAGATCTCCCCTCACCTCTGGCCTCCCTGACATGACTGCCCTCTTATTTCCCCCACGTATCTCTGGCCTCTCTTTATCAGTCTTAACGGGTTCCTTCAACTCTACTCAGTCTTAAATACTGGTGTTTCCTGGAGTCAACCTCAGTTCTTATTTTCTGTCCCTATCCACTCTCTCTTGCTCTACCACTGACATCTGTGGTGAGAGTCTGTGCTCTCAAGCTCTCTCCTGACTTCCAGATCTGTAAGTTCATTTGTGTTCTGGCAATTTATACATAGGTATTCCATCATACCCACCTCAAAGTCAATATTTTCAAAGCTAAACAAATGCTCTAAAACTTGTTTCTCCTCTTCTGTAAGCCAACAACAGAAGGATCCACACAATCATGTAAGCCAGACACCTGGGAGTTGTTCTAGACCCCTCCCTCCCTCACATCCACCCTTCACATTGCATGGTCCCCCTTTTGTCCCTTGCCTCCTCTGCTCAGATCTCTCTCTCTCTCTCTCTCTCTCTAACCCTCACTATCTCCACAGGCACCGCCTTGGCTAAGACACTTACCTATTCTCAGATGGTTTACTATGACAGCTCAGAACAGTTCTCTTTGCTACCAGCCCCTTCCTTCAATCTCATACACCTCTCATCTATTCTCCATTTTTCTACCTGAGAATTCTTCTTCAAATGAGAATCCCATTCAATTCCCTGAAGTGGTTCCCTCCTGAGTCTGGAGGTTATCTGTCTGGACTCATCTCTTGCCACTACATAGCCAGACTGCTTGCTATGGCTCAAACACCCCACTGGGTTAGTGACTCCATGCATTATACATGCTGTGCTCTCTTCCTAGAATGCCTTCCCTGCTCTACCTTCACCACTGTCCATCAACACTGAAAACTCCTACTTATCCTTAAAGTCCAAGTTTAAGTGTCACCTCCTCCTAAAAGTCTTTGCTGCCCCCTGACCCTGGACTTAGGACTCGTTCCCATTCTTCTAGAACATTCCGTTAAGGATAGTCAGGAATCATGCTGTATTTTACTCATCTGTTTCATACAGCAGACCTCAAGATCACAGACCATTTCTAATGTTTGTACTCCTGTCTTTAAAAAATTCTTGACGTGTAGGAACCACTTGGAACGTGCCTACTGAATGCATGCATGAATGAATGGTTGAATGAAAACCTGATGGTCAGTGGCATCATTCATTGTTCAAAACATGAGAAACTGGAAGGTCAAGCTGCCAGATGTGCCATCAGCATTTACACTAAGTCTCTGAAAGTGACAACAAAGAGAGAAATTTAGAGCCAGACTTAACTCCAGGTGACCTTCCTCCCAACACCCAAAACATCTACCTGGGCCGCCTCTCCTTTCATCTTGCAAAGTGCAGGCTGAGCACTTTGCAACATTTACATTAGGTAAATGCTTCTTATTTTGACTTGCAGTGTTAAATTTAGAATGATTCACATAGAGATAATCTGGTCTTTGAAATGCTGCCCTCCCCTCCCCCCCATCAAAGACTCACCGTGGCTTTCCCAAAGCACTCTCTTTCCTGGTGGATCAGAGCAACTTGGTAACACCACATGAGATGAAGTCTGACTCAAACCAACCAAATCAACCAGAAGACATCTTGGAGGACACAGGATCCAGAAGAACTGAGGTCTCTTCCCAGCCACACAGATCACCGAGGCCCTGTCATCTTTAATGCCAGGCAGCAAAGGACCCTTGACAGCAGTAGCTCCAGAGCTCAGGTGATTCTGAGAAGTGCTGTGATGATATCAGGTATCCCAGCCTAAGACATCCGTCTTTGGAATTTTTCCTAGTATTTTCATGGCTATCACCCTGCCTTTTCACTTTTTCCAGGAACCACCCAGTGGTAAATGTTCTAAATCCTGTGTTACAACTGTAAAGACTGAATCTCATAGCAAGTGAGTAACTTCCCCCAGCTCACACAGTGAACCGAGATCAAGCCAGGACCTGCACGCAGGCAGAAGCAACTCATGAAAGGCCACTTTACCAAGTCTTCTATGAAGCATCATCTGTTCTTTATTTAAGTCTGGGGGAAAATTAAATTTGAGAAAAAAGAATAGAAGCATAATTAAAGGATCTGGCAAGAGAATGTAAAACCCAGAGGGAACAAATCATTCCTTTGTGTCTTTTTTCTTTTCTTTTCTTTTCTTTTTTTTAGCTGCTGGAGCATGCATATGATTTTCCTTATTCCTTATTCCCAAATGTTCCATCTTCGTTTTTAAAGTCAAATCTTAAAGTGTTTCAGCCCAAACCTTGCAGTACCTGAATTCCTTGGGACCTGACCTTGCCTGATGTCTGCTGACGGGCAATTCAACTCTCCTCTTTTAAATTAAAAAACAAAACAAAACATTTTATTATGGAAAATCACAGGTATACAAAAGTACTCAGCAACTCTACTAGAAACAAAAAAATAATACAAAGAAAAAAAAGACAAAAAAAAAACGCTTGCCCTCTGGTGTTCTAAATGTATTTCCATCTCAGGACACGTTAGCACATTGTCCAGCTGCAGGGAGGCAAAATGAACTTCAGGAGGGGAACAGCACATGGAGCTTCCCCTCTCGACTGCGTGGTGTTTTGCTTTGAGGCACTCCTTCTGCACTTGCAGAATAGGCATAATCTAGCCAACCCATGGAGCGACCGTGACAGGGGAAGGAGATAATACCTAGAAACATGTTTCTGTGAGTTATAAAGAGCACTTACACTGAGAGGAACTGTTCTTACTAACTTGCAAGGCCCTTGGAGTGTTGCCATGTGAAAGCTGGTTAGTGTACTCAGCAGTGTGGACTGAGGGAGCTCCGCCGTGTCCACCCCTGATCAGATCTGCTTCTGAATCGTGCACCTCACACCATCTCGTGTTTCTCCCAGTTGGCCACCAGCGTTGCCATCACCACTGCTTTTCCTCCTTACTTCAGGAACAGTCCCCGAGCAGTTTTGTCTTCCAGGCTCCTCTGGTCTCCACTCCTGTTTTGCCACCCATTAGAAAGACCCCTCTCAATGAAACACCTGTGATCTTCTCGCTCCAGCATAAGCCTGATTGGCAGCATCAGTCACTAGGCAGGGAGCAACATGGACAAAGGATGGCGGGCAGGACCACTCCTCGCAGGCTCCCTACTGTGGTTAAGGAGTGGCATCCTCTTCCTTAGGTGGTCCATTACAGAGCAGCCATGAAACAAGATGGAAGACTTGACCTCACGATTCTTGTAATCCAGAGGACAAGTGGACCTTACACAAGTAAACATAAAAACAAATAACTATAAAATAAAAAGTAATATTTCAATTGGTGAAGGAAATCATGAAGAGTTAGGGACTAGGAAGAGACTGGGAGCTGGTGCTGTGGTGTAGCGAGTAAATGCCGACATCCCATATGGGTGCCGGTTCAAGTCCCGGCTGCTCCACTTATGATCCAGCTCTCTACTATGGCCTGGAAAAGCAGAGGATGGCCCAAGAGCTTAGGCCTCTGCACCCACATAGGAGACTGGGAAGAAGCTCCTGGCTTCTGGCTTTGGATCGGCTCAGCTCTGGCTGTTGTGGCCATCTAGGGAGTGAACCAGCGGATGGAAGACCTCTCTCTCTGCCTCTGCCTCTCTGTAATTCTGCCTTTCAAATAAATAAGTCTTGGGGGGAGTGAATGGGAGAGAGAGACTGGAGGGTATGAGATGGCTAATTACAGTAGGGCGGTCAAGGTCATGGGTTGCAGTGTCAGTTTTGCAGGGCATTGCCCACCACACCCCAAGAACAGGAAGCTGAGAGCCCTGCTTCTAAATGGTAGCCATTCCAAAGCTACCATTAGTTAGTTTTAGGATGAAGCCATCACTAAGTAACACAGCAGAAAAAAAGAAAAATGGAGTCCTTGATGCTGTGGCTAAACCAGTGTTTCATTGAACCCTGACACCTACCTAATTCTGGATCTTTCAGTTTGCTGAGCCAAAAACTTGTTTGGCTAATTTGAATTGGGTATGCAGTTCCCAACAACCAAGTGCATTGTAACTGACACATGTCTTTCCTACACTGGACAGAGTGTCCATTTAGCCACATGCAGCTCTTCCCCTGAGAATTTTGACAAGCCCAAGTTTCTCCCTCTTCTTACATTTCCAGGGATGTCTTTACCAAGCTAAGACATTTCTTCATGTATTAATGACGCATGATAAAATTCTACAGAACTGAACTGAGTGAATAAGCCAGGGGGTACTAAAAAGGGGAAATATGCAGGAAATCTTGGTCTCCCAAAAGACCAAGGCATTCCAAAATAAAACCTCACAGCCCTTTGTAGGTCACAGAAAGCTTTCACAGACCATACACCGTTTAGCTGTGTACTACCCCAGGGACCATCATTATCTCTGTTGTATGGATAAAGAAATAAAGAACAAGAAAAGTCAAGTCAGAGGTGTACAATTAGGTGATCCTCAAAGGCATTCAGAATCCCAATCTCCCACTTTTTTCTGGACTCTGAAAATAAACTGGATGATTCAGTAAATATTCAAGTGCTAGGTACACCAGAATAGTGGCCAAAATGATATTCATAGACTTATTGACCTAGGAAAATAAAACTTCTGGAAATAACAGCATGAAAAACAGGATCAACCATGCATGGGAGGGGCTGCATATGAGTATTCATGTCAGGGACGTGGGAACCCTTTCTCTGCACTAATTTAATTAAAGTTGACTGTAAGCCCCACAGACTCATGGGAAAGCAGAATAAAGAGTTGTATAGCGACTCCAAAGCTGACAGTAGATTGACTGTACTTTTTTGCATTGTGCAAATATTTTTAGAAGTTATTTATAATTTTTTTGTTTTAAATTTTTAGATTTCTAGAGTTCTATATGCCCCATATCTAATCTCCCCAGTTATTAACATCTTACATGGGGAAGGTATGTATTAGTCATAACTAATAAGCCAATACTGATACATTAGTATTAATTAAAATCCATGCTTTATTCATATATCCTAGTTTCCCCTAATGTTGTTTTTTAATCCATCCAGGATACCACATTTGGTAGTCAGGTCTCTTTGGGCTCCTCTTATCTCTAGCAATGTCTCAGACTTTCCTTCCTTTGTGACCTTAACAGTCTGGAGGAGCACTGGTCAGGTGTTTGGCAGAAGTACCCCTTTAACTGGGATTTGGTGTTTTTCTCATGGTTAGTCTCAGGGGGTGGGTTTTTGAGAGGAAGATTGCGGAGGTAAACTGTGACATTCTTGTCGCATCACACCAGCAGAACATACTCTCCACATGACTTACTGCTGTTGAGGTTGACCCTGCTCGCCTGGCTGAGGTCATGTTTGTCCACTGTAGAGTTTTTCATTTGGTTCCTGTTTCCACACTGTGCTCTTTGGAAGGAAGTCACTATGCACAGCCCACACTTAGGGGGTGGGAAATTGTATTTCACTTCCTCGAGCCTGGAGCAGCTCCAGGAATTACTTGAAATTCTCCAGGGATATTTGGCCATTCTTCCTCATTTACCTATTTATTTGATCATTTCTATCAGCATAGACTCATGGACATTTATTTGCTACTTTGGAGTATAATCCAACACTACTTGATTTATTCCATTGCTCAAATTGCGCTAGCTCTGGCCAGTAGGCTCTCTTTCCATTGACTGCTTGTACTTTTAACCCACAAATACATTCTGATGCCTCTCTACCTAAAAATAGGAAGCAGAGTCCTGAGAGTTTTTTTTTTCTTTTAAACTCCATCTCTACTACAAATTTTTTTTTTTTTTTTTTTTTTTTTGACAGGCAGAGTGGACAGTGAGAGAGAGAGACAGAGAGAGAAAGGTCTTCCTTTGCCGTTGGATCACCCTCCAATGGCCGCCGCTGCAGCTGGCGCACCGCGCTGATCCGATGGCAGGAGCCAGGATCCAGGTGCTTTTCCTGGTCTCCCATGGGGTGCAGGGCCCAAGCACCTGGGCCATCCTCCACTGCACTCCCTGGCCATAGCAGAGAGCTGGCCTGGAAGAGGGGCAACCAGGACAGAATCCGGCGCCCCAACCGGGACTAGAACCCGGTGTGCCGGCGCCGCAAGGTGGAGGATTAGCCTATTGAGCCACGGCGCCGGCTCTCTACTACAAAATTTTTTGAGTCTCTTTGGTTAAATCTGAACATGTCTTTCTCTTCACCTATACAATAGAATTAACACCATCTGCTCCCCTTCTCCTTTGCTGTGGCTGAGAAGCTGAAGTGCAGTGATGGATAGGAAAGGAGTTTAGAAAAAATTAAAAACTAAAAACCAGAAAAAAAAAAAAACATACAAGTCCAAGGCCCCATTTTACTGTTCCCCCTTGCCACTCACATCGGTAGCTCTCACGGCAGGTCAGGTAGTCTGAAGACTGTTTCCTGTCTTCTGGGTGGGTGAATGAAAGAATGCTTGCCTGCTTCTTGAGCTGTGACAGCAGCTAAGCAATGGAGAAGCAAGGATGGAGCCCGAGGGGTGCCAGAACATACTGCCTCCTGCTAGGCTCATTTCCACAAGTTCATAAACTCCTCAGGTGGCCTTCTGATGTGCAAACCCTGGGCTTGGGGGAAGCAGGCATGCCTAAGTCACAAAACCTGCCAGCAAGGAACTTACAATCTAGCAGGGATCCAGTTACACAGCTATTCATAGAGAGGGTAGTGTCCCAGTACCAGAAATGCATTTATTTCTACTGCCTTATTTTCTGGAACTTGGCTTCACCTCCATAAAAGCATACATTCTCCCTCCTGACTGGGTCAAGTCAATTCCAGGTTTCCATAACTCTGCTTCTTCAGTTCAGGTCTGTCTCCTTCCCAACTCCCTCTTTCTTAGATCTAAAAGCTCTACACGTGTGTTTGAGTAGGTGCAGGAGGCATCTGATGCCTGGGTGTAACCCCATTGTGCTGGCCTTGGCCTGAGGCTCAGGTGTGGTTAACCCGTGCTGTGGTTACCAGACACCATCAGGATCCACCAGCTGCTTGTCTACCCATGTCCTTCTTGGAGACACTGGGAAATTTAGAATCTCTCACACAACTGTGGAGCTCGGGAATATGGCTGCTTCAGCCTCTCACATAACAGCCTCTGCCTTTTGCTGTCTGGCCACAGAGGTATAGGGAACACCTGCACCATACCTGGGGTGGGATTCCTCTACTTTTGAATACACACACTTCTCTGGGAATATTATCATCCCACACCCTGTGAAGCTGACTCTGGGGAGGAAGGCCCTTCTCAGGGGCATCACCATCTGCTTTCTTTCATTTCAACCCTCTAATCTTCCTGCTGGGAGATGGAGGTGATTGGAGGGTAGCCTAGCTCAGCAAGGATTCTGAACACTTGCATGATGATGTTTATCCCAAGGCCCAAAGATTTGACCATGTTGTTCCTGTCTTTTAGTCCAACCTTGCAACTCCAGAGACCTTTTTTCCAGTAGCCTATATGGAAACAGAACTTGAGAGGACCAAAGAGCCAGATGTGGTAATTGGGTAACAAACCAGAACCAATGAGTGCAACATGTCCCTTTAGGGACACAGTGTGATGAGGAAAACAGTATAGTAGGGCAGCTAATGCCTTCCATGAGCAGGGATCTCATCCGTGTCCTAGCTCAGTCTTCATACACCTCCTTAGACCATGTGCGCTCTGGCAGGAAGGAGCTGATCCCTCTCTTTCAGTCTGTATTATTCACCTTCTGAGATTAAATAAGAACAGAGATTTGCCTAACTCTTCACAGATTACCAAGCATTTTGCAGCCCTTGGTACACTGGATTATATCCTCTTGAGGACAGTCTTATGATCTCCACTTTATACATGAGAAAACCAAGATTCTGCGAGGTTAGGGGACACAGCCTAGGCAAATCAGGGAATGACAACAGTCACCAGAACTGCAAGTCTTCTGTTTCTAAATCCTTTACATGGAGTACACTGAAACGTGTGCCTTACCATCTTCGGAGAAGGAAGGAATGGCGGGGCATCCCAGAAGTTAGGGGAAGTTGCCAGGATAGGACAATCACAGCAGCATTTGATTCTTCAGAGTTAACAGACCTCTGCCCTTTGGGTCTCTCATAGTGAAAACAGTACAAGTTTGGATATGGTTTATTCATTTAGCACATATTTGCTAAGCATCAATTACTGTCAGGTGCTGTTTTAGGGCACAGGGCTTAAAAGGGTGAATACCACGGCATTTTAGAAGTTTATTCTCTAATGAGAGGAGACATGTGAGCAAGTAAGTGATACACAAACGTGTGAGTCTTACAGTCATGGAGTTCGCTTTGGCTCAAAAGAAGTGGTCAGTCCTTGGTAGCAGAAGTAGGAAGGTTAAAGAAGCGGTGCCCCTCGGGCTAAGTCTAAAATCTGAGTTATTGCCAGGTGAACACGGACACAGAAGAAAGAGCAACTGAGAGAGATGAGGTATCATGGGAAAAGGTCTGGCTGCCAGAAATGCCATGAAATATCTAAGGCAATTCACTTCCATGTAACTGAACCCTCAAGCACAACTAGGGATGAAGATGCAGGTAAGTCTGGAGGACTTGGAGAGAACCTACGGAATGGAGGCGCTTGTAAGCCATGCTGTGAGTTAGAATTTTTTCAATAAGCTCATGCTAATATGGGAGCCACTTGCCACATGTGACTATAAAGCATTTAAAATGAGGCTAATGTGACTGTGGAATTTTAAGCACTTTAAATAGAAAAACTGGTATTCAATTTACGTTGGAACAACTTGGAAAAGTGTACCTACTCTTTCAACTCAACTGGCCGTTTTATGAAATCTCAATACAAATAAAATTGTCCCAGTGGAAATTTCACATCCTGAATGTTTTGTATGCATAAAAATATACACAAGACTTTCAGAGTTCAAAGGCTCCCATGCAAAAACTAATTTTAAGTATTGTGGGGAGCAACTCGGACTATACTGTTACTGGAATTAAGACTTATTCTATGCATCTGCTCTCCCACTGTGGGGAGCAACTCGGACTATATTGTTACTGGAATTAAGACTTATTCTATGCATCTGCTCTCCCACAATATGGCGCTGGGAGAGGAGAAAACAGCTTCTACGCAGCTGCCTCCAGTTCAACCGATAAACTGTAGGACCTACTCCTGATTGGAGGAGAGCAGCGTACTCGGCGTGTGGGCAGCCGAGTTAGGATTGGCGGAGGAGGACTATAAAGGAGGAGAGAGACGGCATGCACCAGGAACATCTAAGGGGAACATCTGAGGGAACACCTGTGCAGCCCCCCGAGAAAGCCGGCTGGCGGTGTGCCGTTCCCCTGCGGAAGTGGGGAATGCGGCCAGGGGGAACTGCCCTTCCACGGAGGTGGAAGGGATAGTAGCCAACCCGGGAAGAACCAGCAGCAAACCCGGGGAGGGCCGAGCAGACAAAAAGAACAGCGCAGGGTCCTGTGTCGTTCCTCCACGAAGAGGGGGAGCGACAAAGTATCTCATTAATGACTTTTAATGACAGGTTGAAATGATAGATGTATTAGATTCAATACTATTTATCATTAAAGTCAATTTCACTTGTTTCTTTTTATTTTAATTTTCTAATGGCCTACATTATATTTCTGTTGGACACTGCTGCCTAAACTTTGAAGGAACAGTGAAGAATTTTTCACAGGACAGAGAAAAGATTAGATTTTCATTTTAGAGAACATTCTGGTAGGAAATAGGATAGAGTGGAGAAAGGTGCGCTGGTTAGGGAATAGTCACAGATGGATGATGATGAAAGTGTGTCTTAAAACAGGATCTATAGGCATGGGATGGAGTGATGTTAAAGGAGGTTAATTTAGAGCACAAATTAGAATCACAAAACCTGCATTAAAACAGAGGTTGCTGGGTCCTGCTCCCAGAGATTTCATCTTAGGGGAACCAGGGTGGGATCAGGCATTTTTATTTCTACCTAATTTTCAGATGCTGTTGTTGCTGGTTTGGAGAACTCACTCTGAGAACCTCTCCTTGACAGCACTTGGGGATCTATGGGATCTGTCAAGAGAGAGGGAGGGAAACATCTGAAAACTCCCAGCTTCCTCCTCTGAGTGTCCAGGTAGACGGGGACTATAAGGAGAAAACAGGATGAGTTCATTTTGGGATATATTGAGTTCAAGGTCGCTTTGGAAGTCCCAGAAGATGCATCGTAGGTAGCTGGAAATCTGTGGTTCTGGATTCAGAAAAGATATTGAACTATAATTAACAGCAGTTATTGGAAGTCACCAGCATGTAGTTAGCAGTTAAAGCCCCAAGCATAAGTGAGATTCCCAGAGAGACAGCGGGAATGAGAAGAAACTGAAGAACAGATTCCTGTAGCTGAAGCTTGGTTTTCACCAAAATGATCCATTTCAGGAAAAATAAGGCAGGCATGAATTCCCATTTGTCATTCACAACCACGTGCCTCCTGTGTTTGAGCACAGTGACTCAGGTGTAAGTAACCATTTCAAAGGCTTCCACTGCCTTATCAGGAGGCTAATCAAGGTGACGGTGACGTATGCTTCACCAAAGACAAGGAAGAAGTTAAACAAAGTTTTAAATTCAGAAGAATTTCATACTAATAAAGTAGGTTCTGGAAGTAGCAGAGCTTCAAGTCCCTCCTGCATAACAGCCAGACACTTATACCTGTCTCACAGAGTTGCTGGGAAAGTGACCCATTTACCCCAGCAAGAAAGAAAATTACCATTATTGCCTGGAGACCATCTTCTAGGTGAGGCTGTGTCCCTCACTAAACCCGTAGAATAGGGGACAAAGAGAAGAAGGTGCCCTTCAAACAGAACTCCGTCCCATGCGAAGGGAGTGATTTTACAAGTCAAAAATAGCAAGAATAAAATTTCAATACTATAAGAATTATCATTTTAGAATTTGTAGGAGCAAGAAAAACAATTACTTCCAGCAATGTGGGTTGATTCACTGTGTTTTCACTGTGTTTTTATAATAGCCTTCCTATGTGTTAGGACAGGCTGGATATATTATTTCACTGAATTTGTTCATGTAATAATATATGTAAACAAGGCGGCAGTGAACGGCTCTAAGTGTCTCTTGGGGATGAGCCAGATCCCTCTGATCCCCACAAATGCCACTGCTAAGCTGACTGGAAGCTGGGTCATCACAGGTGTCTTGTTGTCATGTATTCAGGGCGGCAGATGGCTGGCTCTGGTTCCGACTTGATCTATGGGCGAGCCAGACTTGTGTAGACAAGTGCAGCCTTTCTTCTGTTCATTTAATCCATTTTCTCTATCACCCTCTCCTATTCTCGTTCTCTTTGGGAGCCTCAACATTTCCTTTGATTTGCCTGCTGTTTTCCCCCCCACACAAAACCCTTCTCCACCCGAGAGAGAAAGTCCTTCTCACATTACCTTTAATCTGAATATCAATTTCAGCCATCTTAACCAGAGCCTTATCTAGTTCAGCCTCTGATTCAGATGAGGTCAGGAAAGAAGCAAAATGGAATTTGTAGGGCTTGGCTGACATTTCTGTTAAGTCCTCCCGTACTTTTGTTCCCAGAGAATTCTCACCTCTCTCCAGGCCCTAGTGTGCTAATGAAATAGATATTGTTTGTCTCTTCTGGGCACAGAGTGAGGCCCAAATGCATTTCTTAATGGTTTGTTTTCCAGCTGAGCTAAACAGAATCAAAGCCACAAACCACCAAGGAGGGCCCAAGACATCTGAAAGAATAGAGCCAGCCATTTAAAATGCTTGAAAAGTAAAAAATAAAAAAATCAGAGGCCAGTGGGATTCTCTGTAGGTATTTATTAAGGAATGGGAGGAGATTATACAATATATAACGTATATGTAGGTCATCCGTAAGTTTTGTTATATTATTTACCGAACAAACAGCTATGCTGGTGTTTTTTTTAAAACATACCTATACATCTTCTCATTTAATCAATCCTCCCTTCTTCCCTCCATTGAAACCCCTGCCACTCTGCCACCAAGAACCTGCTAAGTGATCAGCAAGCTCACCTATATCCTCAAACACTTCCAAGTATTTCCTGTACCTCTTGGCCTTAACTGAAATTCAAGGTAACTGTGAGCCCTCTGCTATGGTGGGAATGTTTGTGTCCCTCCAGAATCTATGTTGAAATGCTAGCCCTCAGATCTATGATTGAATATTATTTGGGGGTATGTCCACGAAGGTGTTTATGGAAGAGACTAGCACTGAATCTGTAGACTAAAAAAGAAAAAAAAAAAATCCACATTCATTTATGTAGGTAGGCATCTTCTAATCCATTGAAGTTCAGATGGAACAAAAAAGCAAAGGAGGGGAGAAATTTCCCTCTCCTTTCGTAAGCTGAGACATCCATCTACTCCTGCCCCTCCGTATCAAAGCTCCCTGGGTCTTGGGCCTTTCGACTCCAGAACTTACCCAGAGCCTCCTTTCTCTCCCTCCATGTTTTACTTCTGCCTCTCTGGAATCTTATTCTCAGAGCCCATGTTGGACATCTTTATGCACACAAATCAACTCTCTGGCCTTCTCCACCCTGCTCTTTGCCTAGGGAGGTGGACGCATGCATTATCTGGCTCATTTGCCATCCGATCTCCCATTGGGTCCAAACCAGTGGGATGCTGAGAGTGAGGATGGCTTACCTATGTCCTAGCTGCAGCCCAGCTGGTTTGCTGTGGACTGACAGTGTCACTTTATCAAGAAGCTGCAACTCCTACTGGGGCCTTTTGCCTCTCAGGGTTCCGGAACTGCTCCTTTCTCTGGCCCTGAGAATAGTAAAGCTCCAATTGTGGCTGGCTCTGGGGGTAGTGTGCTACCCTTTGCTTCCCTAAGCCTTGCCCACACATTTGTACATGGTCCATTTATAAACCTGTTCTCTTGTCTAGTTTCAGTGTGCCATCAGATTCCAGTTGGGACCCTAAAGCTTCCCCTCTACCTGAACTATCCATGTTAGAATGAATCAGGTTTCATTCTTGCCTCCCTTTTCTGTTTTCCTGGGTTATCTCATTTAATTCTATTGCTGTAGTAATGCTCCTTTGATCCTGACACTTACACAGCCAACTGCATATTGGGAAGTCACATGGACACAAACTAAAAGAGCGTGCCTTATTCCCCAGTGTAAGCAGTACTGTCTGGCCAGCATCTGCCCTGCAGCTGTTCCATCTAAGCCCTTCCCCTCACTCCCAACCCTCCACACCATCTCTTTCTCTAAACTGGCCCCTACCACAGGCAGCACAGATAGTTTACTGAAAGTCCAAGGATTGCATTCTGAAGTTTACCAGACACTTAGAACTCTAATGCTTTTACCCAGAGACATTATGCTGTAAATTCTGCTTAGGTTTCTAGTCTACTCCACAGAGACTACTGAAGGCTCATTGTACATAGAAACTTCTGAAGGGCAAGGATCCTAATTCCTCTTAAAAAAAAAAAAAAAAAAAAAAAAAAACTTTATCGAGATAGGATCCAAATGCCATACAATTCACCCACTAATAATTTATTTTTTAGTGGCTTTCAGTATATTTCCAGTGAATATACCATTACCACAATCTAATTCAGAACATTTTCACCCTCCCCAAAACAAGTTCCCTATTTGCAGTAATTTTCCTTTCCTAGCCAATCCCAATCCTATGCAACCACTAATCTGCTGTCTCCACAGATTTGCATATTCTGAGCAGTTCATATAAATAGATTTATCCAATGTATGGTCTCTGTCACTGGTTTCTTTCACTTAGCATGTTTTTACTGTTGACACATGTTGTGGCATATATTAGTCCTTTGTCGCTTTAAAGTGTCAACTACTATTCCATTGTATGGATTAAACACATTTTGTTTATTCATCCATTGTTGGATATTCAGATTATTTCCACATTTTGGCTTTTATATTTATGTATAATGCTGCCATGAACATTTATGTACATTTTTGTATAAACAGAAGTTTTCATTTGAGTATAGTGTTAGGAGTAGAATTACCATGTTATATAACAGCTTATTTACCTTTTTAGTAATTGGTAAACGTATTCCAGAAACAAGAGTGCCAGTTCTGGCCTCCATTGCTTCTGCTGAGAAGTTAGCTGTTGGTCTTCCTGTGTTTCTTTTGTATTGACAGGTGTCTTTCTCATGCTGCTTTCAAAATTTTGTCTTTTGGTGTTTGGCCTATGGCTGACTGTAGGTCTCTTTTTGCTTACACTACTTGGAGTTCATTGAGCTTCTTGAATGTGTAGATTAATGTTTCATCCAGTTTAGAAAGTTTTCAGTGATTTTTTTTCTGCTCTTTTTTCTTCTTCTGGTGCTCTCATTACATGTATGTTGGTATCCTGCCTGTCTCTGAGTCTCTGTCATTTTTTTTTTCTTAATTCTTTTTCCTGTTTGCCAGATTGCTCAATCTGTCTTTAAATTTGCTTAATTTTTTCTTCTGTCAATTCAAATCTGTTCTTGAGTCCTTGTAGTAAATTATCTACTTAATTATTGTACTTTTGACTTCAGAATTTCTACTTGGCCCTTCCTTCCTCTCATACTCTGTATTAATGAGATGTTTTCATCACATTCATAATAGTGACCTCAAAGTCTTTGCTAAGCACAATATCCGGACTCTCTCAGCAGCAAGTTCTGCCTTTCTTTCCTTATGCATGGGTTACATTGCCCTATTTCTTTGAATGTCTCCAGTTTTTCCTGGAAAATGAATATTTTAGATAATATAGCAACTCTGGACACGGATTCCTTGGGGATTGTTGTCTCCTTGGTCATTTGTGCGTTCAGCAGCTGGGCCAAAGTAATTCTGCAAAGTCTATTTCACCTACAGGATACAGCCTGTAATGTCCCTGCTCAGTTTTTTGCCCCTATTGTTTGTGTCTTTTAGCCTAACTAGATGGGGGCTGCTCCTGAGCCAGTATATGCCATTAGTCAGTCAAAGATTCATCCATTGTTGGATATTCAGGTTATTTCCACATTTTGGCTTTAGCCTGTTAGGGTTCTTTTTACCCTGTACTGTCAGAAATGGTGTGTGTGATGTGAAGACTGTTATCATGGCTCAGGGAGCTTACTATTTTTGTCGCATGTTCAGCAAGGAACTTGTAACTTGATGGTTCCCTCTCTGATTATCTCTAACCACGTGCAGCTTTGGGCATGAATATAGTCCTAACTTCCAGGGATCTCTAATTTTATTCCTAAGCCAAGCTTTCTAGGAGTCACTCCTGAGTCAGAAAGCCAGTTTTCGATCAGAAGTTGTGCTTAAGCCTTTTGTGCCAATCAAGTTCCCACCCTGTATTTATGGGTCTGTGAGTGACTGCAGGAATGCTTTCAAGTCTGCCCCACATCTTGCTCCGACTGTCCTGAGCCAGTCCAGGATAACACAGCCTGACCCTGAGTTGGCCATGATCACAGAAGACTTCTTCTCTGCCCCTGTCCTTGGTTCTCTCTGTTAAACTTCTGGTTGCTCTGTCATATTGTTTATCTCACGCGGATACTAACTGCTGTCCACTAAGATTACCATCATTTCCAACAACTCCCTTACAGATGGGACTCCCCATTCTTCTTCCCACATAAAGTCAGTCTTCTCAGCAAGAGCGGTGGGGCTTGTCTTCTTTGTGGCCTGCCTCTCCGGAGTGCAGAACCCCTGTGCCACCACTCTCTGTTTTTCCAGAGTGATATCCTAGCTGTGTGAGTGGGTATCGGACGGGGAACGTGAAGACCCTTGTCTTGTCCTCTTCCCTCTCCCAGCATGGAACGTCTGCCTTGCAAATGAGCTGGGGTGTTAGAAATTAGCCTCCCAGTATTCTCATCTTGCTGTTCCTGGAGTATAGTGTCCACCCCACAAGTGGTAGCTGTATGGAGCATGGTCTTTCTGGCGTATCTATCTGGAACAGAAATTCTGAAACCTGAGAACTGTGCAGGAGGGAGATCATAGCCTCAGCCTGGGATCTGGGAAGAAAGGAGCCCTGTGTTTTTGTTGCACATGACCTGGGCAGGTTTTCCATAACAGGGGGCTGCTGGAGTAAATCATGACTCAAGTGCTGCAGGCTCTTGATAGTGTTGTTATTATACATTTTCTTGAATTAATGTTCCTCATGTTCCTTCTTTGTTTCAGGGACATTTTCCAGAGACTTTAAACGATATACATTTTATATAATTCTCTCCCAGCCAATTGCTGTTATGTTGGTCGGGAGACATCAACTGAACTTGTTATGCCATCATTCTAGAAGTCCCATGTCTTAATCTTTATTGACTGAGCATAATATCTCTTTGTATATAACAGAGAAGTTAAAAGCACAAGCTCTTGTCGAACCAGCCTGGATTCAAATCCCTGTCCTACCACCTATTAGATATGTCGGCTAGAACAAGTTACTAAACTAATATTATCTATCTCCAGGGATTCAGTGGTGATGATAAATGAGTTAATCTATGAAAAATGCCTAGCATAATATTTCTCTCAACCTACAAAATGAAAGCGATCATGCTCATCTTGGTAACTTTTGCATGCAACAGATGGCCACAAGGGGGCACTAAGAGCCAGGTGTAATAACGAAGGATTCGGTTAAGTCATGCCAATAGTTATAAGGGTTAGTTGTAGGTTAACCAGGGGTAGGTATTTTCTAGACAGGAGATGGAAACTAAAGTTGTTTCCTAAAAATCAGACCATTTCTCCAGATTGAAAGTTTATCTTGCCACAAGGAAACATGCTGTGAATAAACAATGTCTCATTCAATTTGTAAGGTACTATCCTTAAGTATAAAGTGTTGTTGCAGGAGTTGGGATGCAAAGGTTCACTCAAAGAACAAATGCAGTAAATTATTATTTGCTTATCAGATGTCTGCCATGCACTAAGGACCCTGAGTAGTTTGAGGTATCATCTTAATCTTCTCATTCTGATTGAGACTTGGCTGAGGCTTTGACCCATGACAAAAGGTCAACAGATACTCTGGAGCAGGGAGGGGGTCACTTAATGAAGAAGGCATTTAGCATGAATTATTTACAGTAGAGTGCAGGAAGGAAGAGTAGCAAAGGTCAGACATGCCTTTGACAAAGTTGGAATGAACAAAAGTAAAGGCAAATGTTGAAGCAGAAATTAATAGAATCAATTATAAGAGAAGTCACAATAGTTAAAAGAAATGAAAATGAAGCTGTTGATCTGGCTAAAATAGGAGTAAGGATCCCGAGGAGTGACCTACTAAGCCTCTTTCTTACTTCCCAACAGCCTAGAAAATGATTGGGATACGGTTCTTAAAAACTGCATCAAATTTTGGAAGAAATTTGGATGTATCTCTGTGAAACACAGTTTGAAACCACTGCAATGACCCAAATAGTTAATCAAATGGATCAAGATAATGGCTAAAGGATGGCTGTAAAGACGGAGAAAATAGGGCACAAGAGTGACCCCATATACCAGCTATTCTAGGGACCCCTGCACAGGCACAGCTACATCCTATGCACTTTTCTGTCTTCCTCCTTGCACTGTTTCCTTCACATTCTGTCTGTTGCCTCCCACTAATGCAGCCTCAGGGTCTGAGCCCAACTGTTGACATTAATCTTGTTTCTTGTCCATGGTTACAATAAACATTGGCCTCTCACCTCCCAGAAATAATCCATCCTGACCAAGCCCTATACCTGGGAGTCCTTGTGTGGACCTAGGAAGCTAGCTTTTCTGCCTGCATTTTCTAGCTCCTGTGAAAATGATGAGAAAAGATTGAAGATCATCTAATAACTGGTTGTCTAAGGAGCTAGGACTCATAAAAAAGTGAAAAAAGAAGAGTTACTTAAAAGTCTAAGTATCTTTTTATTAGTGGTACCAGGCACATTACTGACAAACACACATACTTGAGTGTGTGCACGCAGGCGCACGCAGACACATACACACACACACTGCTTACCCAGAATCAAATAACTAGCTAGGAAATGGTAGAGAGCCAGGACTCAAACCCACATCTGACTCCAAAGTGCTTATCCTTGGTATTTTATGGGTTCTAAGCTTCTTTGCCTGTTTTCCTATCCATCCATATTTGAGTCCCCTCCATCCATCAATCCTATTTCCCATTTATAGTCAAAAGACATCTCCCAATGGGAACATAGTTAGGAAGTCATTTGAACAACATTATTTTTTTTTAATAAATCTTTTTTTTTTAATTTTTTGACAGGCAGAGTGGACAGTGAGAGAGAGAGACAGAAAGGTCTTCCTTTGCCGTTGGTTCACCCTCCAATGGCCACCGCGGCCGGCGCGCTGCGGCCGGCGCGCTGCGGCCGGCGCACCGCGCTGATCCGATGGCAGGAGCCAGGAGCCAGGTGCTTTTCCTGGTCTCCCATGGGGTGCAGGGCCCAAGCACTTGGGCCATCCTCCACTGCACTCCCTGGCCACAGCAGAGAGCTGGCCTGGAAGAGGGGCAACTGGGACAGAATCCGGCGCCCCAACCGGGACTAGAACCCGGTGTGCCAGCGCCGCTAGGCGGAGGATTAGCCTAGTGAGCCGCGGCGCCGGCCTGAACAACATTATTGCACATTTATTCTCACCTCAATATTTGTGTGTCCAGTCAACCATTCTACTTTATTCAATTAAATTCAAGAAGCATTTATTGGATGATTACTATCTATTTGGTACTAACAGAAAAACAACATGGTTAGAGATTACTTCAGAGCACTCACATACTTTATCTCACTGGACCTGCACAGAAGCCTTCATTCAGTAGTCATGATAGGTATGATTATCCCCATTTTGCAATAATGAAACTTGGGGTAGGCATACCTTACCAATTCACTAAGGTCTGACCCAGTCTATCCCCTCCTGCTCCTTAGCAGGCAGGGTATGTTAGGGAAGGGGAGTTGTTTCCAAATGTAACCAGGAATTGGATCCTTGAACTTTTCCAACCATTAGTAATCCACCTAAAACATGGTAATAAACTCTTTGTATTTAAAATCAGCTGGAGTGGTTTCTGAAGTCTGCACCTGGACCCTAAGTGGTACAATTGCCAGTTAACAAATAATGAAAACAGAAAAGAAAGAAAAATAACTATTATAAAGGTAATTTCACTTGAAAGCAAAGAAACTACAGGAGAGAAATGTTAGCTATGTAGTTAGAAACCATTTTTGCTGAGTGACTCCAGCGGGGAAGTGTTAACTTAACACCCTCCACTCTACCTCCTCACCCAATTCCTATCTGGAGTATTTCTGATGAAAACCTTTTAAACAGTTCTAGGAACATGCACTTCTTTCATTTACAAGTGTACTTCCAGTGAGCCAAGATGTGTCTCTCTGTTACTTGTACCCATCTGTTCTACCTTCGTCTTGGGGATCTAGATAAAATTTACCAGCTTTTTGTGGAAGCCCTTTAAATACTTTCTGCCCCTATCCAACCAATCAAAAATTTTCTGTCTCTTAGATTACATATCTTTAAAGTGTTAGTTACCTGATATTATTTCCATTCCTGTTTATCATCTTTGTCACTTTTCTCTGGAGGCTCCAAGTTTGTCCATGTGCATCTCAAAAATGCAGAGTTTCTTCCAGAGAACAGGAGTCTAGGATTGGCATGCCTCTCCCCTCTTCCTATGGACTTTTTACATTTGTGAATGCAGCCTGAAGTTGCATTTGTTTCTTAAAAATCTACTTTAACATTAGATTAGCCACTTGAGCTCCCTTTCTATTACTCTGCATGGTATATGTATTTTCCTGTATTTTTAACTTTTATATCTTGGAATATAGAGGTGCCTCTTGTACACAGCATAGAGTTGTATCTTGTGTTTTTCTTTTTTATTCATTCTGCCAACTCTGTCTTTTGAATGGAATGTTTAATTTTCTTACATTTAATTACTGATAAGGTAGGCTTTACTTCTGCCATTTTATTTACTTTTACTTCATGTCTCATGTATTTTTTATTTCTTTGTGCCTCCATTATCCTCTGTTGCCTTTTTTTGTGTGAAATACATTTTCTAGTGTATCATCTTAATTCTTATGTCATGTCTTGGACTATTAAATATATATGTACATATATATATATATATATACACACACACACACATAAATAGTTTTAATTATTTCCTAAAGAGGTGCTCTGGTAGTTACATTTAACCTTTAATTATAATAATCTAATTTGTATTAACACCAATTGAATGTCAAAGGTATACAAAAACTTTGTGTCTGTATATAGCTCCATTCCCATCTTGATCCTTTGGGCTAATACTGTCATAAAATTACATCTTTATTTGTTATTAGCCCACAACATAGATAGATGTATAGTTATATGTATAGTTTAATTCACATAGGAAAAGAACAGAATTATAAGCAAAAAGTACATGTATCATACATTTTATTTTTACCTATGTAGCTACTTTTACACTGTTCTTTAGTTCTTCATGAGAATAGGAGCTACTGACTAGTGTCTTTTCGAGCACCTGAGAGATCCCCTGTGGTGTATTTTTGTAGGGAAGGTCTGCTAGTAACAAACTGTCCCATTATTTTAAAATCTGGCAACATGTTGATTTCTCCTTCATTTTTAAAGGGTAGTTTTTAAAGATTTATTTATTTGAAAGAATTACAGAGAGAGGTAGAGACAGAGAGGCCTTCCATCTGCTGGTTCACTCCATTCCCCAGATGGCCACAATGGCCGGAACTGTGCCAACCTGAAGCCAGGAGCCTGGAGCCTGGAGCCTATTCCAGGTCTCCCACGTGGCTGCAGGGGCTCAAGGACTTGGGCCATCTTCTACTGCTATCCCAGGCCACAGCAGAGAGCTAGATCGGAAGAGGAGAAGCCGGGACTAGAACCAGCACCCATATGGGATGCCTGCGCTTCAGGCCAGGACTTTAACGCGCTGCACCACAGCGCCGGCCCCAAAGGGTAGTTTTGCTGGATACAGAAATTATTCACTGCTCATCTGTTTTCAACATCTTTGAATATGGTTTCCAATAATAAATTTATTAGAAATCTTATTGAGGGTTTTGTGCATATAATCACTGATTCTCTTTTGCTGCTTTCAAGATTTTCTGTCTGAGTTTTTATAGCTTGATTATAATGGGTATAGAGGATCTCATAGCATTTATCCTGCTTGGAGTTCATCAGATTTCTTGAATATTTACATTAATGTTTTTAATCAGACTTGGGGCTATATTAGTCATTATTTCTTCAACTGTTCTTTTACCCTCTCTCCTTACTTTCTGGATCTCCCATTATGCATGAACTGTTATGCTCAATGGTACCTCACAGGTCTCTGATCCTCTGTTTTTCTTAATTTTTTAAATTTCTGTTTCTTAGACTGGTTAATTAAATTGATATGTCTTCAAAATCATCAGCTTTTTCCCCAATAGCTCAGATTTGCTATTTAACTCGTCTAGCCATTTCAGTTATTTTACTTTTCAACTCTAGAATTTCTATTTGATGATAGTTTACAATTTTTATCTTTCTAATGATATATGTTTTCATGCTTTCCTTTTGTTCTTTATACATTATAGCCTTTCTTTGAGCATTTTTTTTTTTTAATTTTTGACAGGCAGAGTGGACAGTGAGAGAGAGAGACAGAGAGAGAAAGGTCTTCCTTTGCCGTTGGTTCACCCTCCAATGGCCGCCGCTGCAGCCGGCGCACCGCGCTGATCCGATGGCAGGAGCCAGGATCCAGGTGCTTTTCCTGGTCTCCCATGGGGTGCAGGGCCCAAGCACCTGGGCCATCCTCCACTGCACTCCCTGGCCATAGCAGAGAGCTGGCCTGGAAGAGGGGCAACCGGGACAGAACCCGGCACCCCGACCGGGACTAGAACCCAGTGTGCTGGCGCCGCAAGGTGGAGGATTAGCCTATTGAGCCACGGCGCCGGAGTCTTTGAGCATATTTTTAAAGAGCTGACTTAAAGTCTTCTAATATGTGAGCTTCCTCAGTTTCCACTGAGTACTTTTTTCTCTATATATGGGTAATACCTTTTGCTATAATAATTTTTTTATACAGGTAGAATTATAGACAGTGAGAGAGAGAGAGACAGAGAGAAAGGTCTTCCTTCCATTGGTTCACTCCCCAAATGGCTGCTACGGCCGGCGCTGCGCCAATCCGAAGCCAGGAGCCAGGTGTTTCCTCCTGGTCTCCCACGTGGTTGCAGGGGCCCAAGGACTTGGGCCATCCTCCACCGCCCTCATGGGCCACAGCAGAGAGCTGGACAGGAAGAGGAGCAACCGGGACTAGAACCTGGCACCCATATGGGATGCCAGCGCTGCAGGCAGAGGATTAGCCAAGTGAGCCACGGTGCTGGCCCTGCTATAATAATTTTTTGTTGAAGACTGGAAACCTTAAATAACATAATGTGGCAATTCTGTAAATCCAATTCCCCTCGTCCCTAGAGTCTGCTGTTATTGCTGTTTGTTGTTATCTTGCTGTGTGCCTATATAGCCACTTTTCTGAACTAATTCTGTCAAGTCTCCACTCCACTTACTGGTCGGATAATGACTGGATAGAAATTTCCTTAAGTGGCTGGAACTAATACATTTCTCAGCTTTTGCCAAGGGGCCGTGTGTTGTGGCGTCCCATCCGTGTTCTGGCGGGCAGTTTACATCATTACCGTAGCCTTCACTTCCTGTTCTGTGAAAGATACGCGATTTGGGACTTCTCGGCTTTTACCTTGGAAGACCCTGCACACATGCTTGGCCTTGTAAATTACCAGAAGTATTCTGGAGCTTTTCAAGGCCTTCTGTGAGCATCTCACTCCTTAGCTTTTTCTTTTAATTGTTCTGGTCAGCTTCTTGTTTTTATTTTCCCAAGGCAGCTGCAATGTTAAAAAATTGCTGATTATTTTCAATAAATAGTCCAGGCTCTTCACATTGAAGGAGCTCTGAGTCAGGTCAAATAAAGGAAAGCCAGGTGAGTGGCATTTTCCAGGAAACTACAAGTCAGGTAGCTTTACTTCATTAACTTATTTTTTCCCCAAACAGTATCTCTTGTATTCTAGACTCTACCAGCAAGACTTTGTCTAAAAAGGAAAGTTGGTTAACTGTATCATAGTGAATTTTTCTAGTTGTCATCAGTCCCTATTTCTTTGCTCTTTATATATCATTCGTTTCTTGAAAAACAACATGCTAGCACCGACATTGCGGTGTAGTGAGCAAAGCCCCTGCCTGTGACAACAGCATGTCATACGGGTGCCGATTTGAGTCCCAGCTGCTCCACTTCTGATCCAGCTCCCTGCTAATGGCCTGGGAAAAGCAGTACAAGATGGCCCAAATTGCTGGATTCCAATCACCCCCATGTGGGACATTGGATGAAGTTCTTGGCTCTTGGCTTTGGCCTGGCTCAGCCGTGACCATTGCAGTCACTTGGGGAGTGCAATGACTCTATGACTCTGGCTTCCAAATAAACAAATATTTAAAAAACTTATACTAATGTATCAAGGATCCATTCATTGCCCTTTTTTGAAAATTGAGGCAACATTCAATTCATATTCTCAATTTTCTAGACCCTTTTTTAATTTCCCCATACATTTCTCAATGGAGCATAGCAATTGCCTGAGAGGTAAACCTCCAGTCTCAGTGGTTTTTATCCCTAGAGGAAGAAGAGTCAGGAAAAGCATGGTTTGGGAAAGCCAGCCACACTGGTTGGTTCCAACATGGGCAGCCTGTGCAGTAAACAGATAGCTGTAGGTGTAATGTGGAAAATCAACACATTAGGGGTGTAAACCAACTTCAGAGGGCTGAGGTGTAGTTCAGAGCTGGATATTTGCTGTTGCTGTTGTTAATCATGATAGCACCAGTCAGTAACTAGTGGATGGGAGAAGAGGATCCATTATTCCCCTCCCCATGGGAGAGGCCACAGGCAAGTGTCATCTAGGATTATAAAGCCCAGCATAGCTGACCGAAATTCAGAACAAAAGCCTCAGAGCTAGTCCTCAAGGCAGGAGTCTTATACTGTGAACTGAACCAATTGTGGGGGCCCCAACTCTATCGAAAGCCACTGCTGACAGAGTTGCTGCCTGTGTCACAGACGATGCCAGTGCCATGTGAAGCACCCATGATGTCAGCTCTGAGGGGCTGGAGAAGTCAGGAGGAAGACTACTTTTGAGAGTTGGCATAGTGTCGTGTAAATATAGTTCCCAGAGACCCAACAGACTGCGGTTAAATCCCTCAGCAGGTTGATTAATAACTCTCACTTTTAAGTCTCCCATTTGTAAAACAAAGATAATGGCATCTGTATTACAGAACCTGTATGGAAGAAAAATATATACCTTAAGCACTCAACACAGAAGAGGTGCATTAATAGTACTTTGGGGGATTTCCCATTTTATGTCCATTTCTTAGAAGAATTTCCAACCTTTTCTGGCAGGTGGCATGTGTGAGCTGTGTGGCCCTTCTGAAAGGCTTTTACTTCTACCTTTGGGTGCTAGGTAGTTACCTTCCTCCCTCTAAGTGCTCAGGCTGGCATTTAGAATCCAGTGCTGCTCACAGACTTTGTGTTTCTGATCCATCTGCTCCATGAAGAACTGTGAAACTCAGAAATAGACCCGTTTCTAGCCAGACACCCATTTCTCCAATAGGATTTGTCAGATGATAAGCCTTTGTGATATAACCAGGCAGCTGGGCATTCAAAAGAAGTCAAACACCACCTAATTAGGAAATCTATTTCCTTTTTCCTTGCTTGCTAGCTTCTCTCTCTCTCACTTCCTCTGTTTCCTTTTTGTATACTTACCCTTATTATAAGTGAAAGAGGCAAAAAAGAATGCACAGAGATTCAAAGTTCTGGCCATGTGGATTTGAATCTCAGTATCTGCATTAGCTAGGTGACCTTGGACAAACTATTTGATCTCTCTAAACTTCAATTTCTTCATCTATAAAACGGTTGTTAACAGTGGAATCTGCTTCAGAGGGTTTTTGCTAGGATAAGTGAGATAATACATGTGAGTACTCAATACAAAACCTTGTACACAATAAGTCTGTACAAATACTAAGCAATTTTGACTGTCAAGAGCATTAGCTTTGAAGTCAGATGGATATAGATTGAACTCATAGCTCTTCAACTTAAAAGTTTCATGATTTCAATTCAGTTATATAACCTCTTAGAGCTCCACTTGGCTTGACAGTTCCAAGATTATAATGAAAATTACAGTGATGTACATACAGTACCTTTGCCTTTTTTTATTTGGTTATGACCCATGTCAGACAAGATTTGAGTTTACCTACCCAAACAAAAACTTAGTTCAATGTCTGTTTTTTTAAGTACATAATAGAATCAAGGTGATTCAAAGGGAAACAAAGGAAAAACCAAAGATAAGCTCAGGATCTTAGATCACATCACAGTATTGGATGCTTGTTAGTGACGGGTCACAAATTTCACTTTGAGCTTCTTAGCATCCAAGTCTATAGAGAAAGGAAATACAGTCAGATGATTCAGAGTGCTAAGATAAACACAGAGGAGTTCTGAAGAAGAAAGCCGGCTATTCCTAGTTCTGATCTTAAGAGACTAAAGTGCATGGTGGCTATACAATAGATGTACAAATGTTAGTTGTCCACATCTTCAAGCACAGAACAATGAGTGAGCCTAAGAGTAAAAGTATCCAGGAAGAGGTGATTTTTGAATCAGACTGAATATGAATTTTCCAGGTGCCTGGAGGATGGAGAAAGGAAAAAGCTTGTCCATGTGGACAGTGTCTGGATGGTCCCCACCCATCAACAGCACAGCAACTTTAAAGCCAAGGATTCATGCAGCTTCCTGCTGGGTAAAGATGCAGTTCTCATGGGGCTGAAAGGCACAGGAACTTGTCACATGGGAAGGCAGAAGTGAAGAGAGGCTTTGGGAGCACGGTCCAAGCAGCTGCTGTGGTTTAGAGGCCCTGCCTACTAGACATCTGGTGTTTAGCCACAATCCTCAGAGGGAAGTTCATTGTCCTTTTTTTCCAAGTGTATTTTCTTTTGTTCTGTTTTCCTGAGAACCCTGACTTAGAATTCTTAAAGAAACTGGTCAGGACAGTAACAGATCCCTCTTTATTCTTTCACAATTACCATTTCCCTCCAGACCTTCTCAGCCACTACAACCCTTGGAAGAATATTCATGGGATGAAAGGGATCAGGCTTGGAGGTCCCAGTGAAAAAGGAAAGATTTAAACAGAAGGGAAAGCAAACACAGAGAGTACCACTTTAACAGGATACCCACATTCTTCTGCTACTGTGGCATCTGAGAGAAGACAAGAGCTAGAACTTTAGCTTCTAGCTCTTCAGTTTGCAGAAGACTCTGAGGCCCCCAAGATCCTGAATGAATGTTTAGGTCATTTAGAAGGCACATATAGTCCATTCAGAGCCAGATCTATTACCTACACCTGTGGACTCCCAGAGGTTGAAAGAACTTGTTCTAGAAGATGTGCTATGAGCTGGAGAGGAGGTCTGAAGAAGTCCCCAGAGCGGAACATTAACTGTGGGGATACAGCCAGGGACCTTTCTGCAGTGTCATTACTATATGTTTGCCTCCTGGTGCTGCACTGGGCTGTAATCCCTCACAGAACTCACTGGTAGCCTGCTGTGGGAGTTTCTGCATTGTCCTCAATCCACCCGGTACCTAACCATACTTCTTTGTTCAGCTAATAAGCATCTGTCCCATCACTCTACCTCCTTGGGGCCAGGCATTGTACTAGACATTTCAGTTAGGATACCTGTCCTAAGGCGCTCCAGAGTCCAGTAAATAGATGAGGATAAGTGTCGTAGTCATATCAGAAAGCCCGTGTGAACACAGAAGAGAAAGGGTTCATCGCAGCCTGGGAGTGGGAAGTGGTCAGGGAAGGTCTGCCTCAACTCAGCCTCAGGAAGTAGTGAGCATCGGGCAAGAGAGGAAGGCGGTCCCGGAAGCAGAGGGAGTCCCAGGCACAGTCCTGGTGGCAGGAGAAGGCGTGGCATTCTCCCCCAACTTGATTTCCCTGGGAGAATGGAGTGTGCAGGGGAGATATTTAGTTCCCCTGGGCTTCTGTAACAGAACACCACAAATGCCTAAAGGCAATGGAAGTTAAACTTCTCGCAGGTCCACAGACCAAGTCTAAAAGCAGGGTATGAGCAGGGCCATATTAACTCTTAAGGCTTTAGGGGAGAATCCGTCCTTGCCTCCTCCTAGATTCTGCCAGCTTCCAGAAACCCTTTGGCATCCTTTGGGTTGCAGCTGCACTGCTGTGATCTCTGTGTGTGTCTTCACTCGGCCTTCTTCCCTCCGTGTTTGTCTATCTCCTCTGTGTGTCTGTCCTCTCTTCCAATGAGGACTAGTCACTAATATATATATATATATATATATATATATATATATATATATATAGGCAGAGACACTATTTCCAAATATGGCCACATTCTTAGGTTCCGTGTTTACATGAATTTTAGGGGGACATTGTGCAACCCTTCATAAGCACTTTATTCCAGAGAGAGAATGAGAACTTAGATTCTTCAAAAGGCCCCGAATACAAAATACCTTAAATGACTACATAGAAGAGAGACAAGAAGCACAGTACCCACCTTGACCAGGACCCTAAGTGTCACTTGATTCCTAATCTTGCAGCGCAGTCACCTAAGCGAGTTATTGATGAGAGTCTACTGCTCTTCACCTAAAACATGTGCACCCAGCCATTGGAAATGAAAACTAGGACATTGCTGGACACAAGTGTCTCTTTGCTGCTCTCAGAGTCTCGCCTCTATAAGATGGGGGACAAATCATTGCCCAGTCCACCTTGCAGGGTTGCTGTAGGACTGATTCCATGGGGGCAGACAACTAGAAAGTGTTTTTCAGGTTGTAAACACAACCTGAATTGTGTTCTTATTCCGTAGCACGCCATGCTGTCTACCCCTCTCTCCTCTCCCTTCTTCATGTCTTCCAACACATTCCCTTTCCTCTGCCAAGCAGGAGGGAGTGGGATAAACCTGGCAGAAATCTGTGCTCCCAGCAGCTTTAGACACCCAGGGGGAGCAGACTCCGAGGAGCAGCCGAGTCTCTGCATCCCTTGGGACTGTGCCCTAAATAAACGTGTATGCGGAGACTGCTGGGCTGCGTACAGGGGTTCATGCCCAGGAGGTGAAAATGAACTAATTAGTGATTATAATCAGGCTTGAATTCCTGAACACAACACTTGGTATTATTACTTCATTCTCAGAGACATTTGAGCAGTCTCTAATTTCTAGCACGTCAGTACCCTTTGGGCTCTTCCCCGCCTGCACGGATTAGGCATAGTGTCATCTCAGTGGCCCAGGCTAGGGTCTTATTAGCATGGCAATCATCTGTTTTCTGAGAATCGCTCACAAGGCCTGTTCTTGGTATGGCTCCGATTGTTATCTTTGCATCCTGGCTGTGACATTTTAGCTCACCTACGCAAACACTGGAAAGTCAGGACACCTGGGCTCCCGGTGTGACCGTCACAACAAAGTTAGATGAGTTGGATAAGTCACTTCTGTTTTCTGGTTCTTATTTTCATCTTTTTTTTTTTTTTTAAAGTTTTTTAAAAATCATTTTTGCAATTTTTCAAGGAAAACATCCATAGTTGTCATTTTTTTCTCAAAAGTGTCTGTAATCAACAAAGATTAAGAATCCCTGTACTGGTCAATTTATAAGCTTAAAACAATTATTTGGGGGGCTGGCGCTATGGCGCAGCGAGTTAAAGCCCCAGCCTGAAATGCCAGCAACCCATATGGGTGTCGGTTCGGGTTCTGGCTGCTCTGCTTCTGATCCAGCTCTCTATAACTCTTTCAAATATGAATAAAGTAAATAAATCTTTGAAAGAAACCCAATTATTTGGTTTATGCTTCTATAAATGCTCGGAATCTAATCGCTGAGCCAGTTTTTGCTGTCTGCCTACTGTATACCAGGTCCCTTGATATGGTGCAAGGATGCGAAAGTCAGTGACATTCCAAAGAGGCCCTCCACTGTGGCGTAACGGTCTGCAGTGCCGGCATCCCAAACGGGCACCGGTTCGAGTCTCGGCTGCTCTGCTTCCGATCCAGCTCTCTGCTATGGCCTGGGAAGGCAGAAAATGGCCCGAGTCCTTTGGCCCCTGCAGCTGCATGGGAGACCCAGAAGCAGCTTTTGGCTCCTGGCTTCGGATCAGCGCAGCTCCAGCCATTGTGGCCATCTGGGGAGTGAACAAGCGGATGGAAGATCTGTCTCTCTGTAACTCTGCCTTTCAAATAACTATGTTTTAGAAAATCAAAAAATACAAACAAAGAGGCTCCTCTCCTGTGAGGAATACAGACCCACAAAGAATTTTAAGATGCTTGAAATACCAAGATGGAGATATGCACAGGACAGTGAGCAATACAGAACTGGTAGACGTGTTTAATACTTCTCACCTCCAGAGGGGTCATGAGCTGTAGAGAGAGATGGGCTTTTAAAGTCCTCCTAGCGAGTTTACCCAGTAGAGGGCACTTTCACTCCCGCAGATCTCAAGGCCCCAGGCTCCCAGGGGCCTTCTCTCTCTAAAACACCCTCTAGTCCATGTTCTTTCTCCTTGTGCTACCAGCTACCTCGCTGACTCTAAGCAGAAATGGGCTCCTCCTCCCTCGCCGTGCCCCCACTGTGTATTCTTCAATCCTCTTCCTCCTAGGGCAGGAAGCCCACACGTCCCAGGGTCCCCCGAGTCCTGCCAGCTCTCCCATCACTTCCCTTGCCAGGTGGGCTCTGCTGAGCCCCTCTCACGTCCAGCACCTCAGGAGAGTGGTCCTTAGAGATGCGGATGAGAACACTATCACACTGCACGCTGCTCCTGCCGCAGTGTGGGCCTCCATTCAGTTTCAGTGAACGTAATGCTCAGGAGAAAGCTTTGCTCAGGGGGACATTCACTTAAACACAGAAAAGCAGGCATATTCACATTGGCCCATGACAGGCCAGAGGGCCATGTGCTACTGTGGGCCCCAGTGCTAGTCCCAGTTCCTTAGTAACTAGCAGAGTCCAAGCCTGTCCATCATGTTCTACCCCCCTAGTCCAAGCAGCCGTCACCACTGCCTCTGACTGTTCCATGTAACTTTCACATCCACCTCATTGTATGTCATCCTCCACATGGCATCCAGAGCGATCTGAAATGTACAACAGAATGCTTCACTCCTATTTAAACTTTTTCACTGCACGTAGGATAAAATCCAAATCCCTCACCAAGTCTGTAACATCTTCCATGATCCGGCATCTGCCTAACTCTAGCCCCGTGGTGGAGGGCTCACTAAGTACCAGCCTTTGTCTGCCTCTGCATGACAGTGCTTCCTCAGGGCCTTTGCAGTACTGCTTTTTAAGACTATTCCTTCCTCATTTTTAGGCATGGCTGCTTCCTGTTTTGATTCATATCTAAGGTTCAAAGACACATGCTTTGGAGAATTCTTTCCTGACCGTCTCATCTAGAATTTCCCAACCCTACCCTCATTGTAGCCTTTCCACTCTGCTTTCTTTTACCGTCTTCACAGCATTTATTGTCATCCGCCATTATCTTGGTTATTTATCACCTGTCATCCCAGGCCCACTCATTGTCTGTCTCATTCACCACTGTCTTCCTGCCATCGGAATAGATTATAACTCACAATCCATCATCAATGAATATTTGAATGAGTAACTCTGATAAAAGTTATTTAATATATATGAGCCCTCAAATTCCTTTGCAGTCAAGAGAGGAAAGGAAAGATGTCTACTTGGCTACATATCTGATCTTCTAGGATGCTTGGGAAAGTCTCAGAGGTAGATATTACTTTTATACCTGCAACACGGTTGATGAAATAAACTATCAGGAGCCGGTGCTATTGTGTAGTCGGTAAAGCCACCACCACCAGCACCAGTACCTCATATGGGTGCCAGTTCCAGTTCCAGCTGCTGCACTTCTGATCCAACTCCCTGCTAATGTGCCTGGGACAGCAGTGGAAGATGGGCCAAGTGCTTGGGCCCCTGCACCCATGTTGGAGACCCAGAAGAAGCTCCCGGCTTTGGCCTAGCTCAACCCTGCTGCCATTTGGGGAGTGAACCAGCAAATGGAAGATCTCTCTCTTTCTGCCTCTCTGTAACTCTGCCTTTCAACTAAATAAATACATCATTAAAAAAAGATGGGTTAAATAATTGGCCTAAAATTATAGTTGTGGCCTTGAAGTTTATCCTTTTTGAGATAGCAGTAAACATTTGGGGGAGAGAGGAGAGGAGACAAGTTTTCTCCATTCTTCCAAATTTCACATTTCACCCATAAGTTAGCTATCCATAGGAGAGTAAGACCCCAGGTTACCTATCTAGGACCACCAAAAGCAAAGTCTCTGGCCAAGACACTATTCCGATCCATAATTCTGAGTCTGATGTATTCTCAGCACACCCACTACATTCATTCATTCATTTATTAATATATCAATGCATCACATACATGTTGTTAGCAGCCAGGCACTGTAACAGGTACATGGTGGTTCCAGGGAGGAACATCTGATTCATATGAAGGGTACGGCCAAGTCTCCCCTAGGAATGGAAGGTCCCCAGTAGGTCCAGAGTCGAATTCATATTTTTGACTGAACAAGACAGTGAATTTAGAATGCTTATTAGCTGGGGTAATAGTACAGAGTAGGCACATCCAAGGAATGCTAGTGATGAGGATGTTAGAACCTAGACCTCCCTTCCTCAACCAGGAGGCTTCCCTTGTCAAAGAAAGAGGGATTAACAGCGCCCTTGGCAATGTTACCCTCCCAGAGCCATCCCAGCAAAGAATCCAGCTCACATGACTTCCATTGCCTTCTCCTAAATCCACAGCCTGGAGAGGCAACTGAAAGTAATAAGCATAATTTAAATGCTCTGTCTTCCCTCATTAAAATCCACCCAGAAAGGCATGCCAGATTTATTTTAGTGCATGTGGCAAAGGCAGTTCCATTATATAAACGCAGGCTTCTCCCCAGAGCCCAAGGGGAGTGCTGTCCGTATTTATGTGTGTCCATGCAAGTATGGGTGTGCACATTTGCACACATGTATGCAGCTTAGGTTTAGGGGTGCTACCAGGAATGGATGATTGACCCTTCACAGGTTGAATGGTCTGAGTTTTCAAAGCCATTGCAAACTGCTTGCTAAGCAGCCCCAGGCTGGTGAAGCACCCTGAAGGCTGCCCTGGCCCTCTTGGGCGATTCTCAGGAGACCTAGATCTTGTCCAGCTCTCTCGGCAGAGCCGCACATGCTTGGCGGCTCTCCTTGGAAACACCGGTTGCCAGAGCAGCTGTGTCAGCCTGGCTTCCTCGGAAAAGAAGGGAACGCAGGCAGGGAGCCCTCCACTAACCCTCTGGCCTCTTTCCAGGGGACAACACCCAAGAGCCATCCACACAGGAAACCAAATCCAGAACGGGAACACATGACAATGGAAAACAGGGAGGGAAAGAGGCACAGGAGGGAAAACTAAGGGCAGGGAGTTTGGAAAGTTCTGAGAGACAGCGTCTCTGGGGGTGCCTTGTGCTTTCGGAGGGCAGGAGCTTCCTTCCGGGTGGGAGGGCGGTCAGCTGAAGCAGGAAGACTGTTTGGGGCTTGCTGTCATCTTCAGAAGCTTCTTTGCCCTCACCTGGTCCTGCACCTTCCCTGCAACTCTGCTCCTATTTGTGAAACACATCTCCAGGCAGTGTCTCTTACTGGTCAATCTGTTTCTTTCTCAGCAGCCCCTCTGCCACATTGCCACAGGCATGGAGGAGAGAAATGCCAGAAAAATGTCACAGAACAGGCATAGCAGGAAGGGATGATGTTAAGAGAACTCCTCTCCCAACAGGAAAGGGGAAGGAAAGCGTGCAAGGTCCGGGAAGGAGACTTGGGAGAGAGAGACAGGCCGTAGACATGAGGCGTGCGTGGTTTTGCTCGCCAAGTGACTCAGCGGGACCACCCAGAGAAGGCAATAGGATAACTCACCCCTGGAACGGCAGCACCATGGTCAGCCCAGCCCAGCCCAGCCCAGAGCAGGCTACCAGGATAGAGGACGGTGTCTAGGTGAAGGGACCACAGCTCTGAAGATCCAGAATTTGCAGACTCCATCTTGGTACTGGCAACACATCTGAGCCTCCTAGGAAGAGGCCCAGGCTAAAAGAAATGAAGGATTGAAACTGATTGAATGGTGGGGTTGGCAGGCGTCTGGCTCGGCAGTTACGATGTTGGTTGAGACCACATCCCAGACAGGATGGGTTGCCTGGGTTTGAGTTGCCGCCAGTTCCATCTCCCTGCTACTGCACACCCTGCAAGGCAGCAAGTAATGGCCCAGCCTGGCTCTCTGCTACTCACATGGGAGACGCAGACTGAGCTCTGTTTGGTGAAGGCATCTGGGGAGTAAAATGGTGAAGGGGCGACCTCTTTGTCTCTATGCCTTTTAAATAAATAAAATTAAGGGGAAAAATACTAGGAAGGATATAAGGTGGCTTCAGGATGCAGGGACCCACAGAAAGCTGCATAAGGACAAGCCGGGAACTAGACCAGAGTGTCCCAGAGGTCAGCACAGACCTGTGTAGGAGGTGGAACTGTGGTTCCATCCCTTCCCACCGTGGGATTTACGTTTTGTCTGCACCAGGCAGTCTAAGAAAGAGAAGGCAGTGGAATGATATCTCCAGAGAAACTGTTCTGGACATTCATACTTTGAGCTGAATTCCTAACCTGACAAAATCAAGTTGAGGGACACAGGCTGTTTTAGATGGCAGAAGAAATCACCTTTAATTGACAAGTTTTCTGCTAATTCAAAGGTGAACTCAATTACAGATCATTTTAAGAGCTGCATTTCTCCCCCGACACAGTCGTAGTGTAAAACGTTTGACCTCTCTGTAATGACCTTACATATCCACAAGCAGATTTAGAGGACACAAGTCATTTTCCCATACATTACTTTTTCTCAGCTTCATACCAAATCAAAATTGAAGATACCGTTCTAACCTTATAAATACAAAAATAAATAAGTAAAACAAGAGTCCCAAGTTAAACAATGTGAAGAAGGCTTCTCCAGGGTCATTTCAACTGCAGACTGCTGAATCTAAGGCAGCAATACCCAGCTGGGGCAATATCTGGGGACAGTTTTCACTGTCACAGTTGGGAAAGGGGGGGCTCTTACTTGCACCGTGTACCTAGAAGCCAGGATGCAGGTAAACATCTGGGGGTGTGTAAACATCTTAGCACAACCAGGACTTAGCTGGCCCCACTACTTTCAATAACAATCAGGACATAACAGGGCCAGAAAACCAGACACTTTTTTCTTTCATTGATTATCACATTAGTAATGTCAGTAAAATAAATATAGTAAGACTAGAAAAATAGAATAAGATTTTAATTACATTAGTGTATTTTTTTTTTATTTGCAGAGAGAGAGAGAGCTCTCTCATTTGCTGATTTGTACCCCCAGGTGCCAGGCGTACTCTTTGCTAACCACCTACTCTGACAGTCCTGCTAGAACTACACTAGTTCCCTCCCAAGGGTGCTGCCTGTGATCTAATCACCCCTAAAGGCCCTTCAACAGCTCACCTCAACACCGTTACTCTGGGGGCCAAACTCCCAGCACATGAACCTTAAGGGGACACGTTCAAACCCTAGACAGCAGGGTTACTGAACCAGGGTCAGAACTGCGGTGTGATTCCAAGACCACAGCCAGGGGAGCAGGAAGTGTGGCTCCGGTCTGGACTTCTCTTATCCCCATACACCTGCCTGCCTGAGGCCTTGAGTGTCTCTCCCCAGTGTCCCTCTAGTCATTCTCCCCTGGCAGCCACTTCCACCCACGTATGGACCTGCTCCACCGCCGCAGCACACACAAAGGAGGAAAGACAGAAGCAGAGACAGAGACGCACACACGCGCGCACTCACAGAGGCAGGCTGAGGGCAGGCAGGGAGAGAGAGGAAGAGATCCAGAGAGGCCATCAGCAGCTCAGCACACAAATAGCTCCCTCCCCAGGTTCCCACTGAGAACTCCGAGACCAAGGGAAGTTTCGTCTCCTCTTTGAAACGATTTTTCCTTTATTTCTGAAACTCAACTTCATTCAAAGGAATTAAAAAGGCCCTTTGGTCTTTCAAGGGTTCTTTTCCATGAGGCTTTTTTTTTTTTTTTCCCTGTGCCTCCGCTTCCCTCTGTAGCTCTGGGGAGGCTGCGGGGGAGACCGGAGCCTGAAAAGACAGGCGCAGGCGCTTCCGCAGCGCACGGCCCAGGTAAGAGGTGCAGAAGTCCCAGACGGAGGAGGGACGTCACGGGGCGGCGAAGCCGAGGCCCTGCATTTTCTGGCCTTCAAAGCTCTGATCAAAAACAGCTGGGAAGAGGAGAATATGGTGGAGGCTGGGGAGGTGCATTGGAAGAGCAACAGCCCCGTCTCAGGTGGAATCAGCTGAGCGCAGGCCTCTTCCTCACAATTCGTCATCTCGGGGGTGCTTGGTGGGGACGCGCCTGGATGCAGGCTGGGAAGTCCGCAAACTGTCAGAGACTTGTATTTCTTTTAATCCATTCTAAATCAGTTACTTAGAGCTGAGGACATTGGGGTCTGTGCAAGGGGTTGAGCACACAGGGAATTTGGCTGGGTCAGCCAGCTCCCTCTTAGGGAGACATGGATGACGGAGGGCCTCCCCTCCCCCATCCCTGGGCAGGGCCTGGCCATCACCAAATCTGTTTCCTGGTTTATTCCGCCCTGAGAACCTCAGAGGGTTGCCAAAAGGGCCAGCACAGAAAACAGATGGAGTGTTCGGCCACATCGTGGTATTCAGATATGGTGGGGTTTGGGGGGGTCATTTTCTTTCTCTGAGTTCCTGAGGAGACCATCTCCTTTCTTTCCTTCCTCCTACCCCCCTTCCAAGTCACTGAAAGCTGCCACGAAGAAGGGTAGAATTATTACTGGTAAGAAACCTGGATTGTGGCTGGGTCTTGTGACTCAGGTTGGAAGTCCATGGTATTGACTTCCAAGGAAAATCACAGAATTCCCAACAGCTGGGGACGGTGGTTTCAACTGAAATTTACAGACCTCCAATCTGTTATATCCTGGGACTCATTTCCGGTTGTGGTTTCAGCATTTCCACATATCCGTGAGACAGGGGCTGCAATCTATTTTGGGGTGGAGCACACAGATAAAAGAAGTTTAAACCCTGTCTGCAAAGCAAGCACTCTGGTTTTACTTGAGTGCAGGCGTGCACATTTGGGGTGTCTTTTGGAAATCAGTGGTGATTACAGGGTGCAAAAGTCCGGGATGCTTGCACTATCAGTTGCTCTTAGAGGTGGAAGACAAATATGTGATGATGGTTGTTAAGGGGCAAGATTGATGATGTGGCATGAACATTACACTGGGGGTTTGCAAGCCTGGGATGGAATCCTGTCATCTCCAAATAGCTGATTTCTAATTGTAAGATAAGGTTAGTAGAAAACAGATTCTCTGAAGATTCCTTTCTTAATCTGCTCTCTTTCCTCTAATGTGTTAGCATAGAAATCTTGCAAGGAAGACAAAAAGTGCTAACTCATCTCATCATTTCTCTGTTACTTCTCATTTCTCTGTTGTTCATTTGCTTTTCAAAGGGCAGTGAGAGAACAAGAATCTGGAAGCACTTCTTTCCGGGGTTCTTTTCTAAATCCAGCAAGGACCAAGAAAGACAGGGGATTAGGAGTTATGAGGGTAAGAATTCATGTTTGTTGCATATCCCAATCTCCAGGCTGCCACGTGCTTTATATAGACTACTTTAATGCAAACAATTTTATCGTGGCATTTCTGAGTTTCAGTAAGATTGAGTAGGATATTAACAGCTAAAAAAAAAAGGCCTTTTCCATAGTAGATGCTTAATAAATGTCTGTTTACTGAATAAATAGACTTCAGAGACAGAGTTGGGACCCAGGTTTATTTCAGCTACATAATTTCCACGCTTAGCCTCAAACACAACTTGGAGATGAAGGTAGTCATTGGCCATCAAATGCTGTACTTCCGGTAAGCTTTGTCCAAAACGATGGCACTCAGGAGAAACTCTTAATTTTTATTTCTTTTAATTTTCATTTTATTTGAAAGGCAGAAAGACACAAAACAAAGACAGAGGACTAAAGTTGACAGAGACAGGCAGAGAGAGATATTCCATCCACTGTTTCACTCCCCAAAAGCCTGCCACATCCAAGGTTGGGCCAGGCCAAAGCCAGGAGCCCAGAACTCTGTTCAGGTCTCCCATATGGGTGGCAGGGATCCAAGTACTTATGCATCACCTTCTGCCTCCCAGGTTGCGCCTTAGCAGGAAGCTGGATTCGAAATGGAGTAACAAGGACTTGAATCAAGGAACTTCAATATGGGATGCTGGTGACCCAATTGGCAGCCTAACCACTGTGCCAAATACATGCATACCACACACCAACTAGCCAGCAGTGACGTGGTGCCCTCACTGTACTGATGAAGCATTTGGAAAAGCACGCTGGCTTATTTGAACCATGGAAAATTTTTAAAAACTAGTATTTTGTGATATTCCCATTTGCAAGAAATAGAAGCCTACTCAAACTAGCCTCCCAAAAATGTGGGGTGGGGAGAGTAATTATCATGCTAGACATGGTATTGACTCCAAGGAAAATGAACAATTAGACATCAGGAAGAGCAAGAATCAGGGAATTCCAAGGGCTTTGCTCACCTACCATTTACCCTTCCACTGGCTTATTTAATCCTCTGTGCTGTTTGGGGGAGTACATTACAAAAATACAGTGTGTATGAGAATCACCTAAAAATCTTGTGCACACCAGGATTCTGATTCCAGGATCTGGGGTGCACCAAGTGTCTGCCTTTCTGATATCCCAGGTGGTACTGATGCTGCTGCTTCTATGGCCCAATGCTTGCAGTAGCAAGGACTGAGATCCCACAGTACAAGCTGCAACTGGAATCACCTGGGGATATGTTTCATCTACCAAGGCCGGGTTCCACCCTCCCCTGAAGACTGATCCATTTGGTTTGAAGTATGACCTAAGAATCAGGGGTCTATCAGTTTCCCCCAGGTGATTCTACAAGCAGCAAAGCTTGAGAGCCATCACTTGAGATCGAGTTCTCAGCCAACTTGATGGAATGGCTCTTGGGGGGTTAGATGTTCCTCCTGGTCCAGACAGCTGTGGCAGGAGATAGTGGAGCTCTCCAGTGTGATGGGCATTTCAGCCACACTCAGGACTATATAGGACAGGTGTGCAAGCAGGAAAGGGGAGTGGGCAAAGGTAGGCAAAAATCATCACATCTGCAACAGTAAAGGACTGAGCTAAACACACTTGGGTTCAAATTCCGGCATTAACATTTCTTAGTTGTAGCCCGTGCACCAGAAATTCTGACTTTGGAACTCTTTGAGTTTTCATTTTTTTAAATTAAAAGGTGAAGGCTAGGGGCTGGTGTTGTGGTCTAATGGGTTAAGCCACCCCGTGCAGTGCCAGCATTCCATATGGGCATTGGTTCGAGTCCCAGCTGCTCCACTTCCAATCCCACTCCCTGCCAATGGCCTGGGAAAGCAGTGGAAGATGGCTCAAGCATTTGAGCCCTGCACCTATGTGGAAAACTTGGAAGAAGCTCCTGACTCCTGGCTTCAGCCTGGCCTGGCTCCAACCATGCCGCCATTTGGCAATTAAACCAGAAGATAGAAGATCTCTTTCTGTGTAACTATGACTTCCAAATAAATAAATAAATATTTTAAAAGAAAGAAAAGTGAAGGCTACAGTTCCTGACTCACATCTGTCACCACTGATGGTGGCAGAGGGGGATGAGGGGTACAGAATAGAATAAATGGAGAGAAATTTCTACAGGAAACAGGCTGGTATTCCACACCCGAGGCTACAAGTCCAGCAAGTCTCAGAGTGATACCAGGTGTGGGTGTGTTCACCAAGTCCTTACATGTTCCCTACGTGCATCCCAGATTATGAACATGGACCAACTGAGATCATGTAAATTGAACCTTCTAACTGTCCTTGAGTCCTGCTACTAAACTGTCTATTCAACCTCCCTCTATAGCTCTTGAATATAACCATCCATCTCATTCTAAAGCCTTTTTCAGATACCAGTGAAGAACCCCTCACTTTTACACTTTCTCTGATTCCTGGCAATCCATCTTCCATGTAACTACCAATATAATCTTAATACCATGGGAGTCTGCTTAGGTTACTCTGGTCAGGATAAAGTCCAGAGAAAATCATGCAAGGACATTCCTGGCCTTGCCATATATTTTCTGCCACTCCTGACCTCAGACCTGATGCTGCAACATACCGTTGCCCACAGGAGTATTCTGTTCTCTCTTGCCTCTGTGCTGCTACCTGGAGTGTCCCTCCTCATCTTGTCCTATTCAGTTCCTGCTTATCTTCAGCTCAAGCATCACCTTCCTTGGGGAATCTAGACCCACCCTGCTTCTCATCAGTTTCAGGGAGGCTTGGGGACAATTCTGTTTCATGTGCTTTAAGGCATATTTCAAAAGATAAATGACCAACAGAGTACCTGAGTTCAAGTCCTGGTTCTGAGTCTGGCCTCTTAAAGTGGAACCCTGGGGGGCAGCAGGTGATGGCTCAAGTACTTAGTCTCTGCCACCCGCGGGGGAGGCTCCATTCATGGCTCCTGGCTCTGCTCTTTCCATCCCTGCAACCCCAGTATCTCAGTGCCTTAATACAGAGAAGTGTTTATTCTTCCCCAAGAAACAGTTCAATGATTCAGGGTCCCAAGTCCCTTCCTCCTGAGTTCTCTTGAGTCAACTTTCCTAGGAGACAGTAGGAGGAGACGAGAGGCAGTCACATGGCAACGCTGTGGGGCATCATGGAGGGCACCGTGGTCACTTCTTGTCTTCCACGGGAGGGCATGCAGGTGAATGGCCACACTAAATGCAAGGGAGGCTGGAAGGGGTGGTACAGTTTGTCCAGAGGAAGTGGAATGGGCTTGCAAATTGCTGACCTGTTCTCTACCCCTGTGAAACTCTGGAGCCAGGCTTGGGTCTTGATTTCAATTCTAGTTGTTAAATACCCATAAGGCCCTTTTCCATCTGTAAAACCCATCTTACAGTATGAAGATTAAATGAACATTGGAGGTTCAGAGTCTAGGACTCAGTAAGTGCTAGTTCTTGTATCATCTCCAGGCATTGTACCAGGCTTTGCAAGATGAAAAGAAGTCAGACACAGTGTTTTGGACTCACATCCTCATGGACTCAAAGCCCAGAGGCAGAGGATCCTCGTGCTCATCACCTTCTTCAATCACTTTTCCTTCCCAAAAGGTCCTTTTGATGGTCACCAAGGAGCCGCCTCTTGACCATGAAGGCAAGATTTCAGTAACCATCACCCAGGTCTTTTCTAAATATGCCCAAAGAGATGTGCAAGGCGAGGATTTTCAAAGAGGAAACTGAATTCCTATGTTCTGAAGACAGGGGTTTGGCGTTTGGGTGGTTTGTCGCACTATTTTGTGAATGGAAGGGCTGTCACATGAGCAGCATATGATGAGCCTCCCAGAGCCAGGGCTTGTGTGACTGGCAATGGACACAGCTTGGCCTCCTATTAGTTCCTGCCAACTTGGAGTCCACATGCCCTCAGGGTCCTAGAGGGGCAGCCAGTCATTCCCTCAAAGAGTTGAAGACACCAAAAGTCAGCTGTTCCAATGGAGTTGTAAGTTAAGGTCACTGGACCTATATTCCTCTGAGAAAGGGTGAGAAGAGAGCTGACCCCTACCTTCTAACTGCTCAGTCTCGACTCTAAGGGGCCACAAGCACCTCTGATCCATCTGATGTCACTGACCCCATGTGCGAGGCTGGAGCTAGGAGTCCATGATCTGTTAGGGATGTCAGTCTAAGAAACAGGTCACTGTTAGAAGGCTACCTATTCCCTCCACTCCAGCCACCCTGCGCCTTCCTGTGAGCAGGGAAATTATTTATTGCCCTCTTTGAAGAATCAGATGATCTCAAATATTGAACTGGAAGTCACTTCAAAAAGTTCATGGAAAATGGAATTGAAAGATAAGCTTATTCTGTTGCAGTTTTTTTTTTTTAAAGATTCATATTTATTTATTTATTTAAAAGGCAAAGAGAGAGAGAGAGAGGAACCTGCCACCTGCTGGTTCCACCCCCAAATGGCCTCAATGGCTGGAGCTAGGCCAGTCTAAAGTCAGGGGCCAGGAGCTTTTTCCAGGTCTCCCATGTGGGTGCAGGGGCCCAAGCACTTGGGCCATCTTCTGCAGCTTTCCCAGGGCATTAGCAGGGAGGGATATCGGAAGTGGAGCAGCCAGGACTTGAACCAGCACCCATATAGGTGCTAGCATGGCAGGTGGTGGCTTTACCTGCTATGCCACAGTGCCAGCCCCAGCAGAAATTTCTGAAAAGCACACATGGGTTTTTTTTCAGAATATGCATGATCTGTGAACTTTCTGAAGTACCCTCCCACATCGTACTTTCCTGGCCCCATGGCAGCTGTTTACTGGGAGCCAGTGCTATGCCATTTGTTGCATCGTTAGTTCTCCTCACAGCCCTCAGAGATAGGGATCAGACCTTCACTTGTCAGATGAGATTTAGGTAGAAGAAAAAAGTTTAGTAGGTGTTCAAGGTCACACACCTGCTAGGTGACAGATGTGAATCCAGAACTGTGCAACTCCTTGCCACAGAGCCCCCTTCTCAACATTCCAGAGATGCTGAGCCCCTTGGCCTGGGCCGCAGCCCACGCACTACCAGTGTTGAGCTCTGCTGGGCTGGGCACCGCTGCGCTACCTTGCTCCATCTGGCACCGCAGGTTCCTTTCAGGGAGGAAACAAAAGCTATGGGTCTGCTCTACAGAAAAAATACACGCAAATACCTACACATTGGTACGTAAGACATTTCAGGTAATTCAGTAACTACAGAAGTCTTAAGACTACTACCTGGGCTGGCGCCGCTGCTCACTAGGCTAATCCCCCACCTTGCGGCGCCGGCACACCGGGTTCTAGTCCCGGTTGGGGCGCCGGATTCTGTCCCGGTTGTCCCTCTTCCAGGCCAGCTCTCTGCTGTGGCCAGGGAGTGCAGTGGAGGATGGCCCAAGTCCTTGGGCCCTGCACCCGATGGGAGACCAGGATAAGTACCTGGCTCTTGCCATCGGATCAGTGCAGTGCGCCGGCCGCGGCGGCCATTGGAGGGTGAACCAACGGCAAAGGAAGACCTTTCTCTCTGTCTCTCTCTCGCTGTCAACTCTGCCTGTCAAAAAAAAAAAAAAAAAAAAAAAAAGAGAGAAAGAAAAAGAAAAAAGAAAGACACACTACTACCTGCATCTCCCAAGGGCCAAGAGCTCAAATTAAGAGCCCAGTCTATTAACCCTTGCCTCTGCTTACTTGGACACACATGAGAATTAGCTGGGGGCATTTTAAAAATTCAGATTTCTTGGCCGCCTCAGAATCCCTGGATCTGTGCTGTAGTATGTTCCCCAGTGAATTTTATATATCTCTACAAGTAAGTAGTCTGTGACTGGTTTTGGGGAACCACCCTCCTAGCTGATGCTCAATTGACTGGGATTGATCTCTATCTATGTAACATTATCTATCTATGTAACATTAGATAGACTTAACCTCCCTTTCAATTTTCTCCTCTGTGAAATGGGGATAACAGTTGTCTCAACCTAATTGGATTAATATGGGATTCAATATGCCATCCAAGCATTTAGTAGTGTCTGGCACAGAAGCGCTCAATAAATGTTCAATAACATCACCTGTGCCATCTCGGTAGATGGCCTCTTGGTTATCAAGGTGTGAACAGAATCCAATTGCTAGTTGGCTCAACAAACATGCATGAAAGAAAGGAAGAAATGCAAAGTTTATTAAACATTAAGAACAACAGAAAGGTCTGGACTTAACAGCATCAGTACCACCAGTACCACGGTGTACAAGTAAACTAACCTCATGCGAACTTCTACCTGTTTAACAGATGCAATCACTGTGGTATTGCTCAAAGGATAATGTAGCATTGTTATATTTGGTAAGGTGCTCAAAAAGCAAATACTTTATGTTTTAAATTTACACACACACACACACACACACACACACACTCGTACATATACTTGGCTCCCATAAAATATATTGACTCTAGTTGCTAAATCCAGTTTATCAAGAACTAGGGCGAGGCTTTGCTCATTTGTAAACTGACATTATTAATTGCTGAGAACCTGGGAGGGATGCTGGCCTCGACGGTGGAGGGTACCCAGAAGCCCTCAGCAGGAAGAGGACTGCGAGCAGATGTCTGCCACACGGAGATCGGAACACCTGCTCTCAGTCACCTGCCCAGGACTGAGCCCAGTGGTAAACCCAGAACTCCACACACGGGCGAGCAGAACAAGTCTGCCTGCCTTGGGATTGTGCCACTTAACTCTGATAAAACTTGAGTTTTCTTAAAAGGATCATTAGGTGGGAAATTAGGTGAACTATGAGAAAGAACACATTTTAATTGCATTTTACAGAATGTTTTACCCTGAGGCTGTGGGAGAGTGCCACTTCAACTCTCAATTCTCCTGAAAACAGCCCATAGAGCATCTGCATGTCCAGTGTGAGTCCCCACATGACACCACTGGGCTAGGAGGAACCCCAGGGTTGTATAACACAGCCACCCCCCACCACACCTGCATCCCAGTCTACACTCTCCCAACAGAGTGTTCTCCTACATGCAGGATGTTCCATGGAAGGCCTGCAGTACACAAACACAACAGCCCTCTCGTAATCCTCCTGATGCGGCTTTTAAATGGTCCAGCGTGGCCTCTTTCTCAAGGGGAAGTGACCCTTGATAGCCCCGCCATCCACTACCTAGCTCCTCAAGGCAGTATGAGCAGTATTCCAAATCACGTCCAAATGTTCCTGCCACATGACTTGGAATCACTTTAATGGCCAAGTAATCAAAGAATGAAAGATGCTTAGGATGAAATGGTGACAAATGACGACAGGGCTCTTAGAACAGCTGCAGTCTGCAGGCATCCGTTTGACCTGGGTTAATCCTGGCTTCCCACTCCACTTGGCAGAACTGCCTTGTTTGTTAACTGCCCCTGCAAGACGTGCACCCAGCCCAGGAATGTGTGTGTGTGTCTGTGTGTGTGTGCTGACAAAGTCCCACATATAAGGCATCCGTACAGACTACAGGATGTTTAAATTTTTAGGAGGAGGTAGATTGCTGAAACCTCTCCCGGCACACAGAAGGACAAGTTTTATGGTCATCTTTTTATTTCCTGCAGAACACGTTTGTGATGTTCATTTGATACAAACAGCCTAGTTGTGAGAAAGCCCAGTTCTCAGAGTTTTTCAGCCATCATTTGATACTTCCACAAGCGTGGGTGGTCTCTGGTGCAATGTGTCAACACTTCTCTGCTTAAAGATACCATCAGCTTTGCTTTAATGACCACTGCCATTTACCAATTTTGCAGTTGGCCCCTCACCTGTAAAGGGCCAACTCAAGGTCCACTGGCATCTCTCACTGAATTATCTTTCAGGTCTGCTGACGACTGGCAAAGATTTTTTGCTGGTTTTGCTAGTTATCAATCTGAACAGTGTATTCCAATTCCAATCCTCTCCCATCTCTCACCATTACCTGTAGCTTGAGCACAGTGGGTATCTACTTGGAATATCCTACTAGTGGGGTCTGCCAAAGCTGTGACACCATGAGAGAAGCTGAGCTCATGCATCCACAAGGAGACCACCAGTTCATCAAACAGTAAAGAAACTCCGGAGGCAGGAAACTAGAAAATTCCATGGATAAAAGAGTATTTTAATCTAGCACAAAATGTTTCTTTGCAGTAACAGCAGAATCTCTTGACATTGTACAACTTAATGAAACAAAAGAACAATCGTCTTTAAAGTCAGAACATCTATCAAATTATAGGCCGTACGCGTAGCACCGAGATCGCCTTTATACTGCATAAGACACACAGGCCCCAGAGGGGAACAGAGCCGTCTGGGGGCACAGGCAGGAACGCTCCATTCCAGGAACTCTGAATTTTGAAGTGAACATTTTTGTGGCAGATGCTTTTCCTAAAAAACACTGTATCATCCAATAAATATTTGACTAAAATCCATTTTGTGCTTTTGGGTGATGTTAGCTGACTTCTTCCTGAGACCTCGTAAGAAAGAAGAAAGCTCCTTGTGTCTTTCAGAGCACGATTCATCACGGCAAGCCTTGATACTGTCATAAAAATTTTAATTTAAAGCAGAAAACATGCTGATGTGTCAGTGATAGGCTTAAAATATTAAAGACTTCAAAAACCCCCAAGCACGTCTTCTCTGTACAACACGGGTGAATATATATCTTTGCTATATAATTTTAAAACATGGAATAGTTTTCCTTTTCTCTTTTCTATATATAATATATGTCTTCCAAAATACATTGTCAGTATTTATATCTGAAAAATACTGTACAAAAAAAGAACTTCCTATAGTTACTCTGTATAAACATTAAACAATTTAATAATCTCCTTTTGGTCTACAGTAAACACTTAGATTGATTGGATTAACCACAGTTTGTGACAACGCCATCCCCTTGTGAGATACACCAGTGTCTTTTACATTCGTTTTCAGAAGTCTACTTTATAAGAGCACATACGTTCAAAAGCAAACAGAGTAAGAAACATAAGCTCTAGAATAATTAATTTATGAGGCATTCAAAAATGACACCATGAGGAAAAAGGGCCTTACAAAACATCAACTTATTAACTTAACTGATTTTTTTAAAAACAGCAAAGTATAATTCACAAAAATATATTACAAAAAAATGGGAAAACTCAATCTTAAGTCATTGAATTGCTTGGAATATCAAGAGGGATATGGACAAAGTTAACTAGAGAAGTAGGAGGTGGGCGGGGTTTGGGAGAGGGGAGAGAAGAAAACCAAACACGACGGCAAAGGCTGGTCCATGGCTCGTGGACTGAGAAATTAACCCCTCATTCTTAGACCTCCCATCTCCCTCTGCTTCCCTGTCCTGGGGATGTTCTGGTCATGCGCAAATGCATTCCTTTTTGTTTTTAAAAGACAGTGAGATCCTTAGGTAGGGAAAACATCCTACGTCCACTAGTGAGACTCAGGCAGCATGCTCTAGTGCACAGCAGGATTATTGCTTTAGTACAGACAGTGCAGAGACACCCTGTGTTCTAGAATAGTACTCTTACTTAGGCGGGGCTGGTAGAATTAAAAGGAAACTTATTAGATAGCAGTAAGTAAATACGGGATCTAAGAACTCTAAACAGCACTTTCAATTTGAAGACAATTACCACCAAAACGGAAAATACGAGGAAAGCAACCTGTGAGTGCACAGAGCTGCGAGTAGTGCTGGGGAAGGTATTTGGGGCACCCAGTGAGCAGGGTCACTTCCAGGTGACAGGAACAGGAGCTGGAACTCTTGACAACTGAGATCCACTACTTCACCAGGGCCCCTCGCAGGGAGTCCTAGCACAGGGTCCTGCAGGAGTGGGGAAGCTGCAACACCAAGCCACACAGAAAGGGCAGGAGCCGGGAAGACGGGAAGGGGAGGTGGATCCCCGAGGGGGCTCCAGAGTCGAGTAAAAACATGGCACCTTCCTTTTGTTGGAACTAAAAGAGAATGAGAGGGCTACCTAAAAATGGCAAGTGCAAAGGGGACACACACACACATACACTCGCACGCACGCACACACGCAAGCACGCACCCTGTGGGCCACACACACGAGCACAAGCATGTGTACGCGTACACTCACACACACATGATGCACACAATGTGAGTCAGTTGTGTTTATGCCTCTGGTAAAGTGCTGATGTCAGAAAGGTCGGTTTGGGTGTGGAGCTATCAGACAGGAAACAAACTGTCCATCCATTCCAAAGCAAAGCCCGCAAGAATGCCATCCTACAGGGGCCCGTGCCTAGCCTCATACTTGGCAAGTATGTTCTTGCATTTGCCCAGCTCCTTCCTCAAGTCAGCCACCTCCTGGCGGAGGGCCGAGTTCTCCTTCTCCAGGAACGAGGCCCGGATGGCAATCTGATTCTCCTTCAGCCGCCGGGCGTCGCGGGAGCGCTTGGCCGCCATGTTGTTCTTTCTGCGCCTTGCCCAGTACTTGTCATCCTGCTCGTTAGTTACAGAAGGGAAAACACAAGGTATTAGATTTCAGCAACACGGAGCTTCAGCCAGGGCGCGCTGGCAGCCTTCAGGGTTGTACCGAGGCCCCGACCCGGGCTTCCCATGCGTCTCAGAGGCCGGCCCGCGAGCCACGGCTTCCTCGCGGGGCAGGCCCCGACCCGTCATCACAGCTCCCTACTCGCTCTGCTCCACGGGGACTGTGTCCAGTGAGGTAGCGATCAGGGGCTGAATGAAAGCAAGGGGCTTGGCTCTCACCCTAAGTTGCATGCCAACATTCTCCACTCGCTTCGCTGCCGTTTTTATTTGAAGAGCACTTTTATTCCCCGAGCGCTCATATGCTTTTTGGGTATAACTTGGCGCAATATTTTTGGAAGGCAATGTGGCCCATCAGCTATTTAAATGCATATACTATTGATCTAGGAACACTACTTCTAGGATTTCATCCCATAGCAATTTTGCTCACGTGCATATAGACACAAGAACATTTTTTTTTTTTTTTACTGCGGCATTGGTTGTAACAGAAAAATGTAATAAAAACTATTTCCCTGTAGGAGATTTCATAACTGTATTGTATTAGAGTCATACACGGGGATACTCTGCAGCTGCTCAAAACAGTGTCCCCGTTGCACCAGAAATATATTCAAGCTATATCATTATGTGGGTGAGAACAATGACAATTCACAGATAAATATGTACGGTCTCATCCCAATTTGATTTAAAAATCATCATATCAGGGCCTGGCGCTGTGGCATAGTGGGTAAGGCTGCTGGCTGTGATGCCGGCATCCCATATGGGCGCCAGTTCGAGTCCCGGCTGCTACACTTCCCATCCAGCTCCCTACTAATGCACCAGGGGAAGGCAGCAAAGGATGACCCAAGTGCTTGGGCTCCTGCACCCATGTGGGAGACTTAGAGGAAGCTCCTGGCTCCTGGCTTCAGCTCGGCCCAGCCCTGGGCCATTCTGGCCATCTGGGGAGTGAACCAGCGGAGGGAAGATCTTGCTGTCTCTCCCTTTGTCTCTCTCTGTAACTCGGCCTTTCAAATAAATAAAAAAAAATCTTTTAAAAAAGTCATAATATCATAGATTTGTACAATGGAGCCCAAAAGGATTTATACTAAGTTATAAAAGTGGTGCCATTATAAGGAGTATTACAGGAAAGAAGCAGATAAAACTAGTAGCATTTTCACCTTTTATTTTATACCTTCCTGAACTATTAGAATATTATATAATGTGTATGGACACTTTGGTCACTAAAGGGAAAAGACCCTCAGTCGGCTACTCATCAATGTACCCATATTGCTGGCCAGCATTTAAGTCATTTACTCTAAATTTTGTTTCACTGGATTTCAGGCCTTAATTACCATGAGTAACATTTCGCCTTGAATAATGTGAAAACCATCCCTCCTTCTCCCCCCATCGCCGCCCTTCCTAACAAAAGAAGATGGCTTCCTGGGAAGACGAAGGCACCAGAACCCCCTCCTGGACTTTCCCAGTTCATTGCTGGTGCCACCTGATGAATTCTGCAATACTCTTTTGACAACAACCTGTAAAAGCAGACCTCAAGTCTCCGCAAAGCTGATGTCTGTGCAGTTCACACCTCCCTCCCAGAAGAGAGGGTGAGGCCAGGCCTTACCCTACCCCCACCCCGAGGAGTCCAGGGGGCAGCGGCACTGAAGGTCACGTGGTCTGGGCCCAGTGTTCAGCCCCCCGACCTGCCCGTTACTCTCCGCAGACATCTGCCTTGCACAGTCACGGAATGTGCGAGATGGAAAGTGTCAGCAGGCACCTCCCGAGTGCTCTCTGCAAGCAGAAACTGCCGTCTTACTCAGAGCGCACCCAGCCTTCTACACATTTCAGAACAATATATAGCAGGGCAAAAAGCATCCCCAGAGTAGCTGCTCCCACGAAGCTTCTTAGGAAAGATGTGATCCTTGAAGGAATGGCACAATGAGCAAACTTGGGCAGATGTACAATTTGCTGGCTGTGTTTCTGAAGAGGAGAAGCAGGAAGGGAGAAAGGCTGAGAGGGATCTCGGGGGTCGGTGACGTCACTGTGAGGAGGGGCCCCTGAGACACACATCACAAGAGGGAGGTGCCAGTCCTGATGAAGTCCGTGGTTGTACTTTGATGTGGGTTCTGGTGCCACCCACTTCATAGTGTCAGTAAGTCGACCACACTCTCCTTGCTGGGCGTGCTTTCCAAGCACACTCCAAGAAGGGCTCGCTTAGGGTGGACCAGGATCTGCACACAGGGAACAGGAGCCCGGGAGCTAAAGGAACACCCGAGAACAAGCCCCTGGGAAACCGGAAACTGCATGTGTGTGCTGGGGGCGGGCGGAGGGTCCGGCCATGGACCTAAACTCAGAGGTCTGTGCCAGCACTCACCGGGTTTATAAGGACCAGGGAGTCAGCAAGTGATTTACGGGTTGCAACCACTTGTCCCTGACTTAGAGCTCATCTCACATCTTCTGTGCTCTCATCTCCCAGCCTCACCCCGTCCACAGGTGCGGAGGAGCCAACCAAGGTGTGAACTGCCGCATGAACCTGGCAGGTGGGAGTGGAGTCAGGAGCAGCGGTGGATCGAGGGATAACGCAGGAGGACCAAAGAGGGAGTGTCCTGGCCCAAAAACACCAGCTCACCTTCCTTTATCATCACACAGTGGCTTTGGGGCTGGGAGGACAGGGTGCAGGAGCCTGAGCAGGGCTTACAAATTTGGCACTGATCCTTTGCTCTGTCATCTTCTCCAGCACGTCCTCAAGGTGCTGATGCCAGCTCGCTCCCCAGCCACGACCAGCTCAGTCACACCCCCCCGGACAAGGCAACACTCCCATGCTGTCACCAGACTAAAGGTTGTGTGAGGTCAGGCACAAGGCTGGTACGGACTCACCTAGGTGTCCCCAGCCCCTGACACGGGGCTTGGCACACACTAGCATTTGAAAAGCGTCTGCCAAGGGAAGGCACAGATGCTTCGGAGTGCTCAGAAATCAAGGTGAGTCGGCTGACTCTCGGTTAGGGACCCTGCTATGCCGTCCTTTGATTCTGCCGCACGCATGCATGCTAGCCCAAAGAAACGGCTCGAGGGAATGAGGGGAGGCGTTTTTGGTGGGGGTCATTCCACTCAATTGATTTGTTCCTCCAAAGGCAGGGGGCCACAAGCACCTTGTCTCCCACCCACCCCTAGCTCATTCCTCTCTTCTGGCAGGAAAAATGTATTACAGCTCTGCCTCCTGATTCATATCACCTAAAGATCTGTGGCGCAAGGCTTTACCCACAGCTGAAAGGAATCCAAGGACACGTGGCGGGAGAATGTTCACGCCATTCCCTGTGCTCCGTGTGCAAGGGCCAGGCCTGGCCATGGCAGCAGTGATACAGATAATCCCAGCACAGAGAGTGCTCATGAAGCCTCTGTGTTGCCAAGGGGAACTGGGCTATCAAGTCTTCTTGCTCTTTGAACATGTAAATTTGGAGACTCTCCTAAGGTTTGACTGGGAGTTCTATCTACTGCTCAGCAGAATCCTTCAAGCTACCCTCCATGCAAGAGGAATTCCTGGCTGCGTGGCCTCCCTGGTTTAGTTTAAAGGATGATGCCCGAAAACACACACACCGAGAACTGGATTGCTAAGAATGCAAGACCAGGAAGAAAATCCAACTGAGAGACATTATCTAGCTGCCCGGGACCCGATCCCACATTGCCCCTTTCTTATCCCACTAGCTGAAGCAGGAACCCCCGAATCTCCTGTCGACTTTAGATTTTTTGGTGTTTCTACCAAGCAATTTCCTCTTTCAATTCTCTTGCTGATAGTAACAGGCTGAATAGCCCCAATCTCAAAAACTGTAATTTGAAATGCTCCCAAACCAAAAACTTCTTGAGTACATACATGATACCACAAGCAGAAAATTCCACACATGAAACTTAGTTTCATGCACAAAAGTTATTAAAAATACTGTGTAAAGTTACCTTCAGGCTAGATGACCCAGGAGCTGGGTTAGACCCTACTCTACCTGGGGGAATTCAGCCCTGATGGTTCCATCCTGCACGGGTTCCCATCACATCAGATACATGATGACAGCCGTGATCTAAGTCTGCTAGCTACTTTGGCCTCCATAGGTCTTTGTAGAAATGAAAGACAGGAGGAATTGGCTTCAATCGGTCTAGACACTGTCTCAAACCCTCGTCTGCATGTGAATCATACTTCGCTTTGAGAAGTGATAGGCTTCAGAAAAGTCCTTATTTTGCTTGATTCCAATGCCTTGACTATGTAGAACCACCTCTCCATTGTCCATCTGACTGTGAACAAGCAAAACCACATTAAGCTCTACACAATGGCCAATCAGAAATGGGTCTGCTTTGAGATAAGCAGGCATGGCATAATTTTGGAAAGAATTTTCACCCTAAGGTACCATTGAATCTAATTTACTTTAAGCTTCATTTGACTTCCAAAGGTCAATCTATTTCCCTATATAAAAAATGTGTTCCCTTCAACACGGCAGCGCAAAACTACCCAGAATTAACCTTCTGTTGAGATGCTCCAGTGATCACTACTTGAGGTACAAAAATGGACATCACATATAAACAGAGTTGGGGAAGCACTAGCTTCCCTTGCAAAATGCAAAACGCAACCCTGGACTCTCGGGACTGAAAATGCGGAAGGAGGTTCTGTCTCCTGAGACCTACAGGGAAAAGGCAGCCGTTAATTATCAACAAATTCCCAAAAGGAAGATTACCCCTGGAAGACTATGAGGTCCACATGTCCTTCCCAAATAGATTTCTCTCTCTTTTCAACGCTGAAAGATTTTGATTGGATTGTATTAGGTTTTTGTGGGTTTCCTTGCTGGTAGTAGCAGGTTTGCTTCCGTTATAGGCTTAAAATCACCCTGTTTTGGTCCTTTCCTTACTACTCTTCAGTCTTAAGACACGAAAGCACAAATCAGAAGATACCCAAAGAGGAAGCAACACGCCTGCGAATTCCACACTAAGAACCAGGATCAGAAATCGCCGGCCCCTTGTTCCTTAGCGTAGATGGTCCTGCTGGGGGCGCCCTTCTAATCTGTCTCGCAATCCTGCTCTCCATTTCCCCAGAGCCTCATCACCGGCTCCAATTTACCTTCAGGTCATCAGGGATAAAGACTTTGCGGGCTTTCTTAATCATGGGCTGTGGCTTCAGTTCTTCCTCGGAGAACTTGCGTTTGCGAGGGTCAAACATTTCCTGGCCAGGGATGCTGGAGAGGGCGAGATCCGCCGGATCTGGCTCGTAGCCCACCGGGACCTGGATGGTGTCTGGATCGATAGGACTTGGTGTATTGCGGTTTGCTGGCAACAGCTGACCTGGAACAACACAGACGTTTCAGTTCATGAACTCCAGGGAGACCCATCAGACAGCTACTTGATCATGCGTCACCCTGAGTGGCAGGAGTCTTCAACTAACTTGTATAGGACTCTAACATCATTTTTTTACTAATCCTCACCATGTTTCCAAAAACACAGGCTGAGTACAACTACACTCTTGCCACACCAGGCAAAACAATGACATAAATGTTCACAAACTGGGGAGGTGGAAACTCAATTATAAACAGACACATTCATTCTTTCCTATGACATATTCATGGAGCACCAACCATGGGGCCAGGCACTCTGCAAGGCGCGATAGAACTTCATGATTTTTACTTTGTAGTGTTTTCCAGATGAGTGGGGGAGACAGACTACTCACTGGCCAGGGAGGAGGGAGTGCAGGGGCTAGGATGGGACCCTCAAGTTCTTCCAGAGTACAGGGGAAACAGTTACACACCACAGAGGAGTCTCGGACATTTCATAGAGCTGCTTCTTGAGACAAACAGTAATTGGCCAAAAAACAAACAAACAAAAAAAGGTGTTCTAGGTACCAAGACAAGACAGAGCTTTGCATTTCTGAGGAACCACAAATAGCCTTAGGTAGCAGGAGTACTGAATCAGAAGACAAGGTAGGTGGAAGGAGGAGAGGTTCAAGTGCAGGGGATGTGCCCACCAGGGAGGGGCAGTGGGGGATTATGAAGGGCCCTGAATGCCACTGAAGGAATCTGAGCAATGAAGGGACAGACAGCTGACTTTGGAAAGAAGACGCAGGCAGAGTGAGGAGGGCGTGTCTGCAGGCAGATCAGACGCAAGGCTGTGGTGATAAGCCGTGCGCGCGTACTAACAGTGGCAGTGGAGACTGGGGAAAAGGGGCCCAGTACAAGAAATCTTTGACTAATTAAAAAGACATCATGGAGACAATCTTCAGGGTTCTTCAGGCCAAACCACTGAAACACACCAACAGTCACAGAACAATGGGTTGACTGTATTTCTGAGTATGTCTGACTTGTGAAGGTGAACTTAACAACAGACCGGATTGTTCATACGGGGAGCTCCGAATTTTATAATCACTTTGCATGCCCACAGAATGAACAAGAGGATACAGCTCCACTACGTTTGGCCATTTCCTCCTCTTCCTCGAGCCAAGGGTGGGCCAATGTGTCAAGTACCCCTTAGCTTGCATTACAACTTCCCCTCGGCTGAAGCACAAAGCCATCAGCTCAGATTCCAGCAACACTGTGAAACCATGCTCGCGTGTTTTTGGTTTGATGGGGAACTTGCAAAATGAATGCTCGGGGTGACCTTTTAGGTCCCCACTCTGCTTTGAGCTCTCTGTGTCCTGCTTGCCAGGAGGAAGAGACGGGCCCCGAGGTGTTGGCAGAGGACGGAGATTTCTCATTAGCCAGGCAGCTGCAGCTCGAACTTCTAGGGACTGCGGAGTTCTGTACTGGATGGTGGCAACCTGAGTTTGATCTTGTGCCTCTTGGCTTTGCCGCAGAAAATGAACCACACCTCAGTCGAATGGGGATTTTATTTTCCCTTTAGAAGCTCTCTTTGAATGTATTAGCAACACTACCCAAAGCCCCAGCAGTACAACCACCAGCAGCAGCAGCCTACGAGCGTGAGCACCTTCTGCCTCTTGAAGCACTTTGTAATGAAGACTTCCAGCCTCATGGCTCCAAGTTAAGACCTCAGTATCTGTTGGTTATGCTATAAATTACCTTAAGCTGCACACACTCACACACACGCATGCACACGCTCACACGCACTCACGCACGTACACACACACACGCTCACGCTCACACACACATGCACAGTCTTCTTCCACTAGACCACACAGTCTTTCCTGTTTGATCTACTTTGTCCCCACCCAATCCCTCACCATGGCTCAGACTTCAGAGTTCAGCTTCCACAAAGAACAGCTCTCACTCAGCGGTGGCCCTGGGAGACTGCTATTCAGCCAGGGGTGGCCCCCAACACCACTTCCCATCTAGGCAGGACTTGTTCTTTCTTCTCTAACCCTTTCCTGCAGAAGGAGCAGGGCCATCCTACCTGCAGAGGAGAGGAGAACTATGTGGCCCACAGCCCAGGTAAACGGTTACCCCAATGGTAAACAGTAAACAGCAGAGCCAGGCCCCCACTTCTCTCCAGAATCCTTCATGATATCTTATTATCTGTATTTTCTGGGAGTTAACTCTGCCGGACTTACAGTATTCTTACCCTTTATCCCAAAATGTCCCCAGTGTCACTGGGTAATAATGAGCCTTTATTATTTTTCCCTACCTTTTGTGGACTTTCAAAATTTTAATACAGGAATTCTCAGTATGAGAATGCAACGTTACATTAATCTTTTTTTAAAAAAGATTTATTTATTTATTTGAAAGGCAGAGCTACAGAGAGGCAGAGGCAGAGAGAGAGAGAGGTCTTCCATCTGCTGGTTCACTCCCCAAATTGGCGCAATGGCCGGAGCTGAGCTGATCCAAAGCCAGGAGCCAGGAGCTTCATCTGGGTCTTCCAAGCAGGTGCAGGGACCCAAGGACTTGAGCCATCTTCTACTGCTTTCCCAGGCCATACCAGAGCTGGATTGAAAGTAGAGCAGCCAGGACTCAAACCAGTACCCATATGAGATGCTGGCACTGCAGGCGGTAGCTTTACCTGCTACACCACAGCGCCGGCCCCAACATTACATTTTGATTCTCAAAAATGTTCATTGCAAAATTTCAACAGAGGGCCGGCGCCGCGGCTCACTAGGCTAATCCTCCGCCTTGCGGCGCCGGCACACCGGGTTCTAGTCCCGGTCGGGGCGCCGGATTCTGTCCCGGTTGCCCCTCTTCCAGGCCAGCTCTCTGCTGTGGCCAGGGAGTGCAGTGGAGGATGGCCCAGGTGCTTGGGCCCTGCACCCCATGGGAGACCAGGAAAAGCACCTGGCTGCTGGCTCCTGCCATCGGATCAGCGCGGTGCGCCGGCCGCAGCGCGCCGGCCGCGGCGGCCATTGGAGGGTGAACCAACGGCAAAGGAAGACCTTTCTCTCTGTCTCTCTCTCTCACTGTCCACTCTGCCTGTCAAAAAAAAAAAAAAAAAAAAAAAAATTTCAACAGAAATGGGCCAACAAAATGAAATTCCCGCTTGTGCTACTCTTTTCTCCCCTAGTCCTCCCAACAGCTGTTCCCAGAGGTGACTTCCCTCAACCATTTGGTGTGAACCTCTCATGGTTTTGTTTACACAGGGAGGTGAGTTGACCAAAATGGGATTAAACTACCCATACATCTTAAACTCCTTTTTAATTAGATCAATATGCCATATGCAAACAGAACTACTTTGTTCTTTTTAAAGGGTGAGAAGTCTTCCAGGGTCTGGATGTATAATAATCTGTTTAACCACCACCCCAACTGATAGTCTTTCAGGTATATGCTTTTACAGAAGAGATCCCTAGAAGCAGGAACACTAATGCAGAAGTGTGTACATTTTATATTTCTAAGTGGACTGGACTGACAAATTGTGTTCCCAAAATGTCAGACTAATTATATTTGAAACAACATTTATGGGTGTGTACATTTCTCACAATTAAGTATTAAAAATTTTTTTTTTGACAGGCAGAGTAGACAGTGAGAGAGAGAGAGACAGAGAGAAAGGTCTTCCTTTTCCATTGGTTCACCTCCCAATGGCTGCTGTGGCTGGCGCACTGCGCTGATCTGAAGCCAGGAGCCAGGTGCTTCTCCTCGGTCTCCCATGCGGGTGCAGGAGCCCAAGCACTTGGGCCATCCTCCACTGCACTCCCTGGCCACAGCAGAGAGCTGGACTGGAAGAGGGGCAACCAGGACAGAATCCGGCGCCCCAACCGGGACTAGAACCCGGTGTTCCAGTGCTGCAGGCGAAGGATTAGCCTACTGAGCCGCGGCGCCGGCCAGTATTAATATTTTTTAAAGATTTATTTATTTATTTGAGAGGCAGAGTTACAGAGAGAGGGAGAGACAGAGAGAAGTCTTACATCTGCTGGTTCACTCTTCAAATGGCTGCAACAGCCGATGCTGCACCAATCTTAAGTCAGGAGCCAGGAGTTTTTTCCAGTCTCCGCAGGGGTCCAAGCACTTGAGTCACCCTCCACTGCTTTCCCAGGCCATCAGCAGAGAGCTGGATTGGAAGAGGATGGTCTGGGACATGAACCAGCACCCATAAGGGATGCTGGTGCTGCAGGTGGAGGCTTAGCCTCCTATGCCACAGCGCTGGCCCCCTAAGAATTAATTTTAAAAGCACTGCCAACCTGACAAGTGCAAATGTCACGGGCTTATGCTGCCTACCAAAAGAAATTCCAGGTGACTGCAGATTCTAATAAACTAGTTGTATTACAGAAAAGTATGCAGAAAGATATGAGTGGGGTTGTGTATATGTAAGATACAATTGGGGGATAAAGTATGAAAGATAGAATCCAAAAAACATAGAATCCTTGGGGCCGGCACTGTGGTGTAGCAAGTAAAGCCGCTGCCAGTGGCACCGGCATCCCATATGGGCGCCGGTTCGAGTCTTGGCAGCTCCACTTCTGATCCAGCTCTCTGCTATGGCCTGGGAGAGCAGTAGAAGATGGTCCAAGTCCTTGGGCCCCTGCACCCTCTTGGGAGACCTGGAAGAAGCTCCTGGCTCCTGGCTTTGGATCAGCGCAGCTCCAGCTGTTGCAGCCATCTGGAGAGCGAACCAGCAGATGGAAGACATCTCTCTCTCTCTGCCTTTCCTTCTCTCTCTGTGTAACTATGCCTTTCAAATAAATAAATAAATCTTTTGAAAAAAAAAAACACAGAATCCATAAAAGGCAATATTTCAATATATTGCTACATTCAATATAAAAGCTCTAAGTAGTGAAAACTATAAATCAGGCTAGGACATGGACAACAGCATGGGAGAAAATAATTGTTATAAGTAAAACAGATGTAAAGATTAGGTCCATAGTTTAGCAAGGGTTTTTAAAAATGAATACACACACACATACACACACACACATACAATTTAATATGTAAGTGAAACTGACTTGGGGATTTGATTTTGCTTATAGTCCTGTCCATCTGACTGCTGAACTCTGGTCTTTCTGCTTTTTACTTGCTGAACTTTAGTTAGTGAAGCATCAAGACTATGACTATAAAGTGAATAAAAATGGTATCACAAAAATTAAAAATGAGGGGAAATGAGTGGGAAGGAGGGAAATAGCATATTATCAGAATTGATCTATGAACTACCTGAAATCTATTCTCTTTATAGTAATAAAAATGAATAAATTTTAAAATGAATCAACAAGACATACTTTTAAAAGTGCAACAGATAGGAAGAAGCGATGCACAGAGAATAAATAAGTAAATAAATAAATACCCAACAAACCTGAGCTATAGTCAGTGTCAGTAGAGACACGGTTATTGGTGGTACACAGAAACCTACTGGTCTTTAAATGCTGGGCTTCTATCCAGCCACTTTGTTCCCTTATTACTTCTAATATTTCTAACTTCTCTTAGTTTTTAGGCAAATAATTCAATCTGCTGCCTCCAGGGAGTTGTGGCTTCCTTTGAAGGTTGATAACTCCTACTTGATCTCTGTAATCTTTGATCTCACTCCATTAATTAGGCTCTGCAAGGTGATGAACAGTAGGTGCAGGTGAGACTGGCGATCCTGCTTGTCCCAGCAGCTCAAGGAAAGCACATCTGATGGAAGATGCTAATACTTCACCTCAAGTATGAGGTCTTCTGCTAGAATCCTCGCAGACAGTTTGAAAAACAAAGGTAGTTTCAACCCTTCCAGCACCACTGTCAGCTGCCTTAAAAAATAAATCCGGAAGCTTGTATTAAATTTTCTCAAATATCATTTTAGTATTCATTGAGATGGTTCTGCGGTTTTCCCCTGTATCTGTTAAGTCTGAGCTTGGTGTTTCTCCAAGGTGGACAAGAACAACCCTGTCATGTCGACTCCGACCCCGCAGTTCGCTGGAACACTGTGCTCTTCTTTCTAAAAACGTTAAAGTCACTTCCAGAGGGGCCAAGGATTTCCAGATGAAAGGGTGCAAGGGAGGACTTTAAAAAAGCCTGGAAAGAGATTAAAGTGACCTTCAAACTCAAACTTGTTGGCCTCTACTGTGTCACGGATTAGGCACAACAAAACCTCCAAATAGTTTAAGTGAAAATGGGCGGTGTCTTCTTCTGTATTTTCAAAACCTCAGCAGCTCACGTTTGATTAGCCGATGAGCTAGCAGACATCAATGAAAGGGAGCGCAGCACTCTTGTCCCACTCCTTCTCAGGTCAGTGGTTTATTTCTTTAATGTATGGCTGCACCACACTAATAAATTATAGCCTCATTTGTCACTTAATCCTCAAGGCTAATTGCAGCACCTCCAATCTTTCTGATGTGTTAAATAAACAAAGCGTTAGGTTGGCAGTAGCACTGTCAAAACACACACTGCACTCTAGTGCCCATCACTGATGAACACTAGCAGGACAATACACGGTATCCTCTATTAAGCGAAGCTGACAGGACTTTTGTTTTTGGCCAAAGGATTCCCTTTAGTGCTGATGGGTGAAATTCCTTGTGATCCAAAGTTTGGTCCCAGACTTTTGTCTCTGCCTCTCTCTTCCTTCCTCCCTCCTCCCCTTGTACATGTTGGGTCTGTTTGCTTGTCTTGATCCCACAGACCTTCTTGGTACCACACAGCTTTCAGGAGAAGTCACCCCCCGCCCCCTCAGTACTCAGAGCCCACGTGCTCCACTCGAAAAGACCCCTGCGTCCAAAGTCCCTTACATCACATGGGGGAGTCAATTAACTTAGGAGACTGCACTGAACTATCCAGTGAAAACAGGGCTCACCACACGTACAGAGATTAAGCACACTCTGAAATGTGGGCTCTCTGGCCTCTGCGGCCAAGTCAGCCAGCCTCTCGTCCAATGGCAGGCATCTTGTCCAACGAGCACCCTGCCGAAGCAGCTGCGTCCCCATGACCAAGGGTCTCATCTCTCTGCCCATCTCCTGTTCCATGTCACTTGCAGTCCCTACGCAGAATGTCTCTGTCTCTCTCTCTCTATCCCTTGAATCTGAGTTGTCCTCCTGCCTTGGCCAACAGGAGACGCAAGGTGTCAGCTCTGAGGCTGGTGGGCTGGGCCTGAAGAGGCTTTGCATGTTCTGCTGCTCCTCCCCAGCATTCTCTTATGGCCCGGCTGCCGTGCCCAGCCCAGCCTGCTGGGGGCTGGGCTCGTGGAGATGGCCAGGCTAGGTCAGCCTAAATCCCTGCACTCTAGACCTGTGAGTCCAGCCAAGGTCAGCACAGCCACCTGACCAACCCATGGCAATTATATATGAGTTGGCATGTGTAATAAACCTTATTGGTGTATGCTCCTGAGTTTCTGTGACTGTTTGGTAAACATTCCTGTCGCACAAGCTGAACTCCTGTGTCTGGGGGTTGGGAATGCTTAGAATCACACCGACAGGAATGAAGTTGGCACAGATTGGCGGTTCAGCTGTGAAATCACACTAGAGTGTGAATTCTGATTCTGCCACCTGCATGTTATAAATGTGGGCTTTTGTGAATAGAAGACCAAACAGAAACACTCCTCCTAACCAATCCTAACAAGTTCTATTTTGGAGCAAGGGAACATTGGTGACACCCCCCTCCCACCCCCTCCAAACACACACACACATTTATTAACCCTACCTCTCTGAGTTTCAGGTTTCCTCATCTACAAAGGGAGAGAGGACTACACCTGTCTCTTCAGAGTTTTGTGCCAAATGAGTAAGACGAAGCATGCAGATACAAGGCTTAGCAGAAGGCACAGGACCTGGAGAACAGTCAACAAGTATTCCTATGAAACATGAAGCATGCAGTTTTCTCCTGGCTCTTCTCAACTGCTCTTCCTCCTTCTGCTCAGGTCTCTGCAGTGTGCTACACAGCTGCCTGGAGATATTTTGCAGATACAGACCCATGCAGATCACAGCCCCCCGTCAGCACGCTCACGAGGCTTCCCGTCACCATGTATGACAAAAATTCAGGGATGTAGGCTTGGAGACTCCACCCCAGCCCTCTCTCTGCTCCCTGCGTCCCCCACGCCCAACTCTACCAAGGCCTTTGCAAATGCTATCCTCTCTGCCTAGAACATCCTTGCCCTGCTCTCTGCCTGCCTGGTCCGTTTGCGTCATTTGGATACCATCTCCCCTAGTCCTTTCATTTAGTCATCTCCATAGTCCTCTGCTTCATTCACTGCCTGTTAACCACCCTGCCTGATTTCCTCCACAATACTTCTCCAAAATGCATTTTACTATTTGCTCTAAATTGTTGAAAATGTCTCTGTATTTGCAAGGAAGCTCCATGGGGCAGGGCCCTCGTCCCATCTGCTGCCACAGCCCTGGCTTCTAAACAGAGCCTGCATGGAGGGGACGGTGCAAGCTACTGCACAGCCAGACAGAAATATCCCCCAGATGCCAACAAGGACTGTTCTGGGAACAGGGACTATTTTTTTTTTCTTATTTTTTTCCCCTACATTTTGTGAAGGGTCTATAATGAGCAACTTCACTTTCAAAATCAGAAAATAAAAACATGCTTCTTTAAAAATGGACTTGACATCACGCTGCACATGTACCTTCCAAGAGACCATGTTAAATGCTGTTGTAAGAAGACCATCCAAGGGGCCCAGCGCTACAGCTCACTTGGCTAATCCTCTGCCTGCAGCGCTGGCATCCCATATGGGTGCCGGGTTCTAGTCCCGGTTGCTCCTCTTCCAGTCCAGCTCTCTGCTGTGGCCTGGGAAGGCAGTGGAGGATGGCCCAAGTGCTTGGGCCCTGCACCCGCATGGGAGACCAGGAGGAAGCGCCTGGCTCCTGGCTTCAGATTGGCGCATCGCCGGCGGCAGCGGCCATTTGGGGGGTGAACCAACGGAAGGAAGACCTTTCTCTCTGTCTCTCTCTCTCACTGTCTGTAACTCCATCAAATAAATAAATAAAAAAAAAGAAGGAGGAAAGAGAGGGAAGAAAATAAGAGGCAAAGGAAGGGGCCGGCGCTGTGGCACAGCAGGTAAAGCCGTGGCATCCCATATATGGGTGCTGGTTCAAGTTCCGGTTGTTCCTCTTCCAGTCCAGCTCTCTGCTGTGGCCTGGGAAGGCAGTGGAGGATGGCCCAAGTGCTTGGGCTCCTGCACCTACATGGGAGACCAGGAAGAAGCTCCTGGCTCCTGGCTCCTGGCTTTGGATCAGCACAGCTCCAGCTGTTGCAGCCACCTGGGGAGTGAACCAGTGGATGAAGATCTCTCTCTACCTCTCCTTCTCTCTGCATGTAACTCTTTCAAATAAATAAATCAATCTTTAAAAAAAATTCTGCTGAACTGGCACTTGCTCCACCAGGGTAGGGGCGGGGGGCACTGATGTTACGGAAGGAGCGGCAGAGGATCAGAGGGCTGACAACACCTGCATGAAGCCACAAGGAGAAACCGCTGGGGAGGCTGTGTGGAAGCCAGTCTCAAGCTGAACTGACCCACACCCCTGCTCTTGTGGCTTCACGTCTCCCTCCCGGGGACAGCAGAGGAAGAAGAGGAGGAGCCCTCCGTTCTCTTCTCCCTGCTCCTCTTACTGCCCTCTTGCTGCTCACTACCTCCAGAACGGCAAGCTGGTGCTACAGCTAAGTCTGCACTTGACCCACAGGGCCAGGGCTGCTGGCAAGGCTGTACCTCATGCACTGGTATTTTTAAGGAGTCTTTAGATAAGCCAGAGACCATGCCTCTAGGAGGAGGGTGTGGCTGAACGTGTTGTTATATGATCAAGAGGCTGGTTTCAAAGGTCAGTTCATGGGAGATGAGAGTTCTATATCTAAACCCCTAAGTTATCAGCCTGCCAGCTAACGTCTGGGTTCGGGCAAAGGCACATCTGTCAAATGCAGGAAATAACGCTCACCTCTCAGGTGGGAAGGGGGAGTGGGTGCTATGGGGGTGAGCACAGATGGTCACAAATGTGGAAGATGCCCTGTCCTCCCCCCAGCACACTCACGCCCTGCCCCTCACGCCAGCCCAGCTATGGAACTGCGGTGGGACAAGAGCTGTTCCCTAGTTTCCTCCACAGTAGTAGAGAATGGAGGGTGGGGGCAGTACCCAGGAAATAAAAGGTTAAGTCTGCAAGCCCCCTGCTGGCTAGCTCCAAATCTTACTGTTGCTGTTTTCTACCCACTATCCCATCTGAGAACATAGAGGCCGGCGCCGCGGCTCAATAGGCTAATCCTCCACCTAGTGGCGCCGGCACACCGGGTTCTAGTCCCGGTCGGGGCGCCGGATTCTGTCCCGGTTGCCCCTCTTCCAGGCCAGCTCTCTGCTGTGGCCAGGGAGTGCAGTGGAGGATGGCCCAAGTGCTTGGGCCCTGCACCCCATGGGAGACCAGGAGAAGCACCTGGCGCCTGGCTTCGGATCAGCGTGGTGCGCCAGCCGCAGCACGCCAGCCATGGCGGCCATTGGAGGGTGAACCAACAGCAAAAGGAAGACCTTTCTCTCTGTCTCTCTCTCTCTCACTATCCACGGCTGCCTTGGTGATGGTAGATCTAACAGAGTGACCATTCAAGCTGCCTTGTAACCCTACCCAGAAAGGGGTTTTCCCTTCCTGCCGGAAGGGGAGCAGTGGAAGCTGCTGCCCAGTGCTCGCCTCAGCCCCTCTGTGGAGGCCCCACTGTGGTGCGCAGGAGGTGGGGCTGACAGTCAGAATCCCAAGGGGAGGGGCCCTACTCTCCTTAACAGGCTGCATCAGGACCTAGTCTGACCACACTCGGCAAATCTACAGCTTCTCTTTGCCCTCCTGACACCCCTGTGAAATAGATTGGGCCAAGGGGGTGCATGTCACCCGCGGAGAAACTGAGCCACTAAGCAACCTGCAGAGGTCCCTGTGGATGGGCTGCCTTCTTACCATGCACAGAAATGAATGCCCCCCTATCTGAAGTCTATTTTCAGAAAACGGCTCCTCCATTTTTAATGACAACGTGCACCACCTGCATCAGCAGCCCTCGGTCCCGGGAGTCTCTTCGTTGGTCTGAGTTGGGGAAGATGTGCAGGCCTAGTCCTGTGGAACTTGCAGTTTTCAAAGTGCTGCCACGACTCGTTATTAATCTGTTTTCCTTTGGGCTATGCTCATTTTTGTTTGTTTTGAGGAGAGAGTGAACCAGGAAAACTAAACAGTGACCATGGTCATTGTGAACCCAGGACGCAAATGCAAAAGAGCAACCCAGCCCCTGTGCTCCATGAGCAACACCCTTCCCCCCTCCCCCCCAGCCCCCCAAACCCAAACCAAAGGAAGAAAAACAGGATTCTGGGTCTGCCTTTCTGGGTAAACGTGGATAGGACTCAGGTGCACCTGTGGTTCTGCGGCTTCTCAAGGAGACTCACAAAGATTCTTCCCTGCAGGAGTCTTTAGGTTAAGCACCTTAAGTAAACGCGCTTTGCCAAAGCTTCCCTGCCTCTGCTGCTGGCCAGCACTCTCAGTAATTCTTAGACCCAAGTTCACAGAGAGTCCTAAACTCGTCTGTGGACCACTGGTCACCTCTAAGCCCAAGCATGTCAGCCAAACTCATCCTCCAATCTCCTGTGGACCATCAGCCTATCCTACAGGGTTCCTTTTGCCAGTGAACTAGTTCTCCATTCTGTCAGCCTTACACTGTAACCATCAGATTGGAGTCGAAACACCCTATAGGTTATGAGCACCCTGGGGACCCCTGGGCCTCAATTTGGCCACCCATTATATAGTGGAATGTGAGGTTGGGCTGGTAACAAAGGCTCCTCCAGCCTCGAGTAATGAACTGTTCTTGGAGTTCAGTGTATGTTTTACTTTGTGTTCCGGGTCCCTGTCACAGGCCGGGTGCAGGCCGTTTCATTATTGGTAGTTGGACAATTGCAAGAGCTTCTGAACTGGTCTCTTGTTGCCTGCAGTCCCATCTGTGGACCCAGCTACCAGGTTACTCTTCCCAGACCATCTCACCCAGGATCAACAATAAACAATGACTTCTCGCTGCCTCCTAAACTCCCTGCCTGGTGGTCAAGGACCTCCGAAGTCAGACGTGTTGCTCTGGTCTTGCACTCTGCTCAGTTCAAGTGGATCTGTCTCATTTCTGACCACTCCTGCTCCACCCTTTCTCCACCTCTACTTGTCCTACTGCCCATCAAGGTCTAATTCAAGTGCTCCTCTTTCTGACTATCCAAGCGTCCATGATGGCTCTTTATAACGTCTTTCACGCTTAATGTCTATGCCATTTTTGCACTTAGTATAGGCCAGCCTATGATTTTTATCAGAGTATGTGATTCTATAACATTTAAGCAATTATCTTTTCTCAAACTGGATTGGAAATCTTCCTAGGAGAAGGCCATGCCAATGGCTTACACCATGCCAATGAGTAACAAAGGCTTATTTATTAAAACATTCATTTGCTTAACAATGTTTTTAAAAAAAATTATTTGAAAAGCAGAGAAGCAAAGAGAGAAACAAAAATAGAGAGCTCCCATTTGCTGGTTCAGTCTCCAGATGCTCACAACAGGCAGGGCTGGGCCAGGCTGAAGCCAGGATCCTGGAACTCAATCCAGGTCTCCCACATGAGTGGCATGGGGCCATGTACTTGAGCTATTAGCATCTGTCTCCCAGGTCCTCAGAGCAGTGGATTAGAACTGAAAGCAGAGCCAGGACTCAAACCCAGGGCTCTGACACAGGCACCTTAACTGACATCTCGCCCACTGGGCCAAATACCTGTCCCTCCTTGGCAAACTGATATTAAACATCCACTATGCCCTCAATTCCGAGTACACATCAACAATTTCGTGGGAAATTGAATTAAAAGATGTGTTTATGAATTATAAGATACAAAAAATTGCAATCTATGCACAGTTCTTTACTGTACATATTTTCCTTGAACTCTTTGAAGACCTGTCCAGTAAGCAAAGCCCACACTACGGGATGCAGACAGGCAGGAGGTCGAAGTGCGGGGAGCTCAGGTGATGAAGCAGCCTTGCCCAGGGAGCTAGGGTTGGCGTTCAAAGGCTGATTGTTAATCCAGATCTTGGGAAGGAGAAGACACACGTCAGGAAGTGCTTCTCGGAGGGAGCTGGCATCTTGGCCAAGACTTGAAATCGACCAGACAAGAAGAGGGATAAAAGAGCAAAGATTCAAAGATCCGAGAGAATTCATGGACCAGACAGAAAACTGAAAGTAGAAGGTATAGCTAGAGGTCAGGGGGCAAGAAGAGGAGAGAGTTAAGGTCAGACAAAGAGGGCTGGTGCTGTGGCATAGTGGGTAAAGCCGCCGCCTGCAGCGCCGGCATCCCATATGGGGGCCAGTTCGAGTCCTGGCTGCTCCACTTCTGATTCAGCTCTCTGCTATGGCCTAGGGAAGCAGTGGAGGATGGCCCAAGTCCATCTCCCACATGGGAGACCTGGAAGATGATACTGGCTCCTGGCACAGCTCCGGCACTTGCGGCCATCTGAGGAGTGAACCAGCAGTTGGAAGGCCTCTCTCTCTCCCTCTCTCTTTCTGCCTCTCTGTAACTCCGCCTTTAAAATAAATATTAAAAAAAAAAAGACCAAAAAGGGCCATAAATGTTCAGATTTTATCCTTAAGGGAAGGAGGAACAATTGCTGAAATTAAAGCCAGGGAGTCACTTGATCAGGTGATTTACTGCAGAAAGGTGTTGTGGCAACCGGGTGGAGGCGGGATTAGAGAAGAACCAGCAACGGTGAGAGCTCACCCCCATCCATGGCAGAGGACTGGGTGGATCCAAGGGATATTAATGAGCTGGGATCAATCTGAGTCCTCACCAACTGGCTGGGGGGACAGAGAACCAGAGGGCAAGATTAATTTGTAGGTTCCAGCCTGGAGATCTGGGAGGATGTCATCATTCACTGAACTAGGCAACACAGGGACGTGAGCATGTTCCGAAGAGTCAGCCGCTGATGGACACTCCACCGGGTCTCGGGCTCCGGGCTCCGGGCTCCGGACATGGACTGGAGGGCGTGAAGCTCAGCTTCACATACTAGTTTGACTTCAGCAGAGCAACAACTGGAGAGATGGACGTTACAATCTTAGCTCTCGAGAGAGAGTACAAGGCAACAGGAATTAAAGCAAGGGCTTAGGGGACCCTGCCACTTCAGGGACGGGTGGAGGAAGAGGACCCTGTGCCCGGCACTTAGGGGAGGCCAGAAAGGCAGGAGGTAAACCAGTTCTCAGATGAGTCAGTAAAAACGACGCGTTCTATTGTCCTGCTGATCCCTCCTGGGCAGGCAGGCACAGTGCCTGCTAACTGGGTAGCTATGTTATTACTGTCATTCAACAAACAAGAAACAATTTGACTAGAGACATGAAGAACTCTGATTAAGGTCAAACAGTGAATTGGAAGAGCCTACATTAAAAATTAGGGCCGGGGTTTGCATCTGGCTCAGGGGCACCTGCAGCCCATGCTGGAGTGTCTGGGCTTGATTCCCAGCTTCACATCGAATTCTAACTTCCTGAGAACACATGCACACCTGGGGAGGCAGTGGGTGATGGATCAAGTACTTGGGTCCCTGCCACCCACATGAAGAGCAGGACTGGGTTCCTGGCTCCTGGTTTTGGCCTGGCCCAGCCATGGCTGTTGCAGGCATTTGGGGAGTGAACAGGAAAATGGAAGATCAACTTCTGTCCTCACTGTCTCTCTCTACCCCTGTGCCTTTCAAATAAATATAAAGTATTTATATATATAAATGTAATTTATATATTTATATATAATTTATATAAATGTAATTTATATAAGTTGAAGACTTAATGTCAAAAAATATGGACTGCTTCTTTAAAAAAAGGAGAGGGTTAATTCCAAAGCCCTAACTTTCCATGTTTCCACCCACACCCACAAATGTCCACTAGCATCAAAGACAGTATTAATGCCAAAAGTCAGTGTAAAGCAATCTCAGGCAACACTCACACAGTCCCTGTGTGTGGCAGGAACGCGGGGTTCTTGCACCCTTCCTGGGTTATCAGGCATCTCTTTTCTCTCCAGGAGTATCTTGTGAGACAGGTGATGCAAATTCGTGGGAAAACTTACTCGCTAATGTGGTGGCAGAGGGAACTACATTTAACAAACCCCTCGATTCATTACAAGAGTATCTTATTACGTTGATCAACTCAGCCCAAAAACAGAGGTGCTTCCCTTTGCTGCCTAGTGCACCTATTGCCTGAAGTTATCTTTTAGTTCTCTGTTTATTTCTCAGGCTGGAGAGTGTATGTTTTGGCAGCATGGGCTACGGAGGTAGGGAGGGTGGCAGGCGAAGATGCCTATACAGGAGACGTCTGCACGAGGCTGTGCCAATAACACACAACAGGGGCCTTCTCTCCCTATTAATACTAATTCTGGGAGGTTTTGAGGAAGTGTTGCTGGGCGACAGAAGCAGCCTGGGAGGGGAGTGCCCTAAGTCAGGAACATGGATTCTCAGGGGAAAGATCCACTTGAGTCCACAGAGCCAGCTGCACGTCAACAAGAGGGATTTAGCTCCCATCTTGTTTTGGGTAAGGTGTGTCCTCTCGTTTACTGCTGGGCACTGCAGCGCCCGCTTCGTGTGAGCATTCTCTGCACACGACCCTCGGGATGAGGTGTCACGGGAGGAACGGCGTGACGAAGAGGGGACAGCTTGGTCCTCAGTCGCTGAGGCTGTCCACGGCCTCGATGAATGTTCCTTGCCCATGCATCTGATTTTTATATTTGGGTACAAGGCAAAACTTGGGAAAAGGCACTACTCAGGTTTTCTCATATAAATTCAAATCCCACAGAGGCGAAAAACTGCCCCACAGTCACTGGTTTAGATAAGTAATAAAGTAGAGGGGTTTATTAAATCTGGCTCTTGATACCACGACACTGGCAGGTAAATTTGCACACATATTTATAAGCCTGCTGAAATTCAGGCCTGCTTTATAGTCACATGGGTCCGTAACATACACAGCAATAACATCCTAGACCAGATAATTTCTTAGAAATGTGTTGTTTCAGAAAAACTGAAATTTTCCAGCTTGCACTAAGATTAGCCAAGCTAAATCCATCTGGCTCCTGCTTAACGTAACCTATGGAGAAATCTTCATTGGCCAAAAATCTGTCTTTTCTGCTTCACAGGCACAAGGTGAATGCCTCTTGGGTACACAGGAGCGAAACATTAAGCCATCACCCAATACACAGATTCTTCACTTTACTGCACACTTTTGTTTTGGAGCTCCTCGAACCCAGGCCCATGGGGACTATGCCCAGGATCCACCACTGTCTGCAGCCTTCCAGGAGACCAAGCATATCCCAATCCCTCTGAGGTCTTCTGTCATCTCAATATGCTGGCAAATTCCAGTCCCAAGGATCCTGCATTCCTAACATAAAAGCCCTCACTGGAAGTCCGTTCTTACCTAACCTTGGGAGTGGGCTGGCTGATAAAGCAACCAAGTGTGAAGACATGCTGGGCAGGGGGCAGGAGACAGTGTCCCCAGAAAGTCGACCAAAGGTCTTCAGTTTGGGAAGCATGGGGGAAGGAGCAGCACACAGCTTTCTATGCCACAGAGCAGGGGACTTTGCAGGAGCTCAGAGGACACGGACATCCAGAGAGGATGACAAGGTGAGGCCTCAAAGGCAAGGATCAAAGACTCCTTCATCCAAAGGACTTCAAGCTGGAGATTTTTTATTTTTTTCTGAAACAGGCTATAAGGCAAGGCAGTAACCAGAATAACTCCTCAAGGCACATAATTCTGAGAACAGGTTTTCTGGAAAACACATGTTCGTTTTCTCTCTTTCAATCTATTCTATCTAAGGGAGAGAAGATACTGTTAATTTCCTATGCTGGCTAGCGATGCATCAACCTGGGGACTTTACATGCTCAAGTAGGAGAAAGCAGTACTGACTTTCACTATTCACAAACCCTACTTGCTTCTAATGAAATGCCACACTGAAAGGAATTACGCAATCCTTTCTGACAAGTCTACACAGAGAAGAGGAAGATAACAAGTTACAGAATAGCAAGAAAAGTATCAAACCGAAAATCTAGGTGTTACTTCTCTGGCTCTTGTTTCTTTAATCATACACTCTTTGAATGCATACAGATTAACTCAGTGTTTATGTCTGTCTAAATAAAGACCTTCAATTTAATACAAATTGCAAAGGAAATGGGTCATTCCATTTCTCCTCATCAATCATATCATGGGGAGTCCTGCTGTTTGGATCTGAAAGGCTATGACCAATGCATGGTCGTTAGGAGCAGCATCTCCTGACCTCACACCCTCTACCTAAGGCCATGGTTCTCATCTCAGTGCAGATTCAACTGTGCCACTTTTGAAATCCAGATGGGGTTGGCCTCGGGCATAGTGGGTTAAGCTGCAGCTTAGGATGCTGCATCCCCTATCAGAGTGCCTGGATTCAAGTCTTGCCTCCACTTCTCATCCAACTTCCTGTTAATGTGCACACTGGGAAGCAGCAGATGATAGCGAGGTGTTTGGGTTCCTGCCACCCTCATGAGAGGGCTCTTGGCTTCAGCCTGACCCAGCCCAGTCTGTCATGAGCACTTGGGGAGTGAACCAGAGGATGGAAGACCTCCCTCTCTCTCCCTTTCTCTCTCCTCTCTATCTCTCTCTCCTGTTCCTCTGCCTTTCAAATAAATAAATAAATAAACTTTAAAATTACAGATACTCAGCCTTCCTCACAACTCAATCAGAAATCCTGAAAATGAGACTTGGGCTCTGTAACTTTTTTTTTTTTAATGAAAAAGGAAATTGTTTTCTTACACACTTTTAGTGGGAGTGTGAACTCGTTCAATTATTTTGGAATCTACACTTTGATCCAGCAATTCCACATCCAGAAATTGTCACTTCAGTATACCACCACACAAGTGTACCAAGAACAGCAGGCATCCAAGGATGAAAACAACCTAAACGCCTAGAGGCGCTGCTGAATAAACTATGGCATATTCAAACAATGAGACGCTGGGTAGCTGGCAGATCTATATTTACTAACAGAGCAGGAAATCCAAATATACCGAATAGGAAAGGCACGTGGTGTAACAGCACATACTGTGAGCATCTGTACAGCGTACATCCATATATTCCCATATTCCCTTACAGAGAATCCACACCCCTCCCCACACACGTATATGTTTATAAATACAAAGGAAATGCCTGCGAGAATCTGCAAGAAACTCACCTCTCATACCTGGGGCTCCTGCACAGCTCTGATTTTGTCTCATGATTATCCTATCTTACTGTTGTAGTGAAATATTTTAAAATACGTTCTTTTCCAAATGATCCACTGGGGATTCTCACATAAAGCCAAGATTGAGAAACACTGGTCCACAGGAAATAGCCCCAGTGGTTGTAAGGTGTTTGCCCACTAAAGCTTAGGAGGAAACCACCCACCCATACAGTATGTCATACCTAAAACTCACCAGCAGGTGGCGACCCAGAGGCCTTCAAAACTTGTCACAACCAATTTTTCATTAACTCAAGTCTTTCTGTTTCTCCAAGGACTATTTTATTTATGTTCCTAGCGCGTTGCATGTTAATGCTTCTATAAAGAGTGGCTTACACACCTGGATGCCTTGCACATTTCTTCTTTTTTAACAGAGATTCCCGAGCCACTCAATACACTCACACACAGCACTGGGGAGCTGTTTTGATGGAAGGAGTCAGCCATGCTTGCTCTGATGGCCCCTCCTCCTCCAAGCTCTTTGCCCGTTGTCTTTGCTGTAGTTTACGGTCTTCTTATCTTATTCCAGGGTCAGTTCCACAAAGGCAGGCAACAGTCCGGCACGGGGGACATTTGTCCTTTTGAATGTGTCCGTATCTCTGGCTTAGAACAGGTGGAGCAGGGTTGGGCCAGCCCAGGGCAACTGCCACAAGTCTGCCTGCCCTCACACTAACACTGATTCTCGGCAAGTGGGTGTGTTGCCACAGCAACCATCAAATCACGTCAATTATGCCGCCTCTCCCCTCCCAGCACCTTCTTCAAACACAGCACGTCTGGGACGCGTGGATCAGCTGCCCTGGAAGCGCAGGGCTGCAGGTCCCCCACCACGCGGGCCTGCGGGCCTGCAGGCCTCACACCCGGGGGAGGCACTCGGCTTCCTTGTGCATCAACCACATTTTTTATTCTCTTTTTGTCCCGTACATATTTTTTATGCTTCAGACTTCTGAGTGATCATTTCCTGTGAACTTACCAGTGCATATTTAATGGAAATTCACTCTTAATGTCAGTCAAGAAAAAAGCCAATGGGTCACTTGCTGTCATCACTTCCTTTCTGTGAAGATTTCTGCTCATTCTTCAGGACAGAATTAATCAAGGATCACCTCTGATTTCTCTTCATCCTGTTCAGAGCTGCCCATTCCTGCCTTCCTGGTGCCATCTCACACACACCCTTTCACTTTCTATCACACTCCCCTTGCAATTATTTAGCTCTTTGCAACTTAGGAGCTTTTTGACTTCAAAGGATGGCTTCTTCCTCATCTCTGAACTGCCAGCACCTTGCTTGGTGCCTGGTAAAACGTTGGTCCCCAGTACATTGCTGGCAAACATCAACATCCACGTGCAGTGTTTCCCTGTTAATTTTTCTGACTCTGTTAGATGACAGTAAGCGGTGTGATGGCTGCGTATCTGACTTGAGACTGAGACTCACATCACATACACAGAAATGCTTTTTAAAAGGGAGAATGCAGAGGGTCCACTCCCTGCGGCTTTTATACCACCCGCTTTTTTCACTGCTGTTTCGGCTCCAAGAAGTGCATCGAAAGGGAGGCTTCTCCATATGGGGAGAGGCAACGAAGCCCTGGAGAAGGAAGCCGTAACATTCCTTGAGTCCTCGCAAGGCAGCCCGACATCTGGTCCACACTCGGGGAAAAGAGGCCACAGCCTCACATGGAGATCTATTTTTGCATTCCGAGCTGCTGATGCTCTGTTCGTACAACTTGCCTTACACACAGGAAGGGGAAGGAAACCAATATTCTCCAAGTACCAGTTCCATGCCCTGGTCTGCCTCTCTCCTCTCTCTCTCTCCCTCTCTCTCCCTTTCTCCCTCTCCCCCTCTCTTCCTCTCTCCCTCCCTCTGCCCCTTTCTCTCCCTCTCTCTCTCCCTCCCCACCCCACAGTCTCTTGGGAGGGTATTTGGTGTGTCTGCAAAGAGCTCTCACCATGCATGTCTCAGAAAAGCACCTGGAGGGGAAGCCTGAGTAAGGGCCTCCCATCCCCTGCGCCCAGAGACTGATGGAAGAATGCACAGCAGGTGCCCCACACAGCCACAGGATCCTTTGTAAGGGCTTCTTGCCATGGCTGAAGGGGAAAATCTACTTGGGAAAGAGGCAGGTTCTCCGCACTGTGTGTGTCTCCCTGCTGTTGCCGGGGCAGACCAGCCCAGCGCGGAGCCAGGAGACTCACTCGCTCCTGCTCTCTTCTTTGACTTATATGGGCTGTGCTGTGGGCTCAGCACCAGCGACCTCGGGGACACAGCAGCACTCAGTGTTCCCAAGCCCCTCTAGGCTGTCCTGAAATCCTCAGGGTGTTTCTCCCTGAAGCTCATACGGAAAGAGCTGTGGCTTTGAGTGTCAGTGTCATAAGAAAGCACAGAATTCGTGATTTAAAAGTAAACCCTGTGTTTTGAGAAGACCCCTCTGTGTCCTTTAGAACTGGCTTCCCCGGGGACTGGCTGGGGAGATGTCGAAGCCCCGGAGCAGTAATCAGAGGCTGCTCCTCTTCCCCCACCCCACTACCTGCACCAGCACACAGGGACTCAGACACTTGTGGACAGTCTGCCACCTTGCACAAGGCATGACCTTCTGCAGGGAGGGGAGGGGAGGGGAGGGTCCCAGCACCCAGATTCTGACGCTGGGCTGCCTGGCTTCATGTCCCTGCCTGGCGTCTCCCTCCCCACTGTGCCATTTTACTTGCTTCCTTAGGGTCTCAATCCCTGAGCTGTAGAAAGACGGGACTGGCTGCACCTGCCTCGTATTAACAAGAGCAGTGCCCAGAGACCGCCGCTCTGTGGAGCGGACGCACTCAGCCTCATACCCGGACTCTCAGGGGTGGGCTTTATTCGTGCTGCTGCTTTTATCCCTATCTGTTGGGTGCAAACGCTACATGCAGAGGCAAACTGTAACCCAGATGACTGCCTGGGTCTCAGGGACATCTCCTGCGTGTCTCTCTCAGGAGATTAAGAGGAAAGCCTTGCTCTGCTCGGGGCACAGAGGCGTTGGCTGTTGCCTGGCCCAGCAGCCATGCCGAGTGGTCATTCCACTGGCGTGCCCTGCAGCACCACGAGCTGCACTGACCCCTTCCGTCAAGCTGTGTTCTGCTTCCTTCTCAGTTCTCTGGCACTGGGAATGGCATTCCCAGGGACGGTGGGGGAAATACTCTTCTTCATCCCCAGGTGCAGCACGGGTGCCAATGAGTCCCTGTTCCAGGACAAAGCACAACTGAAGGGAATGCAGAATCCCAAGGCGGGGCTGGCCTTTTTTTTTTTTTTTTTTTTCAAATTAGGCTAAAAACAGGCACAGTTCTGAGTCTAACGGATGCAAAGTGCCAGGAGGGACTAAGCTGATAAAAAGGACTTGAAAGTCTGGCCTTAGGAGCGAAACACGTATCTTTTTCTAAAATGTTCCCCAGGACCCCAGTGCTGTCTGCATCGTTTGCTTCAGAGATGAACGGATGAGCAGGTCTGGATGTGCAGCTATACAACACACTGGTCAAACTGCTAAAGCTGGGTCATGGGGAACGTGCTGGCCACGCGGTCTTTCGGTTTTTCTCCAGTCATTGTCTAAGTAACTTCTCAAAGGCCTCAGTTCTTCGGATCATTGTACACATCACTCCGCGCACTCTGCTAAGGAGGACCTGTTTTCCCAGGTGCAGGAATGAATGGAAGCGTGGTAGGTAGAAGGGCAGCGGTGAGCACGCAGAGGGCCGAGCAACGCCTGCTGGTGCCAGGGGCTCGCGCTCCGTTCCCTGGTGTGACACACGCGGGATGGGGGCTCAGGATGAATTCTGTGCACGGCAAATACAGGGATCGACCCTCCCGACCCTTACCCTGCGGCTGTGGGGGAGGGGCCGGAAGGACAGCTTCCTACTAGCTCCACACTGCTCCCCGCCTGTGCTGGGGGTCTGGGAAGCCCTTCTCTTCACTAAGGCTGTGTCTGCTGGCCAGTGTGGGGAGAAGAATCATTCTTTAAAAAAAAAAAAAAAAATGACTGGAAAGCCAGCGACAGAGATGAAAAGGTTCACCACCCCAATGCCCTAGACAGGGCTGGGCCAGGGTGAAGCCGGGAGCCCGTAACTCAACCCATGTCTCCCACTTGGATGCCAGGGACCCAGCTGGCACTTTCTCCTGTTGCCTCCCAGGGTGCACATTAGCAGGAAGCTGCATGGGAAATGGAGCTGGGACTCAGCTCCAGGGAACTGGATATGGGATGTGGGCATCCTGAGACCCGACGGCTGTACCCACCATCTATGCAAGCAGTGCTGTTCTGTAGGCCAATCCCACGACACATGACGTGGAGAGCCACTCTTCTGCACCTGCCAGCCTTAAAGATGTGAGTCAGTGTTGTTGCTTAGGCAGAGTTACAGAGAGGGAGAGATAGGTCTTCATCCACTGGCTTACTCTCCAAATGGCCAGAACAGATAGGACTGGGCCAGGCTGAAGCCAGGAGTCCTGAACTCCATCTGGGTCTCCCACATGGGTGCAGGGGTCCAAGCACTTGGGCCATCGTTCCCTGTTTTCCCAGGTGCATTAGCAGGCAGCTGGATTAGAAGGAGAGAATATGTATCTCACGGTGGTGCTCATGTGAGATGCAGGCTTTATCCACTGCGCCACAATGCGAGCCCCATCTTAAGACCTCTTGCAAGATGACCTGGGAACATCCAAGCCGGAGCTGCCTAATTCCAACTACACCTCAGTGATTAAATGATGGGAAAGTGGAGGCCAATGTCCACCTTTCATTGTAAATTACGGAATCTTCTCGGAAAACATTCTTTACCCTTGACTTTACTACAGCCAATAATGGGCAGGCGTTTGGCATGACAACTATGCTTGCTGGCAACACCCATGTCCCATATCAGAGAGCCTGGGTTCAAGGCCCAGCTCCGCTCTCAGTTCTAGCTCCACAAATATGCCGGTTCGAAGGCTGCCAACGACAGCTCAAGCGTTTGGGTCCCTGCCACCCACGTGGGAGACCCAGATGGAGTCCCCGGCTCCCAGCTTCAGCCTGGCCTGCCTTTGCTGTTGTGGGCATTTGGGGAGTGAACCAGCAGACTGAAGACCTCTCTCTCTCTCTCTCTCGCTCTCTCTAACTCTGCCTCTCAAATAAATAAATAAATAAATCTTTTTTTTAAAAAAAGGAAAGAAAGTCTGTTGCAGGAGTTAAGTCTTCACTCTGGCTTGTGGATAGGCCAAATACAGCTCCAGCAACTTAAATTACTGATTTTCAAAGTTGTCAAAACACGGGCCATTCTAATAGTTTTGCTGTCATAATCTACTAAGGAAATGCACTGTGCATTGCTTTGGTTACTTATAAAATGAGATTACATTTCCTGAACACTTCCCAAGTGAGGGCAGGGGGTAGAAGCGTTAAGGTGTTGTTTTGCTGGGTGGCAAGTGGCAGCCAGCCAGGGCTTACACATTGACCAGGCCTAACACCACGCAGATCATCCACACGAGAGTCATGGAGAATGGCCACTGGATGCTGGCGAGGCGTGACTCATGGCCATCCATCAGAGCTGGAGTCAGTGCAAAGCGAAAACACGACTTAGAAAGACCGCTCGCATCTATGAGACGAGGAACAAAGCTCCAAACACACCTGTGCACTTCAACTATTTCTCAACACTCTCAGAAGACCTCTTAGGCAGGGCAGGGCCACTTCAGCTCCGCAGTCACCTTACCTACCCTCACCTGGATGACGACTGTGATTGCTCCAGTAGCTCCTCCCAAGCCCCACCAAGCTAAGGCGTCTACCGGCCGTGTGAGAACCTGGCATGGCTGCTACTTGGCTCATTATCAGCAGGCCCTGACACAGGTCGAATGGATTTCTGTCACCTCCCTTCTGCAGAGTAAAAAAGGGCTTCACATGCTGACTGGCAGGAGCCACATCCTGGCGCCTGGGGTTCCGGGCCTCCTCTGCCCCAGCAGAGCTGTCCTGGGGAGGAGCAGCGTGGGGTCCGCAGCTGTCAGGGAAACTTCCTTTCGGTCTTGATTGGTTGCTGCTTGGCAGGATACTGACAGCCAGAGTAACATTCCAAAGCGTGGATACCAGAATCAGAATGAGGCCTGGCACTTGGGAAATCCTTATGGAATTTGGGGTTGGTGTGATGGGGCAGAAAGAGTTTGTTTTCAAGCATCTGTTACCAGATGGGTCTATTTCACTGAGAAAAGTTAGTATTATTCCAATAAATCCTTTTTTTTTCCTTTAAGAGATCTCACCTACAGAGGTTTTAAAATTCTGAAAGTTACTTTTCAAACCCAAGTCGGCTTCAGGCAGCCAGCTGAAGTACAGGGCAGGGGAGAGAAATGGCCCAAAGAAGTAAACTGCACTACCTCTTTCTCCTAATTCCTCTTGTTGGAAATTAGATATGTGTTAGTAAAGGCAAACCAGCCGGCTTGGTCCCTGAAACAGATGAGATGGAGACGGGAGTGAGGGTGGAGAAGGCAGGGTACTGCTGAGCGGCAGAGCAAGGGGAGAAGAAAGTCAAAATAGACAAGTAAGGAAAACCGCACGGAAGAAGCCCATTTGTTTATTTTCACAGTGTTTGCCATTCTCGGAGGCTTGCTGAAGTTCCTCCCTTCAATGGCTGGCTTTAGACCAACACCAGAGAAGTCTCAGATCTTTGGAAAGAAAGATTTGGACAACAAAGTTGTTTTATCTGGGAGGGTAACTAGTTTACTCAAAAGTTCCAGGACTTTGGTTTTTCTGTTATTACCTTGACCTAACTTTGTCCTGGGAGGTCCTGGCTGTGTTTACTGATTTTGCAAGGGAGAGGGGCAGCCCTGGCTACCCCTGTCTAGCTGGTACTTGCAATACCTGGGTACCTCGAAAATGAAGAACAGGGTGCTGGTGTGGGGGGGGGGGGGCGGTGGTTAAAGCATTTTCTAAAGGTCCTATCTCTTGACACTCCTAAGAGGGAAACAACACTTCTCTAACTTACTCCCCAAATAGACACCAGCGTGGATGTTCTGCCAAGGAGTGATGCGAAAGTGTGTTCCAAAGTGAAATGTAAGCTTGGCCCGGTGCCCAGCTCTCTGCTGTATTTTGCAGACAGAGCTGCAGGCTGGCGGGTCGAAGGAACACATTTCTCTCCACGTGACTGCGAGAGCCAGGCAGCCCGAGCAGATTTCTTTGTGTTAATAAAATGTGATCTCTAGACTGTACATACACACCAGCAGCCCTGGGAAAACGTGAGTCAGGGAGAAGGACCCATGGAAAGCCCTGGCCCAGACAGGACAGGGACCACAGCCGCCACAGTGCTCTGTGGCGTTGCCTGGTTAAGTGCAGAGCGAAAAAGGAAAAGACGGATCAGATGATTGGCTGAATGTTGCTTAAGAACCGAAAATCATGGGCTGGAATCCCATCAAACTTGACCTTGTACAAATGTTGACTCTATCTTGGTAAGCTACAGACTGAAGTCTTCAACAGACAAGCTCTCAAGATTTGGAATACACCTGGGATCCAGGGTATCTCCCCACCAAAGCTGTGATCATCCCTAACATGGCCAGAGCTTCACCCCCAGGTTAAACTGCACATAATCTGATCCAATATGAGGTACAAAAACCACATATTTCCTCTCTCTGACCCCTTAGGAACCCAAGCAAATGTAGTCAACTTTTATAAACTAGGGCAACCATGGGAAGCGACCAAAAGAAAAAAATGGTATCACTGTGGGAAGACCTAGACCCGAAGATGAGCCTTTGCGGGCAGCCCCTCCCTCGCTGCCACCGTGGCCAGGGCTCCACAGACCTCAGGAGGCCTTCGCTGTTCAGTGTCTCTGGGCTGTCACTCCGCATCTTTGGAGGGAGGAGTGTCACAGGATGAAGAGGAATGGGAGGCTTAGCAGGCCCCTGCTCACTGGGCTTCCTTCCAGCATATTAGATTACTTAATCTCCAGGGTTCGCACATTCACTGTGCCCCATGGCTACTGAAGTGTGTTAGGGCTGGGGCTGGCAGGTGGCAGGGGCCCAATACCAAGACCCTGGGAATCTCCAAATCCCTCAGGGACTATGCTATAGGACACAGAATTTAGAGGGCTAGTGGGAGCCTCTGGTTGCAGGGACTAGAAAGTGGGCAAGAAGCTGCCCCTTGGTTCTCCTCCCCTTCAGTGGCCGAGTGGCCGGGTCCCCAGGGTCCCCGGAGCATGGGGTAGGCAATCAGCCACAATCAGCTCATTAAGGAGCAGCTGAGTTGATGACCACCTCACCTGCCTAGGTGAGGCTTCACTCTGGTTAATCTGCAACCCAGTTAATCAGCCTCAGGATCACTACAAGTTAATCTCAAGCAGAGTTCAAGTCCAGCCAGCGGAAGCCAAGGAAGTCAGGTCCACCCTCGGGGCTGTCTTTTGGAGATTCTGCACAGAATGTTTAACCTGGAACTCACTCCACAACACACTCCTGGTTGCACTCCTTGTCACTCTGGTCCCCCAGGTTCCCAGCGGGCTCAGTAAGTCACAACTATGATCACTCTGCTGGTGCAGCTCACGGATTTAAAGTTTGGAGGCCGAGAGGGAAGCTGCTAAAAGCGCTGCACTCCCTCTCGACTGCTCTTGACAGAAAGAAAAACCTTGTGAGCGCAAACACCACCAGGAGAGCAGATCAACAGCACAGAAACACGAAGCACGTTCCCACACCGAAGAGAAAGAAACTCCGTCAGCAAGGATAACTAAGACTCGCCCTCAGTCCCAAAGAGCCTGGCGGAGTCTCCCATGACTCCTGAAAGAAGCTGGTGGCAGTGCAGTTTGAACATATCAAGGCTGGAGGCACGGCTGATGGGCTGCTAAGGACCCAGTTTCCAGGAGACCTGCAAACGCGATCTTTGGCCCCTGCCGCACCGGGGCTGTGGTTTGCGGCTGCCTCTGCCAGAGCAGGGGGCACCCAAGCCTGCGCTCCCTGGAGGATCCACAGAATTATGTGCTGGAATTACAGCTGCCTTCCACCCTGCAATTCTTGTCTTGTGACCATGGAGCAGAATCAAAAGACTTCCTTTCTTCCATTCTCTCTGTTAAGCTAACCAGAATAAGCCTCCCTCAGAGAGTAAAACAGAACGGGCCCGAGGCTTGCAAAAACACTTTTCCAGGACACCGGAAACCACACTGGCCTGAGTCCTTGATCTGCTGCCCAGGGGCGAGAGACAAGTTACTAAAGGATCTTCCCAACCTGCTCTGGCAGGACAGCAAACACCTGGCCCATGCACTGCCCCACCTAAGCCTATGGCAGACATCACTAATTAATCACAGAACTCTTTCCACTGAGCCCAGAGCAAACCTCAGAATCTTTCAAGATGGCACTCCAGGCACCTACTAACACACTGAAGCTGGCTGTCAGATGACCAGCCCGCCTCGGCCCCTCCCGCCACGGGCAGGCCCTGCAAACCTGAATCCAGCCACACAGAGGAGCAGCCAAAAGCCCAGCTGGCCACAGCCCTTCTGGAAAAGTTTGCCATCAAAAGAGCTGTGGGCCTTAGGGGTTTTCCTTCTGTGGTTTTCCTTTTTTTATTTTTTCTTTATCCTTTCTGAAAAAAAAAATTATTTTGTCTGGCTAATAAACCACTGCTAAGAAATGCAAGCCTTGGAGCCAGGTAACTCACTTTCAGGGCTGCTCTGGAATGCGGCTCACCAGAACGCAGACCACTTTTAAGGAAGTGCAGAGCCTTGGTGCTCCCGCGTTTTCCCCTAGGAGGTGTGGAATGTCTCTGCTTTTCAGCTGCAGGTTTTAAGCCCCGTCATCCTTTAGGAGTGCCAGCATGTCGGCTGCTTCATCCGTCTACCTGGCATTGGAGCAGCACTGTCATCCTAAGAGGCTTGCGATGTTTTGCACCAAAGTGAATGCTAGTCTTCCAGCTCATACTCGTCTTTGGAAAGAGCCCCAGAGCTAAAAACTGCACTCCTCTTTTACAGACAAGGAAAACTCAGGCCTTGGGAGATCTGGTGACTGTCCAGGGACACTCGGCAAACCAGCTGTGGGACCTTGACTGATGGCCCCAAGTTCAGTGCCCTTTTGACTGTCCTACCTTTGCAATTACTGCTACCCTTTCCTCCTCTTGCCACCTAAAACCCAATGAAAACAATAATGCTAACATGATCTGGACTTCGATATGAATTTTACTTGGTCATTTTTCTAGTTGTCTATCTTTGTTACATTTAAGACATACTTCCCACCTTACAGAAGAAGTAAAACCCAAACAGGTTGACAGCTTAAGGTTAGACTTCTACTTAGTAGTACAGCTGGGCCTTTAAGTTAGCTCTCTCAGTGTATCCAAAACAGCATCCTGGAGCTTGCAAAACCCAGCCCAGGAACTCAGAAACCTGATGGTGAGGTTCTAGAGATAAGAGCTCCAAGTGCATTTTAGAAACTGTTCTTTAAACACCAGATTCTGACTGTGAACTTAGACTGACTGACAACGCTGAGTAGGCCCAGGCCCAGGCCCCCTTACAGACAGTCCATTTAAGTTACTAACCATCATAGCAGTCCTGTGAAATTGGCCACTTTGTTCTGGATGAGGAAATAGGGGATCAGAATTCAAGTGACTTTGCCCAAAGTTGCATGGCTTCTCAGGGGATCTCTGGTTTCAAATTCAATTTAGTTTGGTGACGAAAGAGTCCAGCGAGGATATACAGATGCTAACAGGATTGTGTTTCTCTTAATATCTTTATCAACGCTTGTTATTTCTGCCTTGACAATGATTTCATCCTGATCTCCATGGTTTTTGGCCACTGAGATATGTCCAATTTATTTTTAAGCTCCCTGTCGTCAGAATGGAAGGGCTGATAGAGAAAAAAAGAAAACATATTTTGGCGATGTATCTACAACAGTCAATCCTCTTGGGAACAGACTAAATTCCAGGAACCAATATCATTTCTAATATGAGTTGATTTATTTTCTTTTTAATATTTATTTGAAAGGCAGAGTTAGACAGAGAGGGAGAGACAAAAGATCTTCCACCTGCTGGCTCATTCCCCAAATGGCTACAACAGCTGGGGCTGGGCCAAGCCAAAGCCAGGAGCCAGGAGCTTTTTCCAGGTCTCCATTTGGGTGCAGTGGACCAAGCACTTGCGCCGTCCCCCTCCCTGCTTTCCCAGGTGCATTAGCAGGGAGCTGGATTGGAAGTGGAGCAGCAGGGACTCAAACCAGTGCCTACACGGGATGCCGGCGCTGCAGGAGGTGGCTTAACCCACTGCACCATGACGCCTGCCCCATGAGTTGATTTCTTACAACCTCTTACATTAAATGCTTGGCACCATTCTGGCTTTAACACATCACAGGTGTTGCTTTGATTTCATATTGCAGTGCGCTAATTTAAACTCAGGAGCCTTACATCCACTCTTCTGTAAAGTGAGGGTTAGATATTTGATGTGATATAAAATACACCGAGGGGTCTCCAGCTGGAATTAAACATCCCTCACAAGCGGAGGTGTTCCTGGGGCTGGTGCTGTGGTGGTAGCAGGTGAAGCTGCTGCCTATGACACCAATATCCCATATGGGCGTGGGTTCAAATCCCAGCTGCTCTACTTCTAATGCAGCCCCTTGCCTGGGAAAATCAGCAGAAGATGGTCCAAGTGCCTGGGCCCCTGCCACTCACATCAGAGATCTGGATGAAGCTCCTGGACCAGCCCTGGCCACTGGGACCATGCGGGGAGTGAGTGAACCAGCGGATGGGAGATGATCTCTCTCTCTCTCTCTCTCCCTCTCTCTCTAACTTTTAAATAAATAAAAAGCTGGGGGTCGGGGGAAGAGGGCAGGAAATCTTGTCTCATCTGATGCTGATGTAATTCTTGGTCCCTCAAGAGTGTTGTACCTTTAACAGTTTGATCCTGCCCCGTCCACATGAACGGACAGTACATTTCACACCCTATGAAGACCCATGCCAAGAACTCCACAGCCTAATCGGGTGGAAAAGCAAAGCCAAATCTGGTTAATCCCATTTCTTAAATCGACCAGCTTCTAGCTGTCTTCCTGTCTGTGGAAAAACAGCCCGTACGCATTCCTTCCAAATAATCCACTTTCATTTTCTCAATATCCTTGTGTCTCCACTCCACGGCCGCAGAAAAAAGTCTGTGTTTTTTTTTTTTTTTTTTTTTTCTCCTATCTGGAGGCCTCCCTACCACTTTTCCACCTCGTAGTGAGTTAAGAAAGCACTTGAGAGACTCACACCAGGGGCCGCAGAGGGCCAGGGGATTCCCAGAGCACTGTACAGCAGCCTCCCTGCCTCTCCCTACTCAACAGCCGGACACCAACAACTGCGGAACGGCTTGTCTCCCCTTCCTGACCCGGCTGTGTCCCCCAGATAAATCTCCCAACGTGTCGGAAAGGCTGGCGAGCACCAAGCAACCGCATGGCAGTTCCTTTCACCCTTACCCACTCAGGTTCCTGCGGGCAGTGTCAGAAGGAGGTGGGCACAGAGCTGAAGGACACAGCCCGGGCCTGGGGAGCAGACACCTAAAAGAGGAGCTATTGAAGCCGGCAGGGAGTTACACCACGGCCAGGGCGGAGGCACTGCAGGTGGGGTTCAAGCTGAGATCTGCCTCTTCACAGGGCGGGGGCACATAGGGAGCTCACCTGCTTCCTTCCTTCTACAAAACCTCAGAAAGGTGGGGAGTCCTGCCTACGCCCTGGCTGCAGTAACACCACTATCACACAAGGTGCTTTCCTACCACAGTGTTCCGTAAGATGACGAGGGAGGCACAAATAACCATGTATGAGGGAACTTCAAAATGTTCCTGGTAAACAGGATTAAAAGATAAGTTTGTTTTGGTGCAAATCAATTTTGAAATCCATGCATGGAATTTTTTTCTTAAGGTTTATTTATTTATTTGAAAGACAGAGTTACAAAGAAGGAGAGGCAGAGAGAGAGAGAGAGAGAGAGAGAGAGAGAGAGGTCTTCCATCCACTGGTTTACTCCCCAGATAGCTGCAGCAGCTGGAGCTGGGCTGATCCAAAGCCAGGAGCCAGGAGCTTCTTCCAGGTCTCCCAGGCAGGTGCAGGGGCCCAAGGACTTGGGCCTTCTTCCACTGTTTTCCCAGGTCATAGCAGAGAGCTGGATCAGAAGTAGAGCAGCCAGGTCTTGAACTGGCACCCATATGGGATGCCGGCACTGCAGGTGGCAGCTTTACCCGCTACACCACAGTGCCGGCCCTGGCATTTTTCATAATGCACATTTTCCATGAACCTTCTGAAGACTCCAAGTAGGCATGAAATCCGAATTTTTTCTGCACCAAAATAAACCTATATCATAATTCCATTTCCCACAAACTGTTTGAAGATACTTGCATACAGTGAGCATGGCTTTGTTTATTTGGTTTTTAAGATTTATTTACTGGCCGGCGCTGCCGCTCAATAGGCTAATCCTCCACCTAGCGGCGCTGGCACACCAGGTTCTAGTCCCAGATCGGGGTGCTGGATTCTGTCCCGGTTGCCCCTCTTCCAAGCCAGCTCTCTGCTCTGGCCTGGGAAGGCAGTGGAGGATGGTCCAAGTGCTTGGGCCCTGCACCCCATGGGAGTACAGGAGAAGCACCTTGCTCCTGCCATTGGATCAGCACGGTGCGCCGGCCGCAGCACTCCATCCGTGGCGGCCATTGGAGGGTGAACCAATGGCAAAAGGAAGACCTTTTCTCTCTGTCTCTCTCTCTCACTATCCACTCTGCCTGTCAAAAAAAAAAAAAAAAAAGATTTATTTACTTAATTTAAAGAGTCATAGAGAGGGAGAGTCATAGGCAGAGAGAGAGAGAGAGAGTTAGGTCTTTCATCTACTGGTTTACTCTCCATATGGCTGCAACAGCCAGGACTGGGCTAGGCTGAAGCCAGGAGCCAGGAGCTTCATCCAGGTCTCCCGGATGGGTGCAGGGGCCCAAGGACTTGGGCCATTCTCCCCTGCTTTCGTAGGTTCACTAGCAGGGAGCTGGATTGGAGGTGCAGCAGCCACATGGGATGCCAGGCCTGCAGGCACAGCTTTACCTGCTATGCCACAGCGCAGGCCCGAGCACGGACCTAAAGGCTTGACGCAGCCCATCTCACCAACTTCTGCAGGACTCCTCTGGAGCAGGTGTCATTATCCCTGCTTCTGAAGCAGGACACGAAGCAGCAAAGACTTAAGCAGGGGCCAGAAGTTTAACCAGTCCCTCAAGCTGTCCTCCAGTGAGAAGGCGGAATGAATTTGCTCTACCTCATCAGTGAAATTCTAGAGAAAACCACTGTCTTTGGGGACTGGTCTATGACGGCCTCTCTGATGGCAGAATAATGAATCAAAATGCTCTTTTTGGCTCCATGTACTTACCTGGAAATTTAAGTCTAAGAGTGTGAACATCGAGTGGGGCAGGGGAGGGGACAGGTAGAGACTAACTTCAATGATGTGGTGGGAACACTGACCGAGATTACAGAAATATCTGAACGACCAAAAGTGTTCTGCTCTTCCCTGGTATATGTCTATGGTCAAGAACATCAATGTATATACACACAATTAATGTCTATAAAGACTGGTTTTTTTTTACTAGAATAAGTTAAATAAATGGTGAATATGTTTGAGAATATCTTGCTTGATAAAGATATAAATTGCACTTTAATTCAAGGTGAAATGATCATAAAACCTAGACCAATGCAAAGTGAGTTCGAGGCAAGCTAAAGAGTTAAAAAAGAAGTATAAGTAGGCCAAATGCTTCTTCATACCTAGTTTGTGTAATACTGAATCTCCTTGTCATTCATCTACAAACGTCTTAGGAATCTAGTAACTAAATGCTACTGACTAACTGACTATGTTTGGGTAAATTTCATTATTTTTTAAATCATTCAGGTGTTACTGGCTGTTTTACTTTGAGGAGCAGAGTGAGAGACAGCGGGAAAGCAAGCAAGCAAGCGAGTGAGGGCAAGCAGCTATCTGAAGGTTCAGAGTGTGGCTGGGTCAAAATCCGGGAACTGGGAACTCAATGCAGAGCCAGAGCCAGAGCTGAACCCTGGCACTCTGACGTGGAACACAGGAGTCCTAACCAGCAACTCAACCACTGGGCCAAACGTCTGCCCCCTGGCCACCTGAAATCTATTTTAGATCCTATGAGGAAAAAAGGCAACCAGCTCCCCATGAGCAAGTATATCGATATTAAAAAAAAAAAAAAAGTGTAAAGAAATGAATTCTAGGGGCTGGCATTGTGGCATAGTAGTTTAAGCTTCTACTTGCAGTGCCGGCATCCCGTATGGTAGCTGGTTAAAGTCTCAGCTGCTCCATTTCTGATCCAGCTCTCTGCTATGGCCTGGGAAAGCAGTGGAAGATGGCCCAAGTCCTTGGGCCCCTGCACCCTCATGGGAGATCTAGAAGACACTCCTGTCCCCTGGCTTCAGATGGACTCAGCTCCAGGAATTACAGCCATCTGAGGAGTGAACCAGTGGATGGAAGATCTTTCAGTCTCTGTCTCACCCTCTCTCTCTGTAACTCTGCCTTTCAAATAAAATAAATAAATGTTTTAAAAATACAATAAAAAATGACAAAAAGAAATGAATCAAGACACGCTTATAATGTCAGTTTGCAAATTTATCTTTTATTCCCACTCTGTCAAGCCTTCGTTTTTATCTTTATGTTTTGTATGATCTACCTCTTCCTTGACAAATCTTTCAATGGAATTTTGCCTTTGAAACAAAATACTATTCTGATTGCAGCTGAGATCTCCATCCCACTTTCAAAGTTCACCTTCCTGTTTCTCTCCATCAACGACGCCAAGTCCATGTCACAGTGAATCCATCCTAAGTTGAGTGAAGTCTGCTTTTCAATGCTGGGGGCTGGCAGAGTTTAACTGTCGGCCACTATTCTTAAAAGCACCTTTCACATCTTGGGGTATTGTGATCTCCGTCCTGGGAGATCTAATTACTGCATATCCAGATGAGCTTGTTCATCTGGTTTATGGCATAGATTTCCATTGGTCAGGGCCTGGTGGCATCCTTCCCCAAACAAACCCTCAGCTTTTCCCACTTGGTTCAATTCGAGAGGCATTTATTGTGCATGAATGGTCAGCTGTGCTTAACTCTTTCCATTAAGTGCAAAAGCACTTAGAGAGCAGCAACGAGACGTCTCTGTTCCTGTCCATGTTTGGGTTTCACAGCAAAGACATCAGAGCAGTCTGTTAGCCAGAGCTAATTAGAAAAGAAAGCATCGCTCCTCCCGACTCGAGGAGCTTCTGCCAAAGCGTTTATTTCTGCCGATCCATTTGTGCAATTCCACTTTCTAAGAGAACATTTTGTCACAGATGATTTAGTGCTGCAGCTCCCTTGAGCATCTCTCTGTAGCTTGCACTCATTGTTTTTAGAAGCCTAGGTCTCCCAGGCCACATGTAAGAGGCATGGGGGTTTAATTAGCCATAAGCTCTGTCTCACTGTAAGACCCCAGATTCCAAAGCATTCTCACAGAGATCATTAATGGGAAAACACATCCCAGACTGAACTCCGAAAAACACAACTTTTAGGGAGCCCATGTGACAGTGCTTGGAGTTGTGTCATTCTTCAGCATACAAAGAGACTGGATGCGTGGTGAGTTAAAGCAGTACTGATATTCGTTGGTCAGAAGAGGCCAAAACCCATTTTAGGAGTTTTCACATTTGGTCATGAAGTTTGAAACCAATTTCACAGAAGCGACAACTGGATGTTTTCTCCCCCATTACATACTCCATTCTGCCGGCACTCCTGGATGGTCTACTCTGTGTCGCTGGAGGTGGGACTGCACATACCGGCTTCCATTTTCTGTTCAGGGGTACTGCTTTGGGTTACAGCCATTCTTCTAGCCTTTTGCATCCTTGGCCTGAATTCAGGGGTACCTGAGCAGGTCTCCCTGCTGCCCAGCATCCTAGATCCAATGCCTTGGCATAGTCCTTTTGCTCAAGCGGCACTCCTGGTATAAAACCCACCTGAGGCCAGCGCCACGGCTCACTAGGTTAACCCTGCGCCTGCAGTGCAGGCACACCGGGTTCTAGTCCCAGTTGGGGTGCCAGATTCTGTCCCGGTTGCTCCTCTTCCAGTCCAGCTCTCTGCTATGGCCCGGGAGGGCAGTGAAGGATGGCCCAAGTGCTTGGGCCCTGCACCTGCACAGGGAGACCAAGGAGGAGGCACCTGGCTCCTGGCTTTGGGTTGGCGCAGCGCACTGGCCATAGCGGCCATTTGGGGGGTAAACCAACAGAAGGAAGACCTTTCTTTCTGTCTCTCTCTCTCTCTAACTCTGCCTGTCAAAAAAATAAATAAAACTAAATTAAAAAATAAATTAAAAAAAAACCCACCTGTGTGTACACATACCACACACACACCCTATGCATCTAATAAACATCATGTACAATCTATTCTGGCTGTAGGAGGAAAAGCGAGGCACAAATATGAGGTCAGGACTCAAGGATGTAAAACTGTCATAATGACTCCTTTGTCTCTCTGGAGTAAAATTAATAAGCTGGCCAGAAACCTGGCTAAGTATTTTTAGCTTGATATCACTGCTGCAGGTAATGCTTAGAATCTGACTACTTGTATCCTTGGGCAGTAACTCTCCATCCCACCCACGCACGCATGCACACACACACACACACACACACACGTGCATACACTCAAACACTCCTAAAATCCCTTCAGTATATTTGCAAATCTAGTGAGCCGCATAAAACAGAGGCATTTAAAAGTGATGAATGTTAATGGATTGGGTTTACGAAATCTATTTTTCTGCTCCTTTGAGACTAGGCCTGCTTTCGGACTTCTAAATTCTAAATCATTCACATCTCAGACTGTTTCCTGACCAGTGTTTCTCCCATCACCAAAACTTGCGGGCCTTGGAAGTGCAATCCAAACCCTGTACTTTTGACTTACTTTTTCTAGATCATGAGAACGTCGTGTTTTGAAAAGCTGTTTGATGTTCAAGAGAGAGTATTTACTTTCAAAATAATGAAAATAAGGAAATCCTGGTTTGCCAGAGGAAACTATTGTCAAGATTCTAAAAATGTTTCCACTCCAACCTTGAACCCGAGTGGAAATGTACACATGCCACTTCCCTGCTCAGAGACCTTCAGTGGCTCCCCACTGCCCACTGGAGGAAGTTCAAGCTCTGCCTCATGGAGCTGCCAGCCTGCCTGGCACCAGCCTCTGGAACTCACCTCCCCAGTCCTTCAGAGAATTCTCTGCACCAGCTAGGTTGCACCTAGCCCTTGTTCCCTAGTCACCTGTGGGCATCCTTCCTCTACAATCTGCAGCCTCACCACCCACTCTGCTGGCTGGCTCTGCTACCCTCCATCCGGGGCCCAGCAAAAGGCCCAGCTTTTTCAAGAAGCCTCACCCCAGGCGCTCCTGTCCTGAGACCAAAGGCTGCTTCCTGCGAGGTCTGGCAGCTCTTAGGAGCTGCACTGCTTGCTCCCTTATTTTTTGTAAATCTTTCACCCTCTTCTTTTCAGACCTCTGTTTCTCTACCTTTTGAGGACATCCTAGTTTTTTCAAGCCACTCACCCCTCTGTCTACAAGTTCCCGCTTCCCTGCTGAGCTGTCCTGTCCTGGAGCCCAGCTGCCACATCGCACACTTCTCCGTCTTCCCCCGAGTGTGCAGAGCGAAGCAGAGCACAAGCTCGGGCTATTTCTGGAGCCATCCATATTGTTCATCACCTCCTACGACCTCCTCTGTGGCTGTCTAATGGGCACATCGTTTACTAGAGAACTGCTCGGAGCTGAGTTGTGGGGAAGGCTGGCCCACTACGTGCTGGGCGCCGTGGGGGGCGCTTCTTGCTCCGCAGCTTTAGACAGTTCACAGAAACCCAACGAGGACGCCTCTGTTCCGACAGGGCACTGGAGACTCAGAAAGCGTCAGGATTCATGCACGGAAGGACTACTGGGGGCATAGGAGGAGGGGCTCTTGGGGAAGCCTTCTGTGAGCTTGTGAGCAGCTCCCACACCCCTCTCCTTCCCAGCGCCCAAACAGGCCTTTACAGCTTCTTCAGGCGCACAGCAACTACAGCACCTGCGAGCCTGTCGGTACGAAGTCACTGGTAACCAAGCATCCATGCTTGGCTATAGCAAACGCGACATAAGAGACATCTAACCAGGAACCTCCTTAAACTGCATTTTGTTTGTCTGTTTTGCTAATCCCATAAGCAAGGAGCGAGGAGTCAAGTTTGCAGAAAGGCAGCCTAAACCCCAGTGTCTAGAAGAGCAGGCAAGACAAGGGGGAGAAGCAGAAGAGAAATCTAAATTCTCTGACCACAGTCCGTCATTGGTAGGAAGGGAGAGCGTCCAGACGCTCTGTGAGCCCCGTGCTGAGTCTGCCGCTGGGAAATGAGACGAAATGGTGGGGAAATGCTGCTCACGGCAGCTGTTATTGAGCACTTACTGTGTGCAAGGCCCTGGGCCAGGAATTCCATGTGCAACTGGCTTACATGACCTTCAACAAGGCTGCAAGGCGCTCGCAGCGACTACTGCAAAGTTCGGGATGAGAAAGCGCACGCTCTGATCACCGAGTGTCTTGCCCTCACTGTGAGAGAGGAGTGTGCAGAGTCGGGGCCCACGCTCAGGTGCCCGCTTACTAGATCCTGTGCTGCAGAAACCACAGGACCTTCCCAGAGGCACCGTGGGTGGACAGCACCAAGGTCTACAGGAGATTTAAGGCTGAGGGGAAACGGTGGTTGGATGAATTCAGCCCAAGATCTCGGCTGGGGAAAATACCCAATATTCTAATAAACGAAATCCATCAGATGTGACCGACAGGCTGAACCCCTCCCACGAAGCTCCTCTCTAATCCACTCATTTCTTTTCTTTTTGTTACTTCCCTCATTATCTTCTTTCTTTCTTCCACTTCCACTGCTGGGACATAAAAAATGATTCTTGGGTAAAAGTGATTAGTGCTGGTCGGAAGAGAGGTTCCTGAGAATCCTAATAACTCACAGCTGTCTCCCCCCCACCCCCACCCCCCCATGGCTTTCAGTATTAGGATGGTATCAAGGCTTTGTTTCTTCCTACCTTCCCAACCCCCTCCCCTCTCTTCCACCTAATTCTGTCTTTCTGTTGCTATTTTTCTAGTCTGGTAGGCACAGTACTGAACCAGAAAGACTCTGCCAAGACCTTTGGCAGGAGCCAGCCTCCAGGAATCCTGGCCACCGCAGCACTGCACAGACAGGGCCTCTGGGCAGACAGGCAGGAGAGAGGGCCGGGTTTGGGGTCTCGCTGGAAAGCCGGACTGAACGGGTTTCCCTGGCCTGGGCACGGCCCTCCAGAGCTCAGCTTTCTCATGCCATGGTCACGATTACAACTGCTCCCTGGCATTTGCTGTATAGCGCTCCTCGGAAGAGATGTGAGAGGGAGGGGAGGGTCAAGAGCAAGCGAGCACCCCACTCAGAGCTGGGCGAGTGCCACAGGGCACAGCCACGTGCCTGGCACACAGGGTGAAACGGGCAGGCCTCCAGGGCTGCCAGGGCTCACGCGAGAGCAGGGGCTGGGCACCGAGAGCGTGACTGTTCCCACACAGGCACAACAGGAACTGCTAACCCAGAAGTGATGCTCTGGGCTGCCGTCAGGGAGGTGATCTGTGCTGACCCCGGGTCAGGCAGGCTGCAGGGCATGTGCTGTGCTGGGTGTGCTGGGGGAGGGGAAAACAAAAGGATGTCCTATTTCTGCAGAGGGAAGACTGCATGAAAGATCTCTAAATGGAGATCTGCTCTGGGAATCCATTCATTCTTCACCCTCAAGCTGCCACCACCACCCCCACAGCCTGTGCACTGAGCCCTTGTGGGCTACACACTGGGTCCTACTTTGTCATGTGCTGTCTTATTTAACCCAGCTAAAATCCCATGAGGAAGGACTATTTATTATCTCCATTCCATGGATGAGTAAACTGAGGCTTAAAGAGTTTAAGAAATTGGAGCCAGTGCTGTGGAGTACTAGGCTAAGCCTCCACCTGCAGGGACAGCATCCCATATGGGTGCCAGTGTGAGTCCTGGCTGCCCCTCTTCTGAGCCAACTCTCTGCTGTGGCCTGGGAAAGCAGTGGAAGATGGCCCAAATCCTTGGGCCCCTGCACCTGCCTGGGAGACCTGGAAGAAGCTCCTGGCTCCTGGCTTCAGATCAGCCCAGCTCTGGCTATTGTGGCTATATGAGGAGTGAACCAGCAAATGGGGGACCTTTCGCTGTCTCTCCCTCTCTCTGGTAACTCTGCCTCTCAAATACATACATAAATCTTAAAAAAAAAAAATTCATGCTCTCTTTTTAAAAAAAGTTCAAGAAACTGACAGCAAGTTACACAGCTCTCCAATGGTGGGTCCAGTATGGAAACCCAAGCCCCAGCACCCGGAGTCTGCACCCCTAACCATGAAGTTGCCTTGCTTTCCATACCTAACCACAAATTCCTCTTTGTCACAAGGTAAGGCTTTCTAGCCTGTGAATGTTACAGGCAGGATGAAGCCAAGAGAACAGACCATGCCTTCTCCAGGGTTAGGGAACATAAACTTTTCCAAAAATCAGAACAAAGACGGCCTGCGTGCCTGCAGGACAAAGCTGACTCCCTCCCCTCTGCAATGCCCTTGATCTTGATGCATGAGAAGCACTCGAAGATGTCAGAGGTGCCATGCACAGCAGCACTCCCGACCCCGACCGGCAGGCATGCGGACGCTGGATGGGAAAGCATGTAGACTGCATGTGCCCACGCAGAGCTTCGGCCCACAACGCCAGGGAAAGTGAGAGAAATCCTCTTGCCTCAGTGGGACCTGCCACAATCCCAGACCCAGCAGCAGGGAATGCCCCTCCTCCACTACTCGACACGGCAAAGGTGCACAGAGTTCTCTTGCACCCCTATCCCCTTGTGCCACCCACTTAGGCCCTCCTCGGCCCTTGGGAGACCCCCTGGAAGGGCTTCACATTACTCTCTGAGCAGCCTCCATCATAACCCAGTGTTCACGCTCACGTGTCTGTTCTCTGAAAGCGAACCTTCTTAATTCTCAGTTGAGTATGGGCCTGACAGTGGCAGGACACCCCCAAGCTATTCAAAGAAAAACCACCAGAGGAGACAATTTCAAATCTGGCTTTACAAGCATGGGGTTTAAAAATAACTCTGCCTTTGTCTGCTATAGATGACTTTCCCTGAAGGGACGCCTGTCCTTAAAGCAATCACTCAATCTGCAGGGCAAACAGATTCATTTTCCACCCCAACACACACCTCCAGGAGGGCTGCCCCAAGCACCACCTCTGACAGCAGCTGAAATGCAAACCACAGAGGCATCAGAAGGACTCCTGCATCTCAGCTGGCCGGGAGCCTCCAGGACACTGCCCCACGGATGGCTGAGAAACCCCACGGGTTAGCTACGGCACCCAGGAACCACCTGCTCTTCTCCGTTCATGAAGATGTCGGCCCAGAAAGCTTGGCAACCATGCCACAGCCGCATCGGGGTTCAGTGGATACCTGGAATCTCTCGTAAGGAAGTCTATACTTCTGCAAATGCTAGATCTGTTCTTCCATAGATAGCTAGGAGATTGGGGCTGGGGAGCAGTGGTGGTCAACAGTGTGAGAATTCACAGGGACACTCATTCCAGGACTCCCTTGGGGAAGACCTAGAAATGCAGAATTTAGCATCTCCTGGCTTCACTTCCCTTCAACCAGATAAGGAGCACTGGCCCCAAACACTACTACTATAACTCAAAAGATGCCTGTTGAGCAAACAGCCCCAGACCAATGTTTGGTAAATTGCTCAGTAATTACCTCCTGATTAGACTGATGATTTAGTTTTATTTTGCTGCTTCTCAGCAACTTAGTATCTCCTGACCTTCCCCAGTGTTTTGCCATAAAGCATCCCAAGAGCTAAAATGCCTCTTTTTGCATGGCAGGATCCAGATTTAAGTCCTGATGCCATAGCCCGAGCTGAAGGTCTTGATCAATGTTTTTCAACGGGGGAGGAGGGGCTGACTTTACTCCCAGGGTACACTTGGCAGTGACTACAGAGAGGTGCACTCCTCCTGCTCGGGGAGGGGCATTACTACTGTCAGGGGAGGAGGTGGGGCAAAGGCCGGGATGTTGCCAAATATCCTGCAATGCACAGGGCAGTGTCCCACAGCAAGACTCGCCCAAGGCATTACTAGCGTCAAGGCTGACAAATCCTGATTGAGACTGAAATTATACAATTTCCAGAACATTCAAGGCTACATCTGTGCTCTTTCCTTCTGAGGACTTCTGTTCCTCAGGATTAACTTGGAACTTCTATTCTGGTCACTCCTGCGAGCCACAGAGAAGAACCAAGAACGCTCTCCTGTTTCAGGTTTGCTTGTGCTACACACCCATGAGGTTGACTTAGGATTTCCTTCTGCATGATCATCTTCAAAGCGGCCGACCCCGTATGAAGAGCAGAGTGTGGTTTGCTCTGCTCGGCGTCTGAAGAAAAGCATTGACTTCTTGTCCCTTTTATCAGGACTCTGAGTTTCCAATTCAAAGATGAAAATTATTTTCCAGTATGTTCTCACTATTTGAATAAAAACATTTAAATGAAGAGTTCATTTCCAGAGCTCAGTGGCCCTCTGGATCCTAGCACAGCAGGGGTTCTCCGCTCTGGATTCCAACTCTAATCAGGGCCTCCCAAGTTTCTGAGTCACTGGTCCACACTGACTCTAACAAGCGCTGACAAATGACTTCTAAAGGAGGCTCAAATCCCCAGACCTCCGTGTCTGGCTCTCAGTAAAAATGCCTCAAGCCAGAATGTGGTGGGTAAAATCGTGTGGTGGCTCTCTGCAGAAGGGGGGTGTTAGACGGCAGCCCACGACTGCAGGAAGCTATTACTGAAATAGATGACCATGGCTGCTCTCCCTAACAGGACACCCAGGGCCAGTCCTTTGACCCTTAACACATATTATCTCTGATCTCCCCAACAACAGAGCAAACAGAAGGCATATCCTACACGGAGGGGGACTGAGGCTCCAAGAGCTTAGGTCACTTTCTGAGGTCACAGGGCTACAGAGTGGGGAGCCTCAGGGCACTGTGGAATGCCCGGGGCACAAATACGTCCACTCTCTGGGATTCTGTTCCCTTCTCCCTGGGTTGCTTTCTGACTTTAAGGGTCATTTACTTTGCAGGCAAAAAAACGGGAGACAGTGGCACTGTACATTCTCAACAGCAGGGTCCAGGTTCCCAGAAGGAACTGTTCACCCAAGTTTCTGCAGCCTCCAGGGGTGGCTGCAGGTTACGACTTAATTCCGTTCCAGCCAGCGGCCTTGAGTTATAAATCAAAGTAGATTTTGGACAAGAGGCAAGAGAGACTGGAAAGCAAAGAGAACTTCAACTCCCATACTAACTTGTCAGGGTGTGTGTGTGTGTGTGTGGTTCTCTTCCTCCTTCACATATTTCCTTCCACTTAAATCACACTGTGCGTGTCACAGGAATTTCTACGTCAGGCAGGACACGGAGTGCAGGCACAAGTTCCAGCACAAGTCTCGCATTGTCCTGCTTTCCGTCTTCCCCTGCAGCTCAGGCGCTCGCCGTGGGACCTTCCTGACAATTTATCTGGCTGGACCTTTGTTCCTGGTTGCCTGTGCACATGAAATGGTCTTTTTCCCTGATCGTTTTGTACTACAGGGTGCTACAGGCATGGCTCCTGAGCTGCTCCCGTCTGTGTTTCGATCTGAGGGCTCAGATGGAAGGTTTTGAAGGACCGGTCATTTCGGGTGATGTTTTTCTCTAATATTTCAACATCACTTACAGCGCCTCTGCAGCTTTGCAGGCTCTGGTAAAGACGGATTAAAGTGATGGACAGATAAAAATGAAATATGGATATATGAACAGTGCGGCTTTATAGGAATAACGACAAGACAGAGATGGGGTCTGGCAAAGAGAAAGACTGCTGAGCCACGGTTAATAGACAGCCTGCTTTTCGATTCTGTTTTTTGGTCCACGACAAAACAAGACGGATGAGAAAAGTACCTGCCCCATAGCCCTACCCACACTGCATTTGCCCTTTAGACCACAGAGGAAAGAACGCAGGGGAGGCCAGCCCTGTGCAGTTTACCCAGACTGCCCAGCGAGAGGAGATGTGACGGTCGCTTGAATCATCCAGATCCTTAGAGGCAGGCTGGATTTTTTAATCTGCAGCCCTTTATTTAACCAGCTGCATCAGAACGCCACAGGGAACTGGTTAACAATGCGCACCCCTGGGCCCTCATCCCAGACCTGAACAGTCGGAATTTGCAGGAGCAGATGCACAGACTCTCAGGGGTTTTACAGACACGCAGCTGGGCACTGTGGATGCTCACTGAGGCGGGCGGGCCCATCCCCTCTTAAAGCACACGCCAGGAGCCCCCTAGGTACACAGGGTTATGCCAACACCTCCCCCTCGCCCTGGAGAGTTTACCTGGTCTGATGGGGTTCTGCATGCAGTTGGGAGACGGGATGCCAGGGTGAATAGGTGCGGAGGCCCGGCTGCTGAGGTCCATGACCGAGGGGGCAGCCGCGGGGGCCGGCTGCAGCCCGGCGGGGTGGGGGCTGTGGTCCTGCTGGGACGGGCTGGGGGGAATGCCATTTTCCGACAGGAACTCCTCCAGGTCCATGTATTCCAGCTGGAAGGTATCTCCGTCATAGGGGAGGGTTTTGTCCCATAAGGTGGGCCCCAAAAACGCCGACTGCGGGACCGTCGGGCTGCCGCTCTCATCGTCCAGCTTCTTCTCCTTGTCTTTCTCTTTACCAAAGGCTGCAGAAGAGAGGCAAGGGGGACTTTTAAACAAAGAGAAAAAGAGAGCGCCCAAGAGTACACCCTTCCAGGACCCTGCGACAAAACCACCTCTCGGGAACGCCAGGGGCCTTCGCTGGCTGCTGGCTTTTGCGGATCTAGAGTTAAAAGTTCAGGCAGGACATGAATCGGAGGCTGTTTTTCAACATCTTCCTATTTACTTTGGAAAGAAAGCACCAGCTTGTGGGATGGGGCTACAGGCTGATCGAGGATAACAACAAGACAGCAAGCCTCTGCACTGCGTGAGGAGACAAATCACTCAACCTAAGCTGGGCAGAGAACACGTGCACATACACGCATACAAGAAAGCAGCCAACAGCCAGGCTGGGTCTATCACTCGGGAAGTTTATCACAGGCCCTCAGACTCACCCACGCCAGCGAGCTGGGGACCTTAATTCTGCTAAAGCAGGCACTCCCCATCTTTCTCCACTACCGTGTATTGACACCTACTACGTGCCTGGTTCTTTCCTCCGCTTGTATGTCAAACCGCTCCCAGGAAACCTGCAAAAACAGTCATCGTCCACATGCACAGTGAAGACAGCCGCCGAGCTGCTGAGACGTGGAGGAATTTGACTCACACCTCACACTGGCAGAAAAGAAAAATGAGAACTCTCTGAGCCCACGTGTAGCTGCTTCCACAGCCACGGGACACACTGTTTTGTTTTACCAGAGTACAAAGGAAAAAACTTTCTTCCCCGTTTTCTCCAAATACTTAAGAAGGATCCAGTTCATAAAAATCACACTTCTGTGCGACCTGTCGAAAGCAGAGCTGTGGGACAAGGAGCGACTGGACATACCCAGGAGAACCGCTCACTCTCTAGGGCTTCAACAGGAGCTCCGGACTTGGCCAATTCCAACCCTCCGGCGTGGGGTGAATCTGGGGCTACTGAATTATTTGCTTCTGAGCTTCCTCCCCAGAAAACAGCCTCCTCTGCCACCCCTTGGAACCGTCTCCAATCTCACCTGAGCTTCGACACCCACAGAGGCCAAAAGGCTAGGGGCTGTGACGTGCAGCCCCCGCAACCCGACACCCCAAACTCCACCTGCACCGCAACAGGTGACCCCCGCCCAAGCCGTCTGCAGCCAAGTGCTCTCTCCTCAGAGGAGTGGGCACCATTCGCATTCGAGACCGACTTCCCAGAAGGCTTGAAGCCGGCCTCAAGGACAACCCTGCAGCGGCCCCAGCTCAGTCCCGCACCTCCCGCGCCACAGCCAAGGTCGCCTGGGGAAGGGGCCGGTGCTTACCGGGAAAGGGGCTCAGGCCAGAGGAGAGGCTCCCGCGAGCTCCCACGTGAGCCCTCCCACCGGGACGAGCGCACGGGGAAAAGTGTCGGCACCGGAGGCGGGCACGGCCCTCGCGCGCGGAGACCACTCCCCCCAAGCCGCCTGCCGCCCCGGCCCCCGCCCCGCGCCCAGCTCCCCTGCAGCGGGGGCGAACGCAGCTCGGCGGGCAGGCACCGCATGCACCGTGAACACCGTGCAGGAGGAACAGCAGCAGCCCCAGGCCTCCGCAGAAGCTGGCCCTCGGCGTCTCCTCCCCAGCTCGGCTGGGGGCTCCGGGCGCCCGCCGCCGGGCCCGCTGGGGCTGCCTCCCACCTGCGCCGCAGGGGCGCGCCCCGGGAGGCCAGACCAGGTCCCCCTGGCTATTTTAAACCCTGCCCAGGAGGGGTCCCCCCTCGTCGTGGAGGAGGGGGGAGAGGGAGGAGGAGGAAGAGGAGGCAGGGTGCAGGGTGCGCTCGTCGGCGTCCCCGCGGGGCAGGCACGGAGGGGGATGGGGCCCGGCCCAGGCGGGGGCCCCCAGGGGCGACGCCCCTTCCCAGAGCCCGGCCGCCGCGAGGGGCAGCGCTCACCGTCTTCGTGGAGGGGGAGCTTCAGCGGGTTCTCCAGCAGGGACCTGAGCACGCCGTAGGGAGGCGGGATAAAGGTGGGGTTCAGGGGGAGCTGGCGGGGCATTTTCTCCATCTCGATGCACTCAATTTTTTTTTTCTTTAAGAAAATAAAATAAAATCGCCCTCCCCCCCTCCCCAAGTCCAAATGTGGCCAGCGTTTTCCTCTGGCCTTGGCCGAAAGTGCTCGCTTTCAAGGCGGTAGAGATAAGGGAAGGAAAAAAAAATAAAATTACTTCTATCTTGATAAATACATCTGAATTTTAAGATATTTAGGAAAAAAAAAAAACTTTCGGGGCCGCGGTGCAGGCGGTCCCAGGGGGGCGCGCCAGGGGCCAGCGGGCTCCCCGGCGACGCGCAAGATGCTCACCTGCCGCGAGCCCCTCGTCCCGCACAAATGTTCAAAACCGCCAAAAAGAAGGGGGGCACTCGCCGGCGGCGGCAGCAGGGCGCTAGGCACCGCGCCCGCCGCGGCCCCGCGCGCCAGCACCCGAGGCGGCCCCGCGGCCCACCCCACCCCCCTCCCCGCGCCGGCGGCCGCTGCTCCCCCGCGCTCGGCGGCCCCGCAGCGCCGGGCTCAGCGCACCCGGCCGTCCATGTGCCGCGGCCCTGACAAGAGTGACGTCAGGGCCCGCACCGCGCGCCGATAGGCGTGCGGGGGCGTGGCTACGCGCCGCCCCGCCCGCCGCCCGCCCTCGCCGCCCGCCCCTCGGCCGCGTGTTTAGCGTCGTCGCGCGCGCGCGGATTTCCCAGGACCTTGCTGAGCTGGCGGGCTGGTTGCGATGGAGCAAGTGCCGGATTCCTTGGGCCGTCAACCTGGGCTCAGACTCCATTTTTTTTTTTAATTTGGTTGGAAAGAGGACTAAAGAGTTTATATCAGTACCTTTGCAACCGGAGAACTGGGGAGTTAATAAAAGATTAAAAAAATAAAAAAAAAACTATGCCCAGGCCGCACCCCAGATCCAAGAAGTGAGGATTTCTGGGGGTGATTTCCAGACATCAATAGTTGAGGTACCCCGGGAGCAGCCAAGTTTGAGAATGACCGGTTTAGATGGAATTTGCGATAAACGCTCTCTAGGTCCCCCTCGGCCTGTTCGCACAACCACCAGAAATTAGCTGGAGCTGCGGGATGCAGAGGGCGCGGGGAGAGGCGGCGGGTGCGGCTGCGCGGCGTTTCCTTCGCGGTCGGGGCCGCTCTCGTGGTTTACGCGTTTGTCCGCGGTGGGGTGAGGGCGCGAGGCGGACACACGCGGTGAACAGGGCCTTGGGACTATGTTCTCCACACGGGGCACAGGTGCTGGGGATGACGGCTCCTTACAGGAGCGGCGTGGTTCCGGAGACTCCCCTCGCGCGGCGTGCGCTCCGGCGTGCAGGCGAGACGCTCTTCCCGCGGGCCGTGGGGGCCCGAGTCGGCGTTGGCACCTCCGGGGGGCGGCCCAGAGCGCTCTAGTGGCCCGGCGGGGTCTTCCCCTCCCTCCTGCATCTCCTAAGACTTGGAAGGACCGTGGCTTGTCGTGGGCAAGGGTGCGCTAGAATGAACGGGCACGACTTAAAGCAAACCTCCGTTCAAGGAGGCACGGCAGCCTTTATAAGCCGGGCTGAATCCTCGGGGCGGGGCGTAGTGGAGTCTTGCAGGGAGGTTCCCTCCCGGAGACCCCCAGAAGGGCCGTGGAAGAGAGGCGGCGCCCCTAACCGGGAACCCCGCGGGGCTGCGAGGGAGCCCGAGGTGTCCCAGGCTGGATGATCCTGGCGCTACCTTTCCTCTCCCGCCATGAAAGCTCAGGGGCTCTGGGGACCTCCACCGGTCTCCCTCACTGGGACAGTGGAACAGAAGGCTAAGGTGGCATTCTAAGAGAGATGCCCCTTGGAATGTTTCGGATTTTAGCCACATTCCCAAAACTGTCAGACTTCTTGTCGTTGCCACACGGGTTTTATCGAGTGCCACTGGGTGCCAGCGACTATGCTAGGACAGGTGAGAAGTCCCAAAACGGCAGAATTCTAACTCTCAGGAACTCACGGTCTGGGGCCTGAGTGTGTAAGCAAACAGCCTAATCTTAGAAGAGCAGTAAGGGATGGGAGTGAGGTGGTATTTATATTGGGAGAGGGATTCCAGACATGTCTGAGCTGTAGCTTGGAGTTAATGGTCTTTCCCTCCATTCTAGGAAACAAGGGTCTCGCCCTCCACCATCCTTTTGTATGGGGGAGCAACGATCTCCCTGACTTGATTCACCGCCCCACACCCGTGTAGACCCTTGAGCTGGTTACAAAGAGATGACAGATTCCAGGTGCACAAAAGGATGCGGGAGGGAGGCTCTGACAGCAGTCTATTAGCTGCTCAGCACGAGCTGGATGCCGCACCAGTTCAGGGTTCAGTGCACACCCTCCCTGCCCAGAATCCGGCTCGGGAAGCCCTCCCTCAGCAGTTCACGTCACGTCATCTAACTTCCCTACTGAGAGCGTCCAAAGCCATGAGTTGGGGATTCAAGTGGTGTCCTGGTTGGCCCACCCTTCTCTCGGGAATTTGGTTCCTATAATTCAGTTCTCCTGAGCCCGATCAACTCTGAATATGGGCCAGATTAAGACCCAGTTCCTTAGACCATTGTGACTTCCTCTCTCTTCTCTCCAGCTCTCAGCTTTCTCCACTGCGAATGTATTTGCTAGAGTTAAGAATCATAAGCATTGACTAGTCTTCAGACTAATCCCATGCCTTCCCAAGATCAATGAAATTGCAGATCTTCCCTACTCTGGCTAAGTGGCCATTTAAAAAAAAATCTTTATCTATTTTTCATTAAACTATGAAAAACTCCCCCACTCCTGTCTTTCCCAGGATCAGTGGTGGTGGCTGCCCACGTTAAGAGGGAGGAGGGAGGCAGAGAAACCAAAGGTTATTCAGTTGGATAGAAGACCCTCCGAATCCACAGGCTGAATCTCACAGTAACATTCCTCAGCAAATGAGCACAAACAACTTGCGCAAACAGCCAGAAATAAAGCTTAGCTCCTGAGCTTTCTCAAACGTCGTATCCCTTGGTCCTGACAATTGCATGAGAAGAGCATGACTCCAGTTTCCTATTGCTGCATCCCTCCAAAACGCAGGGACTTGCACATAACAGCCATGTTATTATGCCTCCTTGTTCTGCAGTCTGGGTCAGGCTCAGCTGGGATCTGGGGCTGCCTGACCTGTTCTCTGCTGCATGATGTCAAATCTCTCCATTTTCACAAAGGCTCACTTACATGTGATCTCTTGCTCTGGTTCCTCCAGCAGAGGAGTCAGACTTACAGCAGTCCCCGCTCATCAGACCTTTGCCTGTGGATGTTCCACTGGCCAAAGCAAGGCATATGGCCACCCCTTGCTCAGCTGGGAAGGGATTGCACAAGGGCATGGAAGCTGGGTGGCATGGCTTATTGTGTGTGTGTGGGGGGGGGGGGGGTGTTACCAAAGCAATCATCCACTTCTGTCAGTTATTTTATCTCCAGATGAGGGCAAATGACATCAGCGAATTTATCCAACATCACTGGCACCCAGATTTTGTAGGTGTTAAGTCCAGTGTGTCACTGGTTGACTATCAGCCCCCCTAGTCACCCATTCATTCATTCACTGCTAGCTCAAAGTGCTTACACGTAATGCTGAGTCTGTCTCAGAGACAGGCAGTGCCAGTCCAGGTAAGGATAGGCCATTTGTAATCACAACCCAGTGCTGAAGGTGATGGCGTAAGAAAAACAAAGAATGCTGAAAGGGCTTGGAAGATGAAGAGGTTTGTTTAGAGAAGAATCTTTGCATATGTCTACCAATTTCCTTTCCCTATGTCTTTACCAGTGCCAGTCCTACCCCGCCTCCCTGACTCCTACATGTACTAGCACTGTGCGTGATCGTGGAGTGTCCACTGCCAGGTAAGGGCAGGTAGGGTGGGAAGAATCACTGTGTTCCTAAAGTTGCATTTATGAAGTGCATGAAGATTGTAGACCTTGAAAGGTTTCTGGGTAAAAAAGAAAACACGATGCATGCTGAATCTCTGGTGTGAGAAGCCTTCTGTTGGGTCTTCATGGAGAGACATGGCAGAGGCTCTAGAGGCAGAACCATCCCCGGAAAGGGCTGAGCACAGAGAGAGAGACTTCTCAGAATCAGTCTCTGCAAAGAAGGCAGCACTGCCCTGTTCCCTGCAGCAGCTCTAGAAAGCAGCCTGTTGCCCAGACAGTGATTTCCACCTGTGCTGTCGTTCCAGGAAGGTTGGGCAGGGAAGTCTTTTGCCAGCCATTGTGGCGCTAACCTGAATGTGTGTAGAAAGATCTTGGCAGCGTAAGAAGTGTCTGAGTTTCAGATTCCCAATGGGTGTGGAACCTTGTTGAGCACACAATACCTGCCCCTGTGCCCTGCTGGGGGCTGGGAGCCTGGGATGCATGGAGAAGAAGTGCTGTGGTTAGGAAGGGCTTTGTGTGCCAGGGTGCTAAACCTTGAGGTGAACTTGTTTGTCTTGTTGCCAGAAAGGGCACTTTATCCGGGGAATTAATTCAGAACTGAAAGTCTTCACAGGAGAGTTCAGCTGGGTACGCCTAACCCAGGCTTGTCCCTGCTCCACTACCTGAAACTTCTAACTCAGCTGAAACACCAAAAAGAAAAATTATATTTAATTAGCTTAACTCCTGGAGACCCCTAAATCTGTTCCCGTGGTGCAGGAACGTGCAAACCAAACACAATAAAACATTTGCTGGGAATGCCGAGCTCTCATCCAAGGGATGCCTCGGGGGAAGGACTGTGGCCAGGCTCCCCTCCCTTCTCCTCCTCCTCCTCCTGCCCTGCAATGCTCTGCTCAGTGGGAGTGGGAGGTGTAAGAGGCACTAAATCACACATGTATATGTGTGTTTAAAATCAGAGGCGGATAGGATTTATGTTTGTGTGGTAGAAAAGAGTATGAAACAAAACTGCGTAGAAGAGAAAGAAGAAATATAGGTGGCCAAAGGAGAGGGAAAAGGCAGTGAGCGTGTGTTGCAAGAGAGAAAGTCCAGGGCCAGACCTCGCTTAGTACCTGCTACTACCACTGCTACAGATAACAACAACAGAAAGAAGGAAAGGATGGCAGATTTATTGTGTGTTTGTGTTTTAGCACAGTGTTAAACCTTTTGAACATGCTGTCTCATTTATTGCTAGGAATAGTGATACAGAGTGCGCGGCACGGTCATCCTCATTTGGCAACATGAATAACTGGCTGTGGTTCTAGGGCTCGCTAGCACACGGACAAGCAATGAGTTGAGAGCAGCTCTGCTTGACTTTGAGGCTTCTGCTCATGACCTCCATCCAGTAAATGAATGACAAACATCCATTCAGTAAACTCACTGGGTTTCCAGCTGATTTCAAATTCTGCCTGTGTCCTGTGACCTTGGATAACCTCTCTGAGCCCAGTTTTTTTGTGTGTGAAATACAACTAGTGCATGTGTTTCCCAGCTCACATCATCACTAGGAAGAGAGGAGTTGAGTTGTAGAGGACTAAGCAGCTGTGAGGGCTTGTTATTTGGGGAATTTCACATTTCATGGTTTCTATGCTCCTTTGCAAAGATGCTGCCACCCGCAACCCTGCCTTTCTGTTTGTTCAGCCCAGCATGCTAGAGGCTACTTTCATGCAAATATGCATGTTGTTCTCGATTTTTGCTCCCTCTCACTAGAGCAGCTATCCTCTACTGTTCCCTGTCTCCAAACCATACAGAAGTTGAAGTATGAAACATAAAACACAACAGATTCCAAAAGGCACTCACTGGAGTTGGGGAGGATGCTCATTTTCTGTATCTTGGTAGTGAAAGAATAGAAATTTGTGGGTTCGTTAGCACTTTAAAATTATTTCAAGCCCAGTAAATACAGATAAAAGTATTGAGCTGTTGAGGCAAGGATTCACCATGACTCAGAACCTGGTCTTTTATTTGGTTGGGATCCAGTGTCAATCAAGCTTAACAAAACTGACTTCTACCAACCATACTCTGAAATACAATTTATTTTATTTATTTGAGAGGTAGACTTACAGAGAGAGAGAGAGAGAGAGAGAGGTCTTCCATCCACTGGTTCATTCCCCACATGGCTGCAACAGCCAGAGCTGGACCCGTCAGAAGCCAGGAGCCAGGAGTTTCTTTGAGGTCTCCCAGGCGGGTGCAGGGGCCTAAGGACTTGGGCCATCTTCCACTGCTTTCCCAGGCCATAACAGAGAGCCGGATCGAAAGTGGAGCAGCTGGGACTTGAACCCGTGCCCTTATGGGATGCCAGCGCTGCAGATGGAGGCTTTACCCAATATGCCACAGTGCCAGCTCCTCTAAAATACAATTTTTCAAGCTGCATGTTAGCTCCTTTAGAAGCAAGAAAAGTATAAATCACTGTCAAGTAATTATATTTTATTGTTCAACCAACAGGAGACAAAGACCACAAAACTGTGCTAAAGGCATAGCTCTCTCAGACTCAATACTTACACGATCAATGCGTCCACAGACCTGAGTAGAATTGGACCACAGCCTGTGGTCATGCAGGGGTTCAGGACCAACTTCCCTCCTTTCATTTTTTCTTAATCCCAGACAAAATTCTGATTCATACACATTGCTACCATCCTCTATGAGTTCCTGTATTGTGTGGAATTTCATATGAGCCATCTCATAAGCGATTGGCCAACCTTTTGTCTATAAAAACAAGCCTTTGTTGAGACGTTGATCATTGGTACAATTACTAGAGGCCAAGACAGCTGGTTTAACTCAGACACGTGGTGCATACCATGTGCAACCAGACTAGCCTGGTAGAGCTTCCTCTTAGAAAGGAGCTCTTTCTAGAGAGTGTGCCAGGTGTGTTCAGCATCAAGCAATACTTAAGAATTCATGTCAGTTGGACAGTGTGTTCCCTGCCCTGGAGGGGTGCTCACCGTGGGAGTTTTCTTGCTGAGCACAGAATCAGAGCACGGAAAGTGAGTTGATTGAGCTTAATGGCATCAGGCAGTGCCAGCCGGCTGCACAGAGCTTTGCTGAGTACTTCTTTCCGATTGGGTAAGTGTGTGGATGTGGACATTTCCATCACAGGGACTCAGAGCCAGGAAGGGAGAAGCAGGAAAGAGCATCCTAAGGGGCCTTGCATGGCCCATGGTGGTTTTAGCTGTTACCCATTGACAGACATGTTCTAGGCTTACTTCTTTCTTCCTTACTCATTATGTCTTGCAGGCATCACATCTGCTGGTCTTTGCACAGCGCTGGAGGCAGCATTCCTGATTCTTTGGACTCTGCTTTTACTAAGCTCCACGCACACCATTCCCCATCTGTTAATGCATTTTTTTTTTTCTGGTCAGGCAGGGAGCATTAAGATTGATGAGCTGTCAGCAGGTCTGCTTTCCTAAGACAACAACCTAAGCTGCTGCTTCTTCCTGGTGCACCAGACATGGATGGAGGCCATTTTTTGGACCAGGCACTATGCTTGACATTCAGGGTTAAAAGCAAACAGGAAAAATATGGTCAGAAAACCCTTGTAGCCAGGTGAAGAGGCAGCAGCTTAATCAAATACCTGTTTCAGTGTGAGTGATAGATACGGGAAAGCGAGCATGAAGGGAGAAGCGACTGACGAATTCAGGGAAGTCTTTGTAGAGGAGGCTGGAGGAAGATTTGCAGTCAAAACTGGAGTAGGTCAGAGAGGCAGGGCGTGGGTGGGACATGCCAGGTATAGGAGACACAGGCAGGAGTAACTCGGTCTCAACTATAAGCTATTCGGGTTTCTGGAATGCAAAGTTTACTGGAAGAAGAATGATACTGGTGATTGTAAAGATAACAACTACTATTTGCAGTGCACTAACTGGGCCAGGCGCTGTGCTAAATGCTGTGCACAAATCATTGTGACCCATCCTTAAAACAACCCTAGGAGACAGGTACTACTATTTCTTGCTGATGGAAATTCTTGGTTGGTTGTTTTGTAAACCAAAGCCCAACTGACTTAGGCAGATGAGGGAGTTCAGGAAGCTGTTTAATTGGCTCCTCCTTCTCTCCTTTTTGCCTTCATTCTCTGCAAACTCACCTCCTCAACCCACTGGGATGTGTAATTCCAGGAACCTAGGAGTTTTGAAGCTTTGGCTTTCCTCCACCAGAGAGCAACTGGTTCTCCTCCTCAGTTTCAGTTTTAAAAACTCTGGAGGATTGTGGTGGGCCTCATGTAGGCCAACTGGCCCTCATTGGGTTGATTAGCAATGGCCTGGGGATGCTAAGGATGTGCCCACTTCAATTGGGACCAGTGACTGGAGGGGAAGGGAGAGCAGTTTCCAAGAGGAAGCGATCCTAGGCAGACAAAAGCACACATGTCCACTACATTTTTTCACTGACAGATGAGGATATTCAAACTTGGAGAGGTTGAGCCACATGATGAAGTTTCTAAAACATAGAAACTGGAAGTCAATCTAAGTTTATCTCAGTAATGGTTAAACAGGAACTCGGGGGAAAAATGAGAGTTCAAATACTGAATCCTGGCTCCATCAGCTGATAGTTAGATGACTTTGAGCAAGTCACTTAGCTTCTTGGTGCTCCCATTTCCTCAACTCTAAAACAAGCATAGTTATCACGCCATGCTGAATATCATATCATACTGAATGCACGTGATACACGTGAAGAACTGAGACGAGCACTTGGCACACAGGATGAGCTCTGTGAAGAGGAGCAGTCAGGCCCTTGTGTTGAGTGCTGTTGTCCATCCTTGTCTGATGAACCCTTGTGTCAACCTTCAGGGCTCAGCTCAGCTAGCACTCCCTGGTGAAGCCTTCTCAACGCCTATAGAAAAGTCATTCCTCCTCTGTGCTCCCAGAACTCTGGCTTCCATGCCCATCTCATTTCCCCTGGCACTACACTTCCTGCATACAGGAATCCAGTCCCTGTTTCAAGGCCTATGTATATAGATTTTGCTGGGATGACACCAACATTTATAATCCTCAGCCTGGGTCTTCTCGAGAATCTTGTCAGTCTATCCAAGCACCAGTTTCTGTAACTCTCATATTTCATCTCTTCTGATTCACCTATCTTGGAAGGAGTAAAAAAAAAAAAAAATATATTATTGCAGGGCCAGCACTGTGGTGCAGCAGGTTATGCTGCTGTCTGCAGTGCAGGTATCTCATATGGGCGCCAGTTCAAGTCCTGGCTGCTCCACTTCTGGTCCAGCTCCCTGCTAATGCACCTGGGAAAGCAGTCAAAGATAGCCCAAGTGCTTGGACCCCTGCACCCACACGGGAGACCCAGAAGAAGCTCCTGGCTCCTGGCTTCAGCCTAGCCCAGCCCTAGCTGTTGTGGCCATTTGGGGAGTGAACCAATGGATGGAGATAACTCTCTCCCTGTCTCTCTTTCTTTCTCTCTCTGTAACTCTGCCTTTCAAATAAATAACCTTTAAAAAAAATCATTTACAGAGTTCAGTAGCTCATTCCTTCCTCCTTTGCCTGTCAGCTTTTACCCCACGCTGAATGTTGTTGCGCTTATTATCAACACTTCCCACATTCTCCATTACCTCTCCAGCGTGGGCTTCTGTTTCCTGCCACTACTTAACCCTGACCATCCAACTCGCCTTCCGTATTAGATTCTGCACACCCTGAATCAGAATGGTTTTCTGTCTAACAGAGACCCACTCAGCGGCAACCAAGTCAGTGCTTAAGTAATCGCAAGTTTCCAATAACTGGTAATCTGGGTATCGCATACCACTGCCTAATCACCTTGGGATTCTGTGCCAAGAAAGTGGCAGGTAGCCCATGGGATTTCCTTGTCTATGAAAAAGCAAGACAAAATAAAAAAAAAAAAAAACATTTTGCAATACTGGGCCATGGTGGTCCTGTTAGATGAAAGGCACATTGAGTTGTTTTTTATCAGTAGCTGTCAAATTTTATAGTACCCAAGTTTAAAGGAATTTGCTAGCATGCTAGATTCTAGAGCCTGTTGCTGAAGCCTTTTGTTCACTAGTCTGTGATAGAGGCTGAGTTGCAGCCAGGTGTGTAGTTTCCTCATAAATTGCCAGAAATTTGATGTCTGCAAACAGCAAACTGTACCCCATGGCAATTCTGGGAGCCAGAAATTTGAAATCACAGTGTCAGCAAGGCCTGCAGAGGCACCAGAGGAGAACTTTACTTGCCTCTTTTAGCTTCTGCTGGTTCCAGGAATTTCTTGCCTTGTGGTGGCCTCACTCCAGTCTCTGCCTTTTCTTATGTGTTTCTGTGTCTCAAATATCCCTCTCCTTTTCTCTTATATAAGGACACTAGTCTGGACCCAGTGCTGTGGCATAGCAGGCAACGCTGCTTGCTGCCTGCAATGCTGGCATCCCATATGGGCGACATAAGATTTATTTTATTTATCTGAAAGACAGAGATACAGAGAGAGAGAGAGGTCCTCCATCTGCTAGCCACTCCTCAAATAGCCACAAGGGCTGGAGCTGGGCCGACTTGAAGCCAGGAGCCAGGAGTCAGGAGCTTCCTCCGGGACTCCCACATGAGTGCAAGGGCCTAAGGAGTTGGGCCATCCTCCACTGCCCTCCCAGGCACACTAGCAGGGAGCTGGACCGGAAGTGGAGCAGCCAGAACCCAAACTTGAGCCTGTGCTGCATGCCGGGGCTTTTAACCAGCTGTGATACAGCACCCGTCCACAGGCTGCTCCACTTAGCATCCAGCACCATTGTATTAGAGCCCTAAGTAGAAGAGGTTTTGATCTTGACTTTCCTAACTTGATTATACCAATGGTGGTACTATTTCCAATAAGATCACATTCCTAGGTATCAGGGATTAGGACATATCTTTTGGCAGGGTGGGGGGTGGGGTTGGGGAATGGGGCAGAATTCAGGCCACTACAGAGGACTGTTCTATTTATGGGATTCTGACATCACACTGTAAAAAAAAAAAAAAAAAAAAAAAAAAAAAAAAAAAAAAAAAAAAACCTTGACTTCCTGGGTGAGTTTACAGCTTGTCTTGACAACAGTTCTCATGAAATCTTATGGTTTTACAGCAGGACACTATTCAGTAGAAAAAATTAGAAGAAAAAAGAGAAAGAGAATGCACTTGCTGAGATGTCTTCTTCCTAGAGGTCACTGCGGAGTAGGGACAGCAGGGGAGCGGAAGCAGAAAGGCCGGCTTCCTTCCCCTGCTCCACGTTTCTCTCTGTCTCTCTCTCCTGACTGCCTGGAGTTTCCCCTCCTGTCACCCACTTCAGAGACTTTGGTTCTAAAAGCAAAGTCCTAGGCACAGACATTTAGTCAGTACAGTGAGCCCACTGTTTGCAACATAATTGTTTTTAAATGAATGCATGAAAACACAAAAGAATGGGAGTATTTTTTTTCTTGTGTTAATTCATTCAAGACTTTCTATGCTGAATCTTGAAAAAAAAAATCAACCTTTTTCTTCTCTATAATCCCCTTCCTGGTCCTCCCCCCACCCCCCATATCTTATCAGCACAGCTTCACCGTCAAGATAACATTCTTCCGCTTTCTCTTCCCAGGTGTTAGTCACTTTCTCCATCCTGTTTCAAACCAAAGAAGGCTTTCAAGCCAAGGATCTACAGTAATGCCTCTTCTCTCTGCAAAAGTACATGCATCTTAATTTCATGGCTGCAATCTGTCTTGTGCACAAGAGCCTCAACTCCTTTGCCAGGAGTTCACTTCCTGTACATCTGATCCTCCGACTATCGGTTACAAATCCTTTCGCTGATGCCCTGTCCTTAGATGAGACGTCGTTTACTTCCGCCTCTTCTCTGAAGTGGTTCCAGATACCACAGCTCTCTCCAGAAGCTGTGCTCCCTCTTTGACATCAAGGATCAAGCTGTCCCACCAGATTCCAGCCCAGAGCCCCTTCTCCTCCTGCTGAGTCCACTCTCAGTAACTCTTGTGGTTGCAGGATCTGCCCCAAGCTACCTCATCACTGGCATTCATCCCTCCCACCCTCAAACCTCTGCTGCTTGATCTTCGCTTAGTGAATCCACTCCACACACTTGACTGAACCTTACAGGCGTACTGTGGATGGAGGATGGAGGTCACACACCAGCCCCAAAAGAGCATGTAGCGTGTGTGAAGTTGTTGTGGGCTTAAAAGCCATCATACTCCTGGGGTGTGTGAGGGGTTGATGAATGTTTAGCATCACTGGTAGAGCTGGTTGGTTTCCATGCTGTAAACACCCCTACCACGGCCAATACCAAACTCCTAATGTGACATCACTTAAAAGGGATTTGGAGGAGTGTATGCCACAGTACAGTATTGTATAGCATTTCCACTAGGGAGGGACACAGCTCCATCACCCCCAGGACCAGAAATAATAGTACAGTGTGGTCGAGTAACCAGGAAATGGTGAATTTCAATTATTCATTACATTTTCCTGTGTGCTAAACAGTCTTTCCGGCAACTCATGTACAAGTTTGAAAGCCCTGACCGCCAATGTCATCTGAGAAGAGAGGGTTGAAATGGCTTCAGGAGTCCAACAACATAGGGGCCAGCACTGAAGCTCAGTGGATTAAATCCACCATATGCGATGACAGGATCCCTTATAAGAGAGCTAGTTTGAGTGTTGGCTGCTCCTTTTTTTTTTTTTTTTAAGATTTATGTATTCATTTGAAAGGCAGAGTTACAGACAGAGAGGGAGGGAGGGAGAGAGGAGCGGGGGGGTTCACTCCTCAAATGACTGCAACAACTGGAGCTGGGCCAATCTGAAGCCAGGAACCAGGAGCTTCTTCCAGACCTCCTGTGTGGGTGCAGGAGCCATCTTCCATTCCACTGCTTTCCCAGGCCATTGGCAGAGAGGGCTGCTAAACTATTATTGCAGCTTCCTGCTAACATGCCCAAGACAGAAGTGAATGATGGTCCAACTACTTGGATACCTAGTATCCACCTGGGAGACCCAAATGGAGTTCCCAGCTTTGGCCTGGCCTAGCCCAGGATGTTGTAGCCATTTGGAGAGTGAACCAGGTAATAGAAGATCTCCCTGCCAATCCCTGCCTTTCCAATAAGTAAATAATTATTTTAAAAAATCAAATGACATATTTGACATATTTGATTTCCTCCATACCCTATCTGTTTATTTGGTTTTCAACAAATAACTTAGTGAGCTAGGTTTCAGGCCCTGTGTTCTTTTGGGACAGTTTCACCGAGGTATAATTGACATATGATAAACTGCATGTGATTGCACAATTCGATAAGCTGTGACACCTGGACAGACCCATGAAGTCATCACCATAATCGAAGCAATGGAAGCAACCACGCCTCTCCCCCAGAGCCCCCTTGTGCTCCTTTGTAGCCTCTGCTCCTGCCCTCCCCTGCACCCCCTCCATCCCCAGACCACCCTGATCTGCTTTCCGTCACTCTACCTCTTTCTAGAACTTCTTGCCTTTGCCTTGGATATAGTTGACTTAATTGGCAGCTTTTATAAATTTGGTTTTAATAACAGCTGTGTCTAATAGCCCACTCAACTCCTGAGAATGGGAGCACGGTGGTGGGTGGGGGAATGGGCCAGGCACGAGGGGAGGTTCTGGACTTGGAGTGATGCTCTGTTTCTTGATCAGCGTGCTGGTTAAATAGGGATTTCTGCAACACTTAGGTGTGTTGAGCGAAATATGTACAACGTGTGGGCCTTTCTAAATGTGTGTTAAACTTCAATATAATTGACCTCAAACAGGCACTGGGATTAAAAGAGGGAGAGAAGTTGGTTCATTTTTCTCCTCTGTTTAAAATCCTCCACTGCACCACTTCAGTTAAAATACAAGCTTCATACTACTGCTTCCAAGCCTCGCCTTTTTGTTCTGACCCCTGACAGTACTTCTGGCTTCACCTGCTCAAGCCCAGTTCCTTGAACCTATGAAGTTCTTTCCAGCCTCAGGGTCTTCACCCATGCTGTTCCCTCTACCTGACACTCTCCTGGCATTTTCCCTGTAACTGCTACCTTCTTCGCACCCTGTAGAATTCAGCTTGAACTTCACCTTTCCAAGTGACTGCCCCCTAAAGCAAATGTAATAGCTCTTCTCCCTCCCTCCCTCCCTTCCTCTCCCTTCCTCCTCCCTCCCTCCTTCCTTCCTCTCTCCCTTCCCTCTCCCTCCCTCCTTCATATGTGTAAAAATGGGTAAATATTTGTTTGTTTGGACCGTGTCCCTTGCTAAAACATAAGCTCCACAAAGAGAGGGGTCATTTGCTTCTTGTATCAGTGTGACCCAGGCACAATGTTAAACTGTGGAATGAATATTTAGAGAATGAAGCAGTTAACCCTTGGGTTTTCTGGGGAACACAAGGAAGCAGTGGCCCCCAGGATGTGTTTGGAGGTGGGAATGGGAGTGGAGAAGTTTTAGCTTGATATGCTGATCTAAACCCTGTTGGATCAGTCCAACACCAGCTGCAAGTTCCACGTCCTTCTTCCACAAAGTTCAAATGCTAACTTCAGAGAACACGGAGCTCAAATCCAGCACCCCGAGTTTTCAGATGAGAAGACTGAAGCTCAGGGTGTCCAAGGTCATGTGCTGTGTTGGGACTGGAATTCCCACGTCCTGACTCCCAACACTGGACGCTCGAGTCTCTCGCACGTTGGCAGAAGGTGGGGATGGGAGGGTCGGAGGGTCAGAGGAGCATAAGCTCTGGACACACACAGACACAGGGGGAACGTGACCTCACTGTTCTCAGGCAGAGCACCACATCTCTCAAGCTTCAGCTTTGTTGCCAATAAAATGGGGATCTCCATGACTGTTTTGGAAGGCAACCATGTTAACCATTCTTCCCGATTAGCAGGAACCCGGTTGGTTGCCCTTTTTTTCCTGCAGTGGCAGCAGCCCAGAGGAACTGGGCAAGACGAGGCCTCTCCTCATTATTCCACGAATGTCTTCATCATGGCTCTGATTGTTGCCCTCTTTAATTAACGCCCTGGCATAGATTGAGATTCACAGGCTTTCACTGTCTAAGAGAAGCACTGGTACCACAGTGCTGTGCGAGCATGTCACACTGCTGCCGCTCAGTGTCTAATGGGTTCATTCCTGTAGGCACTCCAAGAGGAGCAAGAAAATTAAGCCATTGATAGGACAAAAAGCTACCTATGACAGCCCAAGGCAAAATGAATAATGCCCCACTTTCCCAAAGAACTGAAATCTTTTTCTTATCCAAAATATACTTGGGCATCTCCTGACATGCACACAATGTTATCCTCTTCAGAACAATTTCTTCTAATTACAGGTATTTACTTTCCCATCACAACTTGGTTACCCAGATCTTGGGGTTCTAGGCATGAAAGTGATGTGCTGAGTGAAGCAGACGAAGGGAAGGGAGCGGATATATTTTCAACATTTACTTTGTTGTTCCAGACCCTGTGCTATTTCCCTGTCTGACAGGCATCCCCTTCCTCATACTAAGGACTTCAGATCTCGTGGAGGTATGAAAGAAAAAATATTAGGTAGGTAGGTATGATCTAAGGTGATGAAAGCATAGGGGTTCCAAGAGATCAGAGTTTCTTTCTTCCATAAATGTCCAGAAGTAGGCAGCCCAGTGTTGTTGGTGGCTCTGCTACTTCAAACGGCTCTCCCTGCTGCCACTGTGTTTGCACCCCCTGCAGCAAAGGCAAGGGGCCGAGCTGCCCTATGTCGTGCCTGCTCACATGCCTATGTAGCAGGGATGTAAATTCCACAGGAGTTTATTCCTTTTGCACGGGACAGTCTGAGGATAAGCAGTCCCAAGGCCTCCAGGGTGTCAGGAAACAAATTCTTCCTTGGTGTTCCACTATCTCCCAGTCTGCCATGGCCTGCATGGCCAAAGGTATCTCACCATCCGTAGAGCCATACCCCAGGCAACCCAGTGGGAGGAAAGGAGGAGGGGACAATTCTTCTCCTTAAGGGCACAGCCTGGAAATTGTCCCTATCACTTGTGCTCATACCCTATTGGCCAGGGGTTAGCCACATGGCCAAACTAACTACAGGGGCAGCTGGGAAATGTGCCTTACAAAACCAGGTAATGATGCAATTCGAACAATAAGAAACAAGTGGCTTCTGGTAGACAATAACCCTCCCTCTCTCACAGGAGACCATTGTAGGGGTGTGTGTAAAGCATTGACACAATTTGACTTCGTTTTCAGAAGTTATTGTGGATGCTGCATGGAAGGTATGGTTGGCAGGGGAAGGTACAAATGTGGAAGCAGGAAGTCTGGTCAAGGGTGCTGGCAGCTGGGTAGTGAGAAGGGAGAGAACTGATTTAAGACACAGTTTGAAATTGAGTTTCATGAGCTCTCTGCAGAGGATGGACGTTTGGCACAGTAGTCAAGACTCTGCTTGGGATGCCCACATCCCCTGTTGGGGTGCTTGAATTCCAGTGCTGGCTCTGCTTCTGCTCCAGCTTCCTGTTCATGTGTACCCTGGGAGGCAGTAAGTGATGAGTCAGGCACCTGGAACCCTCCCACCCATGCCAGAAACCTGGATTTACGTCTAGGCTCCTTGTTTTGTCCCGGCCCAGCCCCAGCTGCTGCTGACATTTGGGGAGTGAACCAAAAAATGGAAGCGCACTCTCTCTCTCTCATGTGTGCACTCTCTCTCTCTCTCTCTGCCTTTCAAGTAATAATTTAAAAAAGCTATCAGCAGAACTTCAGAAGAGGTTGGGGTGGAGTGTGACTTAAAAAGAGGAGCTGGGGTTCTTTGGACAAATGGCTTCCTCAAGTCACTCAGGTGGAGCTCAAACAGTGAGGTGGTCTCGACCCCTCATTTCTCAGCACTCATGCTATCACATAATCCTGTTTTTGTCTTTTTCTGCCCTAAAATGTACCTCTATGTGAAATTATCTGGTTTACCATTTTTAAAAAAAATTTTTTTTTATTTTTTTGACAGGCAGAGTGGACAGTGAGAGAGAGAGACAGAGAGAAAGGTCTTCCTTTGCTGTTGGTTCACCCTCCAATGGCCGCTGCGGCCAGCGCGCTGTGGCCGGCGCACCGCGCTGATCTGATGGCAGGAGCCAGGTGCTTCTCCTGGTCTCCCATGGGGTGCAGGGCCCAAGGACTTGGGCCATCCTCCACTGCACTCCCTGGCCACAGCAGAGAGCTGGCCTGGAAGAGGGGCAACCGGGACAGAATCCGGCACCCCGACCGGGACTAGAACCCGGTGTGCCGGCACCGCAAGGCGGAGGATTAGCCTAGTGAGCCGCGGCGCCAGCCATGGTTTGCCGTTTGCTTGCTTTTTTCTGCCTCTGCCCACTGAGAGGTATGCTTCATGAAGTGGAAATTTCTTCTATCCTGTGCTGGCATCTAGAACAATGCTTGGCACAGGCAAGTAGTAGTAGTTGTAGCCAACATTTATTTAATGTTTGCTGAATGAATGAATGAATAAGTTAAGATAGATAGTTGATGTTCTTAAGATAACAGAATAAAAAGGAACATTAAATAATATAATAGAAAAATGGAAGGATGAAAGAAATCTACACTCTGAAAGATTGACAATGTTCCCTAAAATGGTTACCTGCAGAAATACAGGCTAACATCGGGGCCAGCACTGTGGTGTAGTGGGTAAAGCCACCGCCTGCAGTGCTGGCATCCAATATGGGTGCCAGTTTGAGCCCCGGCTGCTCCACTTCCAATCCAGCTCTCTACTATGGCCTGGGAAAGCAGTAGAAGAAGGCTTAAGTCCTTGGGCCCCTTCACCTGCATGGGAGACCTAGAGGAAGCTCCTGGCTCCTGGCTTCGAATTGGCCCAGCTCCAGCCATTGTTGCCATTTGGGGAGTGAACCAGAAGATGGAAGACTTTCTCTCTCTTTCTGTTTTCCTCTCTCTCCCCCCTCCCTCTGCCTTTCAAATAAATAAATAAATAAATAAATAAATTTTTTAAAAGAAATACAGACCAACATCGTCCTGGGTCTTTGTGATGCTGTTAAAGTTTATGGTCTACAGGTGCATTCACAGAAGACTCAGGTTATTTTAAAAGGATAAATGATCATGTGCATCTCAAATATTTTTTCAGTCCATTCGATTAAAAAAAATCCTCATAGATTTAAGGGAAAAAGCACGTGACCCAAGAATTCTATTTCCTATTTTTTTAAAAAAACGTTTCATTTTGTTTATTTGAAAGGCAGAGTTATAGGGCAGGGTGGCAGGGATGGTGGCGGTGGAAGATACAAACAGACAGAGAGCTTTGATCCACTGGTTCACTCCCCAAATGGTTACAACCGTCAGGGCTGAGCTGGGCCAAAGCCAGGAACATGGAACTCTATCTGGGTCTCCCATGTGGGTGCAGGGGCCCAAAGCACTTGGGCCATCTTCCACTGTTTTCCCAGGCACCCCAGCAGGGAGCTGGATCACATGTAGTGCAGCCGAGACTCTAACTGGTGCCCATACAGGATGCCAGCATCTCGGGAGCCACTTAACCCACTAGGCCACAGCACCTAAAAACAATCAAATTGTCTTTCACCTATATAAGAAAAAAGCTTTCTGGAATGGAAGGGATATATAGGTGATTATTGGTATTGATGAATGCTATCCTGATACGCTTCAACACTACCCATTCTAATTACCCGTGGGAGTGAAATATATTCATGTAAAACATAAACATAATTTATTAAATAGAAAGTAAAACCTGAAATGTTTTAAATGATGACATAAAACATAATGTAAATATTATGTTTCTTAAAAGAAAAGCTGCACAAGGTAAAATAATAATAGAATATTAACTTGGCTGCTTTAACAGATACAAAATTGACAGTGGTTTAAACAAGATAGGCGTTTATTTCCCCTTGGATGCAGACTGATTATTAACAATCTGAGCAGATCTGGGGCCGCCCCGTGCTAGGTACACAGGCTTCGTCTCTCTCCTCACTCCCCATGTCCTAGCGGCTGGCCCTGTCTGACTTGGTTGGATACTGCTGGGACCATCTTATAGAAGCAAGAAAGGGAGCCCTGGGGCCGTTGGTGTGGTGTAGCAGGAAAGTCGCAGCCTTAGGTGCCAGCATCTTATATGGGTGCTGGTTCAAGACCTGGCTGCTCCACTTCCAATCCAGTTCTCTGCTATGGCCTGGGAGGGCAACAGGCCTGGGAGGGCAATCTTTAAAAAAAAAAAAAAAAAAAAAGGGAGCCTCTTTCACTCATATCTATTTTTTTTCAAAGATTTATTTATTTATTTGAAAGTCAGAGTTACACAGAGAGAAAAAGAGGCAGAGAGAGAGAAATCGTCCATCTGCTGGTTCACTCCCTAGTTGGCTGCAACAGCTGGAGCTGTGCTGATCCAAAGCCAGGAACCAGGAGCTTCTTCTGGATCTCCCACATGGGTGCAGGGGCCCAAGGACTTGGGCCATCTTCTACTGCTCTCCCAGGCCACAGCAGAGAGCTGGATCGGAAGTGGAGCAGCCGGACTCCAACCAGTGCCCATATGGGATGTCGGCACTGCAGGTGGCAGCTTTACCCACTACACCACAGCGCCGGCCCCCCTCATATCCATTTAACTGGCCACACTGCCACACCTAACAACAAGGGTGGCTGGGCAGCACCTATCTCCCTAAAACCTCTATTCTTAGAGAAGTAGAGAAGAGAAGGACAGCAGGAGTGAGGAGCCATCAATCCTCTGCCACACCACACCAGGCATGGCAAATTCTCACCACTGTGAGAATGAAATAAAGTAACTCAGGACACATGCTTCATACTTACCCCTGCAACAGAGTAAATATTCAGTAATTATCAGGTATTCTTTCTAAATGAGATCATCTTTTTTTCCTTACAGAAATGTATATGTTGGTTATAAAATATTCAAACAATACAAAAGAGAGCACAAAAAAGTAAAGATCAGTCTGAACCTCACTTTCAGAGTCAGTCACTGCTAACAACATAAACATATCTATAATTTACCAAGAATTCCCTGAGTCTCAATATGTAGTAACTTTTATAAATGTTTCAGCACTTAAAAAGAACATGTTTATTCTATTTAGAGGATGAATGGTTGATGTATATATCCATTATTTCAGCCATATTATTTGTGGTTGGTATTGTGTGCGGAATTATCTGGTGCAAAAAAATGTATGGTAGTTAAATCTTCATTGTGGACCAAATCATTCACAGTTACAAAGTGCTTCAAGTTTCCTTTAATTCTGAGAGTCTGAACCGATATCACAACCTGTCCATTTCTGCTTCCACTTGTCTGGCCAGTTAGGTCAACAGATGGATTTGACTCCAAGCAAATTCAGGGCCAGAAAAGGTTAATTTTTTTTTATTTGAAATGTAGAGTAACATGGAGGCAGAGGCAGAGGCAGAGAGAGAGAGAGAGAGAGAGAGAGAGGTCTTCCATCTGCTGGTTCACTCCCCAGATGGCCACAATGGCTGGAACTGCGCCATTCTAAAGCCAGGAGCCAGGAACTTCTTCCGGGTCTCCCACATGGGTACAGGGGCCCAAGCACTTGGGCCATCTTCTACTGCTTTCCCAGCCATAGCAGAGAGCTGGATCAGAAGTGGAGCAGCTGGGACTCAAATAGGCGCCCATATGGGAAGCCGGCATTGCAGCTGGTGGCCTTACCTGCTACACCACAGCGATGGCCCTAAAAGGTTAATGATTTTTAAAAGCTCACTTTTCTTCTTTCCTTCCCTTGCACCAACTAAGGTACAATTTTCTGTGCTTAGTAATCTTAGATTTCATAAGAACCTGAGATTCTTTAAAAACTACATATCCTCCTATTTGGATACACTTCTCCCACATTGATAAGGACAGTGCAAGAGAGTAGCAGGTGCAGCAGCAACTCAAGTCCAGAGAGTTTGAATTTCCCTAGATTTCAAAGGAAGCTAGCAGTTCACAGCTAATGTGTAGTTCAAAGACATTTCAAGGGCTTCTCTTGATGCCTTTGAAAGTGACACATACACCTTAACATTTTGTGCTTCATCTGTAGGGAAGCAGCTACTTCAGAACTGGCATCCATATTTACAAAGAAACAGGTAAACAGCTTTCCAAATTTAGTCTAATTCCTTTTGCATTCATCTCATTAAGATGAAACTATGAAGCAAAAGTCAATTTTGGCTTATTTGCACCTGACATTTCTTTCCCCAAGAAAATATGTTGTCTTTTTTTTTTTTTTTTTAAAGAAAAATGCCTGCAAACCTTTAAGGCTGCCTATTACATGCCAAGCATTTAGCATGCACTGTCATTACTTTGATCCATAGAGCAAGCCCATTGTGAGTGTGATTATCACCACTGTACAGGCAGAGGTATCAAAGCTCAGAAGGTGAGGTAACAAGCAGAGCTACACACGTAGATCAGTAGTTGCATGAGAAAGCTGTGAGTCAGGCTCGTTCCGTTTAACTCTAAAACCTTGGTTTCTATTGTCTGATTGCTCTGAGAGCTGAGTTTCTGGAGGAAGTGGTCAATTTCATTTTTCCAAGTTTTGAGCAATGTTTCTTTTTCTCCCCTCGCCCCCCTATGGTCTTTCCTGAAGTCTGATGAGAATAAATCCCATATGGAACTACAGAAATGCAAGTCTGAAGGGAAAGAAGGCTAGACTGTGTTGAATTTACAGTTCAGCAAACAAATACAATTGCCTTAAATAAACACTCCAGGAGGGTTGATGGAATCAAGCTTCTTGTTATGTTAATGCTGTAATTCCAGAACATACCTCAGCAGTTCAGCTAAGAACACTGATATAAAGTATTGCTCTTTGCTTATTGCAGATGCTCTATGAAGCTTTGCTGTTGTTTAGAATATATAAACCCTGCAGGGAAATGTTACTTCTTGTGTTAGAAATGCTGGATTTGGAACAGCACAATAGGTAAAATTTTTTGAATTACTTAATTTTGTTTCTCAGAACCAACTAACACCCCCAAGATGTAACTTTGGAAGAGTTGTCCTTCTTGGCTGCAGCTACATTTCCACTAATGTGAATTGTACTGTGCAATACAAGACTAAAAAGACCTGGAGATGAGGAAGATAGCTTACCCGGAACCCCCCGCTCAGACCTGGTGGTGCATAGCATTATCTCTGTGGAACTTTTCACAAATTCAGGACTTTCCCCTCATGTGCTGACTCAAATTTATGAGATGCAGAATCACAGGCATGGACAGCTAGAAAATCTCACAGGTGACCTGGATGTGTGGCCCTGGCTAAGAACTTGTGGGCTGGCCTCTGCCTCCCCTGGGATATCTCGTTGGTACAGAGTAGTAACAAGAAAATATTATCCTGGGGCCAGCGCTGTAGTATCCTGGGGCCGGCGCTGTAGCGTAGCAGGTAAAGCTGCCGCCTGAAGCGCCGGCATCCTATATGGGCGCCGATTCGAGTCCCAGCTGCTCCACTTCCAATCCAACTCTCTGCTATAGCCTGGGAAGACAGTGGCCCAAGTCCTTGGGCCCCTGCACCCAAATTGCTGACTTCTGGCTTTGGATTGGCCCAGCTCCAGCCATTGCAGCCATCTGTGGAGTGAAACAGCGGATGGAAGATTCTCTTTCTCAATCTCTTTGCCTCTGCCTCTCTGTAACTCTGCCTTTCAAATGAATAAATGTTGAAAAAAAAAAAAAAGAAAATATTATCCTTTGAATGCTGGCTTCCACTACCAATAACTTTTCTTCCCTGCCCCTTTCTTTACTCCAGAAGAAAAGCAAGGAATCATACAATGAAACAAGACAGGCAGATGTTCAAAGGTGGAGAATCTGGATCACTTCATTCTCAATGAAACAGACTTTCATAGTCTGTCGAGAATACCTAGCATGGTAGGGCTTTGAGAGCCACTTGCATGATGCGAAAGGGTTTGGGCAGCAATAAATGCAGTTGTTATTAATGATGCTCAACAAAGAAAACAAAATGTTCCTTTGCATCCAATCATATGGTGAACAGACAGACATAACATCAGAAACCGTGGAATCCAACCGCTGCCTTTAACATAACTCGAAACCGAGACCAGAGTGGCAAAAATTATTTCTGTATCCCACGGCTTTTCCCTACAGGACAAACCATTCAATTCAATTGCCAACCTCAGAATATAACTCTGTCTTGCTGAAATTAGAAACAATACATAAACAGCTGTTCAGTCATGTCCAGAAATGAGATTCTACTGTTCAACAAAGCACCAGCATTTTAGCCAAGAAGTGCTAAGGGAGAAATAAAAGACCAATCTGGAACAGATCCTTTAACAAAGGTCTCCATCTTCACAGAGACACATAAAGAGAAAAAAAGATCAAAACTGCCTTTACATTTCCTTTCCTGTCATCAACGTGAATTGTTCTTCAGGTCAGGTATCTGAGTCGATTCAGCCACAGCTTCATTACATGAAGTTCTTCTAGATGTATTATCAGAGGAGGGGGTTCTCTAAACCTTAATGTCCCTTCTTTTCCCAGCCCCTAAACGAAAACCCGGGGAAGAGAACTAGGGTAAGGGTGAAGTTCTGACATACAATTATGTGTTTATATCATTAATGTCTTGTTCCAATTTGTTGGCTGAATTATGTCCCCTCCAAATGCATAGGTGGAAGTCCTAGCCCCCAGTACTTCAGGATGTACTGCATTTAAAAATCAGGCCTCAGCGAAGATGACGCCGTTAAAATGAGGTCCATAGGATGGCCCCTAGTCTGATACCACTGGTGTCGTCCGGAGAAGAGGAAGTCAGGAGACAGCCACTCATGGAGGGAGGACCACACGGAGACCCAGGGAGAAGAGAGCCTTCCTCAAGACAGGGAGAGAGGCTTCGGAAGAAACCAGCCCCACAGACAACTCTGTTTTATGCTTGTGGGCTCCAGAATTGAGGGACAATACATTTCTGCTGTTGAAGTCACCCCGTCTGTGGTGCTTTGTTATGGCAACCCTAGCACACGGGTCACTGTATCCGTCTGCCTCAGAGGTAAGATTTATTCATTCTTTAACAAGCTCCTGCCCAGACCAGAATGCTAGGGTTTTCACATCAGCACTTTAGTTAAAGTGAGGACCTGGGCGCTGTATTAGGGTGTTTCTGTTAGCGAATAACAGAAAACCCAACCCCAGTGATTTGATGTAACAAATGGGATGACGGTGTGGTCTCCTCTGTCCCTCCCTGGTTAAGCTGTGTGGTTGGGTTCCTTTGTGGTGGAAAGAGGGCATCAAAAGTTAGTTATGGGGCTGGTGCTGTGGTGTAGCGGGTAAAGCCGCCACTTGCAGTACCAGCATCCCATATGGGTGCCGGTTTGAGACGCAGCTGCTCCACTTCTGATGCAGCTCTCTGCTATGGCCTGGGAAAGCCATCCTCAGGCCCCTGCGCCCACATAGGAGACCCAGAGGAAGCTCCTGGCTCCTGGCTTTGGATCTGCACAGCTCCAGCTGTTGCGGCCACCTGGGGAATGGACCAGTGGATGGAAGACCTCTCTCTCTCTCTCTGCCTCTGCCTCTCTGCAACTCTGTCTTTCAAATAAATAACTAAATCTTTTTTTAAAAAGTTAGTTATGTGCATTCCTTCACATTATACATGCTCTAGCCAAGAAGAAAGAAAGGTATCATGTAACCATTAAAATAAGTCCAGGGTTCCCTTTCTACAAGTCCCTGTTATGCTAACAATAATAGCAAATAATATTAATCCAACAGCACGTGCCAAGTACTTCTCTAAGTGCTTTTGCTGCACTAATTTCTAATTCTCATAAAAGGGGTGGGGGAGGACGTGTGAACAATGGTGGAAACAACCTAGGTGTTCATAAACAGAGGCATGCAGAAAGAAAATGTGGGATGTCTACAATGGGATACTGTATCCAGCCTCTAAAAAGATGGAGAGCCTACAACGTGAGACAATACTGGGCCGACCTTGAGGACATGATGCTATGTGAACAGGATGAGAAATCCCACATGAGTCCACTTACCTGAACAGTCACACTCACAGATTATAAGAGTGGCTGCCAGAGGCTGGAGGGGAAAAACCCCAACACAACAGAACGGAATGAGCAGTGGGAGCACCCTGATTTATGAGTTCCATCAGTCTTCCTCCTGCACGTGGCTGTGGCCTCCGGAGAAGCAGCGCCTCGGTCGGTCCCCGCCCCCTCCTGTCTGCAGCCTTTCTTTCTAATACTTGCAGCAGGGTGTGCAACCGCCTTGCTTGTTCTGGCTTGTCGGAGCTGCTTTCTCTGTTACTCTCCATCCACAGCCAGGAGAGAGCAATCAGAGACACGTACGTGGGTGAGGCTTCGGTTGATCCCACCGCCACCCTTGTCGCTGGCCCTCACTTTGTCCAGGCCAGGTGGTTCCCTGTATGGATTAAATGCACCGTTCTGACATCTTTCTGTTTTTAAACTCGATTTCAATTAGAATTTTTCATGAGTCACACACACACACACACTAGAAATGCATGCAGTATGGGCTATAGCCATCTAGTAAATCTAATGTTAATTTCGCCAGGCTTCACCGGTTTAAAATACATAATAGGCCTTTTACCGTCTGAATGCTAAATATTTAAATGCCATCGCGGTACAGTTTTCCAGGAAATAATTTGACAGTGCGTTACCACAAGTTAGAAAACACTGGGATCTTTTATACAGTCTCGGACTCCTAGCAGTTGCTGCAAAGTGGCGGTGCTGGTGGGGATGAGGCACGGTGGTCCTCACTCCAGACTGGCTTAGCATGGTAGTCAATGAAAACAGCGTGCACTCAATCACGCTCTGCGAACCACTGGCAGCTCCCTAGCTCTGCATTGCTCTTCCACCCCCTCTGCCTCGCTTCTCTGTCCGCTGAACCCCCTCCGAGCTGTCAAGCCTCAAGGTACCTCCCGCGACCCCGCCCCGCGCTTGCGCGCCCCTCCTCCGTGCTTCGGTAACACCGGGGCGCTCCTCTATTAAAACATTTATAGCCCACATCGTGGTAACCCGCCGCTGTTACCTGTCAGCCTCACCCACTGCCTTGCAACTCACTGAAGGGGAGCCTGCCCTCTGCACCAAAAATCAGAAAGGGAGGGGCAAGAAACAAGACCATCCCCAAGGCTTCAGTCTTTCACAGCTGCCTCACTCCCTGCTCCCCCACAGACGCCGGCCCTAGCAGCATCAGCATCGAGCCTGTTGTAACAAGTGTCAAATCTGCTTTTAAAGTCATTTTCATTGTATTTGAAGCAGAGAGGGACAGGCAGAGCGAGCTCTTCCACGCACCGTTTCACTCTCCAGGGCTGAGCCATGGAGCAGGGACTCAATTTTGGTCTCCCACCTGGTTGGCAGGAACCCAGGCATTTGGGCCATCACCTGCTACCTCCCAGGTGCGCATGGGCAGGACGCTGGATGCCAAGCAAAGGAGCTGGGACTGAAACTAGGCACTCGCTATGGGATGCGAGCGGTGTACCAAACGCCCGCCCGGGGGCGGGGGAGGGGCTTTGTAACAGTAGTGCCTTTGGGGGCGAGTCCGTAGGAGGAGATCAGAAATGGGGCTCTGCAATATTCCCGCAAAGCTCCGGGAACCATTAACATCCTCCACACTCCTTTCCTTGCACAAACTTTGCTTCCATCCTTGTCTGGGCTGCCCCGTATCTGCAAACGACTGGTATGGCGTTTGGCTTGCACTGAAGGGCAACGTGCATTCCCTTATTTCAAAACGCATTACGGCGGACTGAGCCCCGAGACAGCGGTCGGGCACGTGCGGGCGCTTGCCTCCCGCGTCCGCGTCCAGAGCCCCACTCCCGGGTCCTTGGCGCTGCGCTCCCTTCTGCCCGCCCGACTTCTGAGCCGAGCGCGCGCGAGGGAGGAGAACCGGCAAATCCTCGCGGGCGCGCGGCGCTCGCGGCGCCCGCCCACCCCCGCCCCCGCCCGCTCCCGCGCCCGCGCCCGGCCCCGTCACGTTGGCTGCCGAGAGCATCTCGGGTGCGCCCCGGCGGGGAGGCGCCGGGGGTAGCTAAGGGGAGCGGGTCACGTGAGAGGAGGAGTCTGACCTACTTTCCCCCGGCAGCTGGCGCGTGCGTACTGCTCGTCTGCGAGCCGGCCGGGAGGCTCACGTGGAATCACACGTGCCTGGTCCTCCCGCCGCGGGCTCCGCGCGGGGCGCGCGCACACCCGGGTCTGCTCCCTGCTGCGGGCGGAGCGGGTGCGCTGAGGCCGGGCGTGCAGGCGAGGGAGCGCTGTGTCTGCGGGGCCCACGGTCCCCCTGTTGAACATCCCGAGGCTTTGGCGAGCTGCTTCGGCACCCCTCGGGGGCTGCCCCCACGGAATACATCGAATTCAGCGTTCGTGGCTTGAGAAAAAAAAAACTCGCTGTGCATTTGTGCTTTGGATCACCAGTTTGCACACCGCGGAACGTGTTCTCTAGCTGGGCTCGCACTTCCGTGAAATGAGCCCTCCCCCTCCCCCAAGGATAAGCGTTCTGTCATTGGTATCACAGGGAGCGCAATCCAAATATCCAACAAGAAAACCGGGGGGAATTCCTGGGAACGCTAATTCTAATGGGGCCAGGCTCGAAACTCTGTGCGGCTCTGAAGATAATTATATGGAAAAGATCTCCAAGAGATGCACTTAAAAAAAAAAAAAGTATATGCCATGCTGACATTTGTGTAAAAGAATTATGCGTGAATGAATAGAATTGCTCTGGAGAGATGTACAGGAAGCTGCTAAAGGAAGCTATATTGGATGATGAGGGGTGGGGGTGTCAAGGGCAGGAGCGAGACTTAGTCTACGTTTATTTTGTGCTGTGTTATGATTGATCCATATTAATAGAGTTTAAAAACGGCGATTTAGCACTTGCTGTGTGCTGAGCACCAGGTTTTATGTAAATCATTTCCTTCTAGAAAGTTTGCCACGTGCAACGTCTGCTGTATTTCCTGTTCCCTTTGGTGCCTGTCTGACCGTCTTGAGCTTTCTGATGAACGGCTGAGAAGCAAAGTTTGACGCCCAAGATGAACAACCCAACAGCTCTGTACGTCTCTCAGACCCCTTGGAGGGGCTCTCTCTTGCAGGAGGGAAGGCATCTCTGTCCAGCCGCGCTCAATGGCAAACACGTGCATGACAGGGCCTAGTGGCAGTTTCACATCCGTGACTGGCTTGTACTGCCCCAGTGACTCTGACTTTGCAGTGCAGGTGTTATCGTTCTATTACATGTGTGCCAGTTAGGTATTTGGTTGCAAATCACAGAAAACTCAACTCTGGCTTCAGTGAAGCTCATTTAACTGAAGTTCACCATATCAGATATTGGCGCACTGACTGAACAATGTCATCAGGCCCTCCCTGGTCTCTCTGCAGCCCTCTGCCGAGCTTCTGTGCTGTCAGCTTCATCCGAAGCTTTGGGAAGGACTCAGCTGGTGAAAATGTTTCTTTCCTAGAGACAGCAAGCAAACAACTTCCCTCTGCTCATTGGCCTACATTGGAGCAAATGCTGGACCAGTAACTGTAGCAAGAGACAGGATTATGTTGATTCACTGGAGTTAATGTATCAGCCAGTGTACTTTGTAGGGAACTTGAGAAAATAAATACAGTATGGATGGCAGGGAGGCAACCGTGTCACTCCTACTGTTGTTCAATTCCTCCTTTCCAGGGGTAGCAAGTTAGATTGAGTAGTAGCACTTGCTACACATTTAGTAGTTAGTGTATTTGCATTTTTCCTGTACTGTGGAGGGAGGAAGTGTACCAGGGCATCACAAAAATCTATCTCCAGGGCTGGCATTTGGTCTAGTGTTCAAGAGAGTATGTGGGATGCCCACATAGCGGATCACGGTGCCTGGGTTCAAGTTCTGGCTCTGCTCTCAATGCCAGCATTCCTAAATAAGGCTCACCTGGTAGGTAGCAGTGATGGCCCAAGAAGTGGATACCTGCTACCTACATGGAAAACCCAGGTGCAGTTCCTGGCTCCTGGATTTGGGCTGCCCAATCCTGGCTGTTGCAGGCATTTGGGGAATGTATCAACAGATGAGCACGCTCGCTCGCTCTCTCTCTCTCTCTCTCTCTCCCCCTCTCTCCCCCTCCCTCCCTCATTTCCTCTGAAATAAATAACATAAATGAGAATTTAACTTAAGAAACTTTTATATTTCCACTACTACTGAAAAAAAAGCCTGTATAATGAGGAGAAATCCATGATGTCATTTTGGCAGAATGATATCGAAGTATATAAATGCCACATTCATGTGCTATTCAGCTACTCATCCAATAAATCACTATATGTGGAAACACAAAGGTTCTTGGAAGGAAACATAAGACATTCATGAACAAGTTCCTGAATTCAAAGGGAATATAGTCAAGTTAGGCAGACAAGATAGATACTTGGAAAACATTAAAGTAATGATATGAGACAGCATGCAATGGAGTGCTTAACTGGAGAATAATATAGCATGGCAGGTGTTCAGAGCAGAGGCAGAGATTGGCTGACAAAGATAGCAAGGAGCAGAGAGCCTTGCAGGGTTGTTCAGATTGGAAATAAGCAGGGGAGAAGAGAAGGTCTGTGAGACGCTTGGGCACTCTGTGAGCAAAGGAGTAGAGGGAGAAATGGATCTGGTATTCTCGAGATTAGAGACCAGACCTTTGACATGGGGGGCTTGCACTGGGGGAGTGGGAGGTAATACTGGAAATGGAAGAAACCAAGTTCCCCAGACCCAATACTATAGGTGCATTGTTGTTATTTATACTGCACTGGCTTGTATCCCACCTGCTTATCATTTCCAAGTCTCATCCAGCTGTATCAGAAAAAAGCCCAAGTGCTTTCATTCATGTCACAGACCACTTGGTCACTTCAGTCACTCCAGAGCATTGGCCATGCTTTTCTTCCCCTATTCTGGCTGTCTTCATATTACCCCTCCCTATGAAAGCTGTCTCGGGGCCGGTGCTGTGGCATAGCAGGTTAAAGCCCTGGCCTGTGGCACCGGTATCCCATATGGGCCCTGGTTCTAGTCCCAGCTACTCCTGTTCTGATCCAGCTCTCTGCTATGGCCTGGGATAATGGTAGAAGATGGCCCAAGAGCTTGGGCCCCTGCACGTGCATGGGAGAACTGGAAAAAGTTCCTGGCTCCTGGCTTCAGATGGGCTCAGCTCCAGCTGTTGCGGCCATCTGAAGAGTGAATCAGCAGATGGAAGACCTCTCTCTGTCTTTACCTCTCTCTGTAACTCTGTCTTTCAAATAAATAAAATAAATCTGAAAAAAAAAAAAAAAGAGAAAGCTGGCTCACCACCACCCTATCAGTTGCATGGGGAAGGAAGGAAAGAGTCCCAAATGATTCCAGACATATCCCCTGTTTGTTGCATGCCATGTCACCACAGGACATGTGGCACACAGGATATGCCTACAACTGGCACGCTCACACCATGAGGGGAGGAGACCTCATCTCACACACTGGGAGATCACATATTTAATCATGTAACAGTGATCAAACCCAGATCAAGGTGTATGCTCAAGGGCGGGACCAAGACTAGCAAGAGGCAAGTGAAGCTACTAAGGCACAAAATTTCAGAAGATGTTCACCTGTGACATCATACAGAGCCTTTGTTTTGTGGCCTGGAAAAGTCAAACTTAAAAACTTGTCCATTTGAAACTTTAAGACCCATAGCATATCAAGGAAATCTTAATGGTAGGTTGTAGAAGACTCACACCCATATTTTTCATGTGTGTTTATTTTTCACTATTTAAGAGTTTTCTCATCCATCTTTTTCCCCCTGTAGTCCACACCATACCTTAATTAACTATATGTGTGTGAATTTGTGTGGATATATAAGCTGCACACTCAATCTAATAATTGAAGAAGCATACACTAAGTGTATGCAAGAATAGACCAGAGAATCATTAATTGAACAAAGGAGAAAATGAAAACCAGTGAATGGCTTACCTTGCAGGAGATCCCAGTGTATCAGAAGAGAAAGTCTCTAAGCAGAAGATAGGCTTATAAAGCTTTGCCAGGGTGCATGGAGGGAGACACAAAACAATGAACAGCCATCTCTACTGCAATCGCTAGTAGATGGGGAACAGGATGGGCTGATGCAGCAGCCTACCTTCAGGAGGCACCTGTCACCTGAGCTAGGTCTTCAGAGGTCAGGCCACCTGCAGAAGCCAGGCGTTGTGTTAAGCAGCTAAGGTAGAGAAAGGAGTGCTTAATCCCAGACCAATTTGAGACAGACCTGAAAACAAAATTACAGAGGTTTTGATAAATGGCAACCAGAGGAGTCTATCCACTTTTAGGAGGGGACAGGAAAAAGGGTAGGGTTCCTAACATGTGGGAACTAGAAGACAAGTTGCAGGTGTGACAAAGACCTACAAAGCCCCTGGCATAGAAAGCTTGAAGATCACCGAGTAGGGTGAGCATAGGAGACAAGTTTTAGTAGGGCTGGGAACTCCATTTCTGTTTCCATTTTGATGGCCAACAGTATTTGCAAATCTCTGATTCTGGCTGAGACTAGTAGGTAGAAGGGGCACTAAAATGTCACAGTGATGGAGAAGGGGTATGGTTGTTGACAAAAACCTCAATTGCCAAACTGAGAATGAAGCATGTGTTTGAGGCTGGGCCACCTTATCTGCCACCAAGGGAATATTCTCAAGGCATCATCCTTACATTGGGAGCTCATAGTTGAAGATTTTCTCACCTTATTTTCCCTTCTCTCACATTCTCCCCCAAATGAAAACAAAACCCTGGGAAATGCTGTGGTGGAAACATGCACTGGTGAGAATCTTTTTGGATTCCCCATAAGCCATGGCCTCCCGCTTGGCAGTAACTCACAGTGTAATTGCTTGTCCTCAGATCTTCAAGTCACCGCTATGTCAAGACAGCCGGAGTGGGTCACATAAGCCAAATTCCAATGGCTTGAAAGGGTAAAGATTTATCTCTTGATAATACTACATATCCTCTGCAGGATGGTGCTCCAGTTCATCATTATTATATCCTGAGGACAGAGACAGAAAGCACAGCCATTATCTGGGATTTTGCTGGTCTCCTTGGCAGAGTGAGACTAGAGCTAGACAGGGTCTTGCATCAATAATTAAATGCTCCTCCCCAGAGGTGCCACTCATTGCTTCCTTCACTACCCATTGGCTAGAGTTGGTCACATGGCCATACACCCAATTACAAGTGGTTGAGTAAGTGCTCTTTTACTGGGTGTGAGGAAGGAAGAAGAGCCAGAATATTTGTGAACAGCTTCAACAACTGTGCACATGACTCCTTTGCTTCAGTTTGGGTCACCAAATTCTGACTCCAGTGGGAAAACTGAAATACGAGGAATGATATTGGTGATAGGAATATTAATAATAAATAGTATTTATTGAGTAGCTGCTATTGTATTAAAATAGAGCTAGACACCAGTGTAAGCACTTTCCATGTAGTAACTTATTTAATTTTTCCAATGACCTTGGAGGTCATTCTTGGGTAGGTGTGAAATGAAGTCTCTCAAGAGGGGATGTAATCTTAGAGTCATTTAGACCTATTATTAGCATAAAAATCAACTTATTTTATAAGCCAGATTTATGAAGATAAATTGAGTTCACGTATGTATTCACTTTAACTGTATAAAGGATTGATAGATTCAGTGTTTAGCAAAACAGGGAAATGTGCATTCAAGGGCATGGATAAATTAGCTAGCACTTTTTTTTCCTCTTACTTCCTTGTCCACATTAATAATAGTTACTTTATCAATTCATGCGTAGCATTTTGTCACCACCTTTCCACATCCCAAGTCATCACAGATTTCTAAAAGAAACAGTGATTACAACACCTTCCTCCATCTTCCTGGAGGCTCCCAAGGCTTCGGGAACAGTCCTTGAGGGACAGAACCAGGAGTGTTTAGTATGACACACTGTTTGAAGAGTTCTATCTGAGTGTGTGTGTGTGTGTGTGTGTGTGAGAGAGAGAGAGAGAGAGAGAGGCAGGCATGTTCATGTATCCCTAAGAATGTTTTATTTTGATGTCTTTATCCTTTGCCCACCTTTTATTGAAATTCTCTCCTTTATAGTACTCTCACAGCCTCCATTGGGAACCATGGACCAAATATTTCTGAACAGTAGGTGCTGATTTATGAATTATATACAAAATTGGTGAAATAACTTTAGCTAACATTTGAAAGCTTGTCAGGTACCAAACACCTTGCTAACTACATAGACCACATTACTCAACCTGCACAAAGCCTGTTGTGAGTGAGTACATACAACTGAGGCCCAGAGAGCTTACACTTCTGCTCATCACACCCAAGTTCTCACCCGCTGGGGCCTCTGCACTCTCCCGCCCTCTTGAGCCTTCCTGTTGTGCAGCTGGGTCTGGCAGTCTTGTGTTCCAATCCCATTGCACCTTTAGAATCTCAGTATCCTTTCCCTACCTCATCTTCTTCCTGCTGACTAGCCGCTGTTCCCTGAGCACCTCCAAGCTTATTCATTCAACTTTTTACTCATGGTTCATTCTGTCCCCTTTTCACTGCACCTTCCAGGCTCATACCAAGGAATCCTTCTCTCCCAAACACCATCTTGTCCTAACCTTGTCTATCTAGTTCCCTCGATTCATGTTGTCTTATTTTTTAAAACGGGGAGCACGCATAATGTCACATTCTTAATTTTATCCTCCAAGCACTAGCGTGGGTCATGCAGTACACAGAGTCATGCAGTTCACATGCTTGGTGAATGGACAGAAGGGATATCTCTATGGGCCTGAGAAAATGCTCAAGCGTTACAGGGTCAAATGACTACCCCATCTTCCCTCCTCTAGAATTCAGACACACTGGAAAAAACAGAAACGAATGAAAATAAAGCTTGTTACAAAGGACTCAAGCAGCCACTGATCAAACCATGTCCCTCAGAACTTAACAGTGTTTTCAGGAAATTTGATATTGCTTGATCATCCATCCATGTGCTCAACAATTATTCATTAAGTGGCCACTAGATGCTAGGGATCCCACAACAGAGAATAAGCAAATAAATAAGGAAACATGGTATTCAGATGGTAGTAAGTGCCCTAGGGGTGCAGAGGGACATAAAGGGTTAAGGAGGACAGGAAGACTGGGGTAGGAATGAGCAGGAGGAGTAACTGTACCTACAGTGACCGGAAAAGGTCTATTTAAAGACAGTACTCTAGGAAGAGACAGCAGCACATACAGAGGTCCTGAGGCAGGGGTATTGTTGACATTCAAGGAGCAGTCAGGCCAGAGTGGCTACCATTCGCAGAACAAGGGCCACAGAGGTAGCAAAAGAGCTGGTGGCCGTCACAGGCAGTGGGGCTGGTGCAGATTAAGTAGGGCTTTTTAAGCTATTGGAGGACTTCAGCTTTCAGTGAGACGGAAGTCATGGAGCGTGGTGAGCAGAGGAGTGGATCAGTCCAAGTCCAGAGTAGAAGACTCCCTCTGCTGCTGGGCTGAGAATAGTCTGCAGTGGGGCAAGACAGGAAACGGGCAGCTGGTGCTGCCAGCAGTGCGAAGGGAAAGCTGACAAAGGCCTAGTCTAGAGCAGCATTTCTCAACTGGGGGTGATTTGGGCAAGGTATGGAGAGGGCGTGGCTTGTTTTAGGGAGAGGGGGTTATGCCGGAGGCCTCTGGGGGCTAGCAGCCAGGGATGCTATTAACATCCTCTTGTGCACAAATCGCCTCCTCCAACAAGCAAGGTTAGCAGAGCTGGGGCGGAAGAACTGCTTTCAAGTAGTAGCGAGCAGCGGTGGTGAAAAGCAATCAGCTTCTGGATGTGTTTTGAAGGTAGTGCCTGTGGGATTTGCTGATGGACTGCAGATGGGGTGCGAGAGAAAGGAAGGAGCCAAAGATGACTTCAAGTTTGTTGCTGGAGCAACGGAGAGGAGAGTTTCCATTGGATGAGATGGGGAAGTTGCTGGGAGGAGTGGATCTTGGAAGCAAAGCCAGGAATTTGGTTTGGGGCTTGTTCAGTTTCATCAGGGTGTTGCTGCCTTTCCCAGTGTTAAACAGGGGTCTCATTAGGCATTGCTGGTGGTGGAAACTGTATAGATAATCCAAAGCAGACAGCCCCCAATTATTCACATGTGGCTTGGGGCTGCATTATCTGATAGACTTCCTGCAAGGTAGTTACCCTACTTACGTTTTGCTTATGTGAACATTCACCTGGGTTTACAATTCCTGAATGTGGTCTGCCTGGGCAGGGCAGATGAGGAAGCTCAGGAAGCCAGGAACAAGAGGAGAGTGAATAACAGCTTGCCATCAGGGATCAGGGTCAGGACTGATACTGATATCTTGTTTCCCTTCATATTTGAATATGACCCCAGGGGCTAGTGATGTGTGTGTGTGTGCCTTTATGGTCACAGGTGGAAAATCTAGAATGTAATCACTTATCTTTTTTTCTGTGTGACCTCTGGTGGAGATATCATGATATCTTTAGTTGGATGTCCCGGTGAGGAGTATCTGTGGCGTGCCGTGGATTAGTGCTCACTGGGACCAATGCAGGTCCACATGGAAGCGTCACCACTGACTGCATGCTCTCTGTGTGTGAGTTTTCCTGGGCTTCAGTTTTATCATCTGTAAAATGAGGACAACAGTCACCCAGTTGCACGTTGATGTGAGATTTAAATGATGGAATGCATTTAAAATGCTTCCATCACCAGTACGCACATAGCAAATGAGCAACAAACATTCCTTTGCTACTATGTGAACACTACAACCTGGAGGGAAGAAAGACCCTAGTTTGAATTCCAATTTCATCATTGTGAGCTTCAGCAAATTTAACTTCTCTGACCTGAGTTATCTCATTTTCAACATGGCTATGATAAAAAAAAAAAAAAAATCTGTGTCCTAGAAACACGAACACTGCACAAGGTAGTCTACCTACAGCAGGCAGCAGATTGCGCTGAGAACAGACCTAGCTCATCAGCGAGCAAAACCAAACTCACAGCGTCTTACAAGATCCTCATCTTTTTTTTTTTTTTTGACAGGCAGAGTGGACAGTGAGAGAGAGAGAGAGAGAGAGAGAGAGAGAGAAAGGTCTTCCTTTGCCATTGGTTCACCCTCCAATGGCCTCCACGGCCAGTGTGCTGCAGCCGGTGCACTGCGCTGATCCGAAGGCAGGAGCCAAGTGCTTCTCCTGGTCTCCCATGGGGTGCAGGGCCCAAGCATTTGAGCCATCCTCCACTGCACTCCCTGGCCACAGCAGAGAGCTGGCCTGGAAGAGGGGCAACCGGGACAGAATCCGGCGCCCCAACCGGGACTAGAACCCAGTGTGCCGGTGCCGCAAGGCGGAGGATTAGCCTATTGAGCCGCAGCGCCAGTCTAAGATCTTCATCTTGAAATACCACAGAGACCAGTTATGTGTTCCTGAAGGTTACTGAAAAGCCGGAGCCCCAGACAACTGGGTGTCACCCACTAGAATCCTTACCCCCGGGCAAGCAGCCCTAAGAATAGAAAGGACAAACCCAGGACTGAATATGTTTGTTGTCATGTCATGCTATGCTATGCTATGCTATGCTATGCTATGCTATGCTATGCTATGCTATGCTATGTGCCGGCCTGCGGCACAATGAACTGGGTCTTCCTGAAACAGAGAGTGGGAATGTGGGGACAAGGACGCAAAGAATGGAGCCAAGACAAGTCCTGATCAAGGCTCGTTTATTGAATAAATGCAGTAGTATTTAAACATGACCAGTTGTTTACAAGAAGGAGCACAAAAGATTTACATATCAAAAAGGCTCTTAAGGTTACAAAGAGTTCCCAATAAGGTTCTTAATTATTGATTACAAGGGTACAATAAAACACTTAGGTGATAAATGCAGGTTACAGGTGTGACTGATTATCTGTATCATCTCTTGTGAAAGGTTTAGGTTCTTCCTGCCTCTTCCCGGAATCTTCCTAGCCCAATTGTCTGTGCCGGGAAGTCTCCATATGTTTAAGTGTAAACAAAGGGAGTGACTACCTGTGGCTGCCCACAATGCTATGCTATGCTATGCTATGCGATATTATGTTATGTGATGTGATGTTATGTTAATGGAAGAGGAATAAAGAGATCATGGTGGTTTGAAAAACATGAAGGACTCCATGTGCCCAAAGGGAGAGACCGGGCAAGTTCTATGGAGAGCACAGACTCCCAGTGGGCTTGTGTCGGGAGTAGAAGTCTTGACATCCTCCCAGCAAATTCCAGAAGAAGCATGGGATGAAGCAAGGGTTGCCAAAGAAGTTGTGAGAAAGGGCGTGTGTGTTACACTTTTCAGGCCAAGAGAGCAGCAGCCTGAATCTATACACTGGCACTCATTCAATTCATCGCCATTTACCCAAGCACTGGCCATGGAGCTGAGCTAGCTGCTGAGACACGGAACTGAGTAGGACACCATCCAGGCCCTAATTCTTTGACAGCACAGGACATGACGGGGACATACAGGACTAGTCTGCATGTGAATCAAGGGAGAATATAAAGCTTTAGCAGAGGACACAGGGGAAGCAACTCCACATGCTAGGAATCACCCGATATGAAAGAGAATGACAGTGATAAGTTCTTGCCCTTACACGGCCCCACGACAGTTAAGGTCTGGGACTGTTGGTGGTGCATGTGCTGTGTGTGGACAGCACAGCGCATTCCAGATCTCGTCCTTGGTAACCACCCTTTGCTTCCTTCAACCTCCCTCCATAGTGGTCACATTTTAGGATGATCATAGATGGTCACATTTTAGGATCAACTACCCAGACTAGGAGGACTCCTCCAGTGTTTGTTAATTCAATGTTTTTCAAGTGTTGTCCTGGGGTTTCCCAGAGGGTTTCACTGGAACAGATGGAAGTAAGGAGACAGGGGAAAGAGGTTAAGTCACATCCTTTCTAATCTCAGTCAAAGCAGTACTGTTATTATTATGTTATTCAGATGCAATTTCACTTAAATCATGGGTTGCAAAGCTGGAAAATGTTGTGGAAAGCACTGATTTTGTTTTTATAGGGAAGAAATCTGGAACAGAAATGGCTTTTCAAGACATCAGAGCCAGAGAAAGCCAAGATGACAGCCTGGGTTTCCCACCTGCTGGTCACTGCACTCTCCACTGCGCACAACTGCCTCTCTGTGCAGTGGGGGCCTGTCTGCAGGGAGCGCGGGCTCCTCCCACACTGGGTGGAGAGGGGTTGTGGTGGGTTACCCTGGGCAGGGAGTGGAAGAGTGTGGCGGAGCTTCTGTTCTTGGGTTCTGCTTAGCACCTCTCCCTGCCCGAAGGCCAGGGTGGTGTTAGGTGAATGTGTACACGTGGGCGTGTGCTGGGAAAGAACCCAGAGATTGCTCCCTAATTCTGAGAAATAAAGTTCAGTCAGGAGCTCCCGGGAGCCCGAGTTGGAAGGTGCCTGCGATGAAGTATGTTTGGAAAGAGGAATCGTTTATAAAGTGTCCTGGAAGAACCCAAAATGAGCAGCTGTTCCCTGGCACCAAGTCCTTGGGTAGCCTTTGGGATGAGAATTCATTTGTGAGGCTTACAGGGCGAGACACAGGTGAATCCCACATTGCTTGTGACATAGAGAAACCTACAGTTCAGAGAGGGGAGTGAGGGCTTATGCATGCGTGATACAAAGGTGGAGGAGAGAGGTCATAAGGAAAAGAACACATCATGTGCCAAGAGGTAGCTCTTGGGAGCAGAAATTGTTGGTGCTTCCTGGCCCAGGGTCACTGAGCTGGCACTTGCAGCCAGGTGAGCCAGCCAGAGATGGGCATAGGCAATGGGCAGTGAGGTCCTTGTCAGCTCTGAACAGGGAAGTCCCTTGGTCTAGGCTTGAGCACACATTCTCCAGAAGGTTATTTTGAAATGAATCACATTCTTTCTAGAACCTGAGTGGAAATTCTAAGGATTCCCTGTTCTCTGGAATAGCAAGTGGGCCACAGATGACAGGAGTAGGAGATTTGGTTTTATTGCTTAATGAGAAGAAGCTAGGATCCAATAGATATGGTAGGGGGTTTCCAAATGATGTGACCTCTCACTTCTTCTGTCCTTCCCAGGGAAAGAAGCTGAGAGTTAAGGACCTGTGGTCCCTATTCCCAGGAATGAGTCTGGGAAAGTGCCACTTGGATGGCATTCACTTGGAACTCTGTCCCCTTCTCCTAACTTTGGAAAACAGCTTGTAAACCAGCCTGAGATCACAACGAATTGCCAGCTAAGGCAGTATGGAAATGGTGCTTATTATTTTTTGGCACTTCCCTAAGTAAGTCACCCAGCATAACTCAAGGAGAGGAGAGGGGACAGAGCATGGTGAATTGAAGGCAGCTTATTTCTCATAGAGAGAAGGTAGAGAAGTGCCAAAGTATGTGTGTGTGTGGTGGGGGGCAGTGGCAGATGAGGCATTAGAGGTATCCATGCATCACATGGCTGGATTCTGATGCATTTCAGTTCTTAGGAAATTAAGTGGTGATCAAAGCACACTTGGAGATAGTCCAAGCTACCTAGATGCCTTTGACAAACAAAAACAAAGCAGAATAATTGCACATTGCACTATGGATTCGACCCTGTAAGCAAGGGGCATCGCTAGAGCCTCAAGCTAGAGAACCAGCAAGTGCAAATCCTCTTAAGCCAGTGTTGATCATTTATGTTATTCTATAAAACATCCAAAGTAACATGGAAGTATGCACAATATTGTAAAGTTTATTTAAAGTTCAAGGACAAAAATCCCTTCTCTGTACTTTTTTAAAAGTTCTAATATACATTCTTTAATGGATCTGAAGTAGAATAATATTTCTTTTGGGGGCCAAAATATCTTAATATATTATAAAGTATAAAAAGTATAAAAAGCATGGATCAGTTTTTTTTTTTTTAATAGATGATTTTTTTTAATGATGATGAAATCAGATCAGACCTATTGTCATGTTTAATCCCAGTGAGAGTCAAGTTGGGAGTTGATAATTTCTTTTCTTTTTTTTTTTTTTTTTACAGAGGATCAGTTTAGTATGCATTAAGTAAAGATTTCAACAGTTTGCACCCCCATAGAAACACAAAGTGAAATATATTATTTGAGTACTCGTTATAGCATTAAATCTCAATGCACAGCACATTAAGGACAGAGATCCTACATGAGGAGTAAGTGCACAGTGACTCCTGTTGTTGACTTTACCAATTGACACTCCTGTCTATGGATCAGTTTTTATAAATAAATATGCATAGAATGAAAGAAAAATAATGTGCTTATCTGTCTTCTCCAAATTGTCCACATTGAGTATACTTATGTAATTAGCTATTAAAAAATTTTCCCTGGAAATAAAGGGAGAACGTCTCTTACAGGATATGTCTCCAAGTCCTTCACAATTATTTCTCAAGACATACAAGCATATACAGTGCACAGATGCATGCCCTGTTTAAAGAGGTGTCCTGACTATCATAGAGTGGACAAACAGAGGCAATGGTTTCTCCATCAGGCAAGGTTGTAAGCCTTCAATGATTTTTTTGTTAGCCCATCTCATAGTTTGATTATTTGCATCATGATTCTAGCAAGCTAAGAATCTACATTTTGAGCTTGTGTGCTAAGATTGATTGATGCTTCAAGTATGTTCTCCTTGCACTACCTGTGGTCAGAGAAGGTATTGGTGTGGGTCCCAGGGATGGGGCTCAAAGGGGATGCAGTGCAAACCCAGGAGGTCAAAGTAGGGCCATTGGAATCACAGTGAGCAGGCGGGGACCCATGACTGAGCCAAAGGCAGTGGCTGAGGTACCAGACTATTTCAGAAAATTAGTTAGCTGGTGATCCTGAGCAATAGGGTTCTAGACTTGGACAGTGCAAGGCGTCAGGGACTGAGTCTTCTCAGGCATCACCTGGGTAGCTTGGGAATGGCTTGGTGGACTTAAAGAATTTAGTTGGATAAATGTGTGTGATTCACTTTGTTGCCCCCAAGCCTATGCCTTGATATTTATCCCTACTAAATTCAGTCCTGCTAGATTCAGGCCATTGTTATAGCTCAAAGTTATTCATGGGACATGATTATGCCTCCCATGTGTTAATTCTCATTCCTCGCTGGGCGATCCAGATCTGATTAGTGTGTATTCCTGGTGTTCACACCAATCCATTGACGTCCATAGCCAAAGGCCCCCTCTGCATCCCCTAGTGATCGTTCTTCACTCATATGTCAACTCATCCCTGTTTTTTCTTCTTGATTGTGACGATACCCTGAGAAACCTCACAAAGCCCTTTGTGGTAGACACTTCTTCAAATCGTCAGTTTAATACCCTAAACAAAAACAACATAAGGTGAATTTGACAAGACTTGTTTCAGCTAGCCAATTTTATCTCATCTGAGCATTTTCTCCTCTTTGCTAAATAATCCTAAAGGCTCTAATATTTTTTTTCCTCACTGAGAATCCCAAATACTGCCTCACTGATCCCCGTGTTTCTAATCTCCCCCATTTTTTTGTTGAGCAGCCCTCTTCTGTTGACACAATCTTCCTTTAGATAGGTTAACATCCATTAGACTGAGATCAAGTTGACCTTTCCTTCATCCAGAAAAATTCTCCATACCATATTTCTGCACTGATTCTGATGTCAAACTCTCAGAAGTCTTGGGCGCCATTTCATTGTTTTTCTCAATGAAATTATTCTATCATTGGTCAATAAAATCATTGCAGAGAATCAGGATGCTTTCTAGGTATCGATTTTATACCTGCCAGCACTCTTTTGTTGACCTTGCCAGGATGTCCTAGTCACAGGTGTTACTTGTCAGAGGTCCCTGGATAACATGGACCAGTCTGTCTATCTTTGGTCAATTTTATTGATCTCATGAGCAAATTCCCATCACAGGAGTAGGCAAGTCAATGAAAGCTCAGAGGATTAAACTTCCCCAAAGGTTTGTACTTGTTCAGGTTCTTCCCTGTCCACATCGCAACAACTTTCTGAATTTCCTACCAGTTCTGCAAACATGCTCTCCTTGCCACAAAAGCCACATCTTATAACATGTAAATATACTACTTTCAAGGAAGACAGGGGGAATGAGTATGACCTCATTTCAGAAGTGTTATAATGAGTCATTAGGGTCTCATGTGGCAATACAGCAGTCCGTGGTACACATTGGTTGAGCAGCAACTGAAAACCTGCTTCTCTTTCCTACTTGAGACCAGATGTTCCAGCCTATTTATCTCAGAAAATGATGTGCAGAACACACCAGCATGGATAGATTATACAGCTATGGGCCAGGTAAATTTATAGCTTTTACTAATTATATTTTGACGAGAAAACCATCTAAGAAGAAGGGGAATGGTGGTTGTCCCTGGAATGCAGGATTTTAGGGAAGGATAAAAGAACAGTCCTGAATAACAAAGGTAATGTAATCAATTGAATACATTGTCTTAGATGGGAGACCCATTAGAGTTCACTCCAGTTCCATTTAAGCATTCCCCTTCCCCTCCTTTTTAGCATTCCCATTTTCAAAGGTCCTTAAATAGTAAATAAATTGTGTAGGATGGGATGGAAGTATGACTGATCTTGTTAGTCTTCTGTGAGATTGCTAAGGGGATTCTTACTAGTGAGTTGTAAGGAAAACTGTGCAAAACACACAACAATGCATCCTCCATTATTTCAACAATGAACTTCAAACATTCATTGCTTACAGTTCTTTTATAATACAAATATTACATTCTTAACATTGAATACTTTTCCTTGTCCTTTCACATGCAATAAACATAACTCTTTCCCTCCAGGACTGATAAAATTCTATTTTTATAATGATTCTCTAACCCGCTTGGAACACATGGCAAGAAATGAAATGGAAAACTAGTTCTGTGACATGGTGATGAAAACCTTTGAGAAATGTAGTAGGAAAAGGCATATGGGGGAAAGTGCTTGCGTGAGCCGGAAATTCATTCCAAGCAGGTCCTGAGGTGCTGAGTGGGAATGAACACTTCTGAATACCAGTCCCGGAAGTCCCCTGACAAGTTTCCCTATATCCGAGGGGTTGATCTACAGTTTCATAGAATACTGGATTACATGCTCCCTGACTAGCACTGTCTTGTTTTCCACTGAGCCCCCCAATTCGAAGCCCAGCGCTTGGCATATGGGAGGTGTTCATTATTTGCTGAGTACCTACTGCATGCATGAATGAAAATGTCAAGAGCCAGTCTGCCCTTTGGGGGTGCTCAACAAGGAGTTATAATATTACTGAGGAGAGAACCTTCCGCCTCCTCCTTGGTAATGAGTTCAAGCTAGGATAGAAAACAATCCCGAGGAACTCAGCAGAGGAGCAAAGAATAAGCTTTGATGGTGGCAACCATAATATGGCAAACAGAGGTCACGGCAGGACACAATGAGAAGCCAGCAATGAGAACTCAATGCATGAACCCCATTCCTCCTAGGGCCTGCCAGGGAAGGGCGTGGACGGGAGAAGTTGCAAGCCTACTGGGAACACCAACCAGGTCACAGCACTGTGATTATCGCCTGGACCTGACCAGCAGCTCAAGTTCTCCCCTCTTATTCTCTCCTTGCCTCCCTCCATGCTCTTTCATGACAATGTGACTTGGTAGGAATGAGGTTAAGTTTATGATTTTTTTTAATAAAACTTCCACTCTGAAACCTAAGCCTAATTCTACCCCATGGTGGAAGAAATCCAAACAAGACTAATTTCTTTCCTGCATGATAGTCCTTCAAATAGAGAAATATGTGATAGCAAAGAATTCCATTGTCCTTTATCTCAGAAAGGCAGTGATTATTTCCTTCTACTTATATTGTAATTGCTGTGGCTGTTGGAGAATTTTGTTCAAGTCCTACCTTAAAGTCCCTCCTCACCTTTAGAGGAGTTAAGAGGATTTAATTAAGACATCTCAAACTGATTAATGAATGAAGGTGGAACCTTGCACTGCCCACTTCATTTTTCTGACAATTACAAAGTCATTTTAGGATGGAGCCATATTAACCTGTCTTTGCTTTAAAGATAAAAATGTATTCACTGTCCAATATGTAAGACCTTTGGGCATGGAATTTCTTTATCATTCACCTCACACTGTGGAATCTGTAAAATTAAAATGGCATGTAAACAAATAATTTTCTGAATACTCAAAGCTGTTTGTGATCCCATCAATCATTCCCCCTTGGTAAGATTGCTTTTGATGGCAGGCACCGCGGCTCACTAGGCTAATCCTCTGCCTTGCGGCGCCGGCACACCAGGTTCTAGTCCCGGTTGGGGCGCTGGATTCTGTCCCGGTTGCCCCTCTTCCAGGCCAGCTCTTTGCTGTGGCCAGGGAGTGCAGTGGAGGAAGGCTCAAGTGCTTGGGCCCTGCACCCATGGGAGACCAGGATAAGTACCTGGCTCTTGCCATCGGATCAGCATGGTGCACCAGCCGCAGCGCGCCAGCCGTGGCGGCCATTGGAGGGTGAACCAATGGCAAAAGGAAGACCTTTCTCTCTGTCTCTCTCTCTCACTGTCCACTCTGCCTGTCCAAAAAAAAAAAAAAAAAAAGATTGCTTTTGTGTCTCTCTTTTGGTTGGCAGGGAGACTTCAAAGGACAACAAAGACCTGGAAGAAATCTCTCCTGGCTGAGCTCCATCAATTCAGTTCACTTTGAAGTGCACTTTTTGGCAATTACTGTACTTGTGTCTGCTATAGTTTCTTCCCCACCCCTGGGCTCAGGAAACCATGCAAAGAGCGATGTCTTTCTTGTTGGTTCCGAGTAGAGAGGAAGTGGGTATCCATGTGGTGACTTCTGTTAGATAACTGGAGACTTGAAACATAAGTATTGCAGATTAAAGTTAGAAATATCATGTAAAGGTTGGTTCCTTCTTTCACATCATGCCCCATTTCCACTGACTCAGCAGCATTCATTGAAAGGAGACATAAAGAACTTAAAACAATTTTTTTCTCTCCCCACCCTCACCCATTCCTTTTCCTCCTCTTTCTTTAAATTCCAAACTCCAAACTTCTGAAACTCAGAGCACAGGCAAAGTCTTGCAATAAAGCTTTTATTTTTGCAAAGGAGGAAAGAAATGAGTTTTTTGCTTTGTTTTTAATTTTCAGACTAAAACTCTGAAAGAAACCAAGTATAGAGCTAATTCCCTCTATAGACTAGGGGAACGAGGCAGGGCAGGTGAAGAGGAGTTTCTGAGAACCATGAGGTTGCTTGGCTGCCAGTCCTTCCCAGAGATAGGTGTGGCCTCTTTCCCTTGCCAGGGATAGCTGACAGCAAATCAGAGCCTAGATAGAGATCTGTGTACTGCTTCCCAGACAAAGCCAGAGAGGGTGACAATGCTACTGAGATATCCCCTACCACTTGCTTTGGAGAGTGACTACAGAATGTAAGTGAGAAGGCAGATCTGGGCAGACAGAGCTTGAGGTAGCATCCTCCCACTATCAGGCTCATATGATACCTGAGACACAAGGAGAAACATCCAGAAGATCTACATGCCCCTTAGAGGGTCAAGAGTGGCTGACAGGAGATCCACTTACCCATAGGAACCTAGCCATCAGAACAAGACAGACAACCCCTATGGGGCCTGCCAACACAACACAAGGCAAGATGGAAGATACTCTGGCAGATACAGAGGGTGCCTGTGGTAATGACTAGAGTTTGTACAGGCTGAATTACTTCCCAGCAGACTGCATCAGATCTAGAAATAATGCTGCAGACCAGATAACATCCCAACAGGAGTACCCCAATATTAGAAGCTACTTTGGGGGTGGGTAGGCAGAGAAGTGAGAGCCTGAAGTACCTGGAAAGAAAACCAGTTAGTTGAGTTTATGTACATTAGACAGATTTTGTGTTTTAGATCAGATACAATGAAGGCTCTGAGTAGATAGTTGAGCTAAAGAAAAATTTCTACAAAGTTATCTTCTTAGCATCCGTGAATTTTATGGCCTAATAATTAATATCTACCGTTTAGGTTAGGGCTTCTCAGTGGCAAAGGGCCTGCTTAGAAATTCAGAAATCATTTGATTTTATTTAATATAAGCTGTTTTAGTTTTTTTTTTTTAATTAAAACAGGGTGGGGGTGTGGTCATCTAAGACTGTTAGTTTCATTGTAACTGTCTATAGACAAAGCAGATAACCTTAACAGTACATCCCTAGACTTACTGGTTTGATCTTCAGACACTTTCATAAATATCTACCACCAGGTAAATGTTTTATGATTAATTAAGTTTTATTTTCCTTATTTGCTTAAGTTATTTCATAATTTATTTATTGTTATACAAATACTAAGACAAGCAGATGCAACTGTCACACTGAACATCATGATTTGGAGGCTACAGTCGACAACTTGATTGTGTTCTTACTGCTCTCCCTGCAGGCATGTTCTGGAAGCTGTGTTCTTCCCTAGCCTCTAGGTAAATTCCAGGGTGGGCCCCACTGCCTTTCAAGTCCCTCTGAGATAACCACTGAGTCTTTGGATCACCCTAGTCCTCCGGACATCCTCAATTCGATCCGAAGTTCAAGCTTCTGAAATGGAAGCTGTGCTGCTCGTGTTTCTTCTACCTCTTACCATAGTGCTGACCCTCCCAGAATCAAAGTGGGAAGGGGATAGGACTGAGGAGACAGAGGAGAGGCAAGGGGGCTGGAAACAGCGTAGTTGATTGAAGCACGCATGACCTCACTCACAGCTCAGAGTTTTCAGGGGACTTTGTCTTGGAAAACTTTGTGGAGTCTCCGCCAGGGCTCCTAACACACAAGAGGCACTCTCCCTTCCAATTTCCTGACCGGGGGATGTATTCGTGGGCTCAACATCAGAACTTCCCTTCGGGGTCTCAGGATCTCACTGTCCGCTCCAGCATCCTCCTCCTCCTGCCTTTTTGTGCTGCCACGTAGCCCTCGTGGTGTTCACCTGGCCCTCCAGGAGAAACGGCTTCCTTGGATCTGCCGCTGGTGGGATGAAGTTCCTTTCCAGTCACTGCTGTGTATGAGGCTGAGGCAGACTTCTCATTCTTTAGCTGCCTCAGGCATGAGTCAGATCCCACAGCACTGTGTCCCCAGCTCCAGGGCACACCCAACCACTTCTCTGAATTTCCCCTTGGAGCCACTTTCGCTTGTCTTGAGTAGAGGAGAAAGTGGCTACAGCCCACCACGGGGTCCCCATGCCTTATGTGTGGGAGGGGGTGTGTGCAAGGGGATGTGGTATGTGACTGCCCTCCTAAAATCTTTCTAATTTCCAAACTCTTTCCACTTCTCCAGTTTTAACGCTAGTAAGAATCACAGTTCTATCAATATCCTGGAAGGGGAAACATTTCAGAATTAGAGTATTAAGTGCTTTCAAGCGAGCACCTGTTTGAATGTAATTTCTAAATTTCTAAAAGTTTAAAGAAATATCTGGTTCCAACTGTTTATTGAAACAATGGCTACTTCTCACACCACTTAAAACTGATGATTAATAGGATACAGTCTCTACAGACAATGCTGATTTATGCCTAACCTAGGATGAGATATTACATGCTGACTTAAATTTTTTTACATGCCTACTTAAATTTTTTTTGTTTTCAAATAGATTAAAATGCAAAAGCAATGATAATGATATAATTAGAAAAGAGTGAAATACAAACTTAATGCATTATGTCTGATGCCAATTTTACAAAATACATTTGTGTTTAAGGGTTTGCACGTGTGTATCTTCATTAACATTAGAAGAAAACATACAGTACACACAATTTCTAAGCATATTTTAATTGGGGGAAAAATCTGCTTATCAGGAGTCAATCTTTCTTCTTTATCTAATTTTGTGATTTTCTAATCAGATGAAAACATTGTAAATTGGCATGTCAAGTGAAACCATAATTTTATTTTGGGCATTTGTTATTCCTCTTTTGAACCCTATCAAGAGAAGCAATATAGGCCTTTCAGATGGCAACTCGCCAATATCGCAGATCAAGATTTTTAATGAATTCCCTCCTTCTGAGGGCTAATTTAAGCCCAATTTAAAGTAAACAAAACAAACACATTACTCCAAAAAAGAGGAATGAGCACTCCTTTGTTGTGCAGGCTTTGAGTTTGAAGCTCTTTAGAAAAAGAAAAATAGAGCAAAAAATGAGCTTAATAAGCTACACTCCTCCTCTGCTTGAGCTTTTCTCATTAAGGTTTAATAACATAAAAGACCATTAAGATTTTAGATTTATATGAAGTGTCCTTTATTCAGTTTTCTTCTCCCTAAATGTTGAGAACGAGTGAACATTCTCAACGCAGGAGGTCACCCTGCCTGGGAGATTCTCAGGGCTCATCAGTGGACTCCATGCGGTTCATCTCACTTTTTTTTTTTTCTGACAGGCAGAGTGGACAGTGAGAGAGAGACAGAGAGAAAGGTCTTCCTTTTTGCCATTGGTTCACCCTCCAGTGGCCGCCGCGGCCGGTGCATCGCGCTGATCCAAAGCCAGGAGCCAGGTGCTTCTCCTGGTCTCCCATGCGGGTGCAGGACCCAAGGACTTGGGCCATCCTCCACTGCACTCCCTGGACACAGCAGAGAGCTGGCCTGGAAAAGGGGCAACCGGGACAGAATCCGGCGCCCCGACCGGGACTAGAACCCGGTGTGCCAGCACCGCAAGGCGGAGGATTAGCCTAGTGAGCCAGGGCGCCGGCCCTCATCTCACTTTGCTCACTCTCAGTAAAGGTAGGAGGGTGCCTCAAAAAGTTAGTGGAAATGGGAGTAAAAGTATGAGTTTATTTTGGGGCAAAAAACATTTTTGATGCAATTTTTCATAATAGGCAGATAGTGCATATCATGAAAAAACTATGAATTTCAAAATGTTCTTTGCACCAAAACATACTCATACTTTTAATTCTATTTTCCATGAACTTTCTGAAGCACTCTTGTACGTGTACAGATATAAATATGCGTGATCACACACATGCACATGTGTACCAATACATGCACACATACAGTCTGACCCTAGCTTGTTCTGTGAACCTTCCCACCACTAGGATTACCCCACCACAAAAATTCAGTCTGCCTCTTGGTGAAGTTCTGAATCCCACAGAATAAAGAGCCTAAGACTGGCCCCAAGAGAAATGGTGGGATGGAGGGCCATGCTTCCAGTAAGACGAAATTGTCTTTTAGCCCACAATGAGGCCAGTGGGATGAGAGTAATGTGATGTCCTTGGTCCATGGCATCAGCACCGTGTGAGAAACAGTACTGACTAGCTGAGCATGGGTCCTTGGCTGCTCAGTCTTCATGCAGTCTCATGGGTGGACTGTTGTTTAAAAACACTGACCATGACCAGGGTCGGGGAGGTATGTGCCTGCCACATATTGTGTCCCTGCGTCTTCACCTCACCCTGTGAGGAAGCGATTTTCATCCCAAGTGGATAAATGAGGGCGTAGAGGCACTATTCGCCCACGTGGTTTCTCTGAGTATTTGATCTGACTCCTCGCTCAGACCCTTCCTCCATGCTCTGCTCCTCTCTCCGCTGAGAGGACAGGACCAGACAAATCTCAACTGGGCCTGGGCGTGGACTGGTGTCTCTGCAGCTTCCAGTACAGTACTCGACAGAAAAGACTGATCTCCCAGCTCTCATCCCTGCCCAAGAAAGTCGCTAGAAGAACTGTTTTCAGGGCCGTTGCTCTTCCGTGTATCACTGGATCTTGTTATGCAGCCACTATGTGTCTGTCGAGAGTTAGAAATAATTATTTTTCTTTAAAACTTCAGACTCTTCTTTCAGCCTTCTCTTCCTTCCTACTTGCTTTCCATTCCTCTCCTTTTATAAGACTTGAAATTTTGAACTTAAAATAACTGGAACTAGGGGCCAGAATTGTGGTGTGGTAGGTGAGCTGCCACCTGTGATGCTGGCATCCTTTGTGGGCACCAGTGTGTGTCCTGGCTACTCCACTTCCAGTCCAGCTCCCTGTTGATGGCCTGAGAAAAACAGAATATGGCCCAAAGGGTTGGCCCCTGACACCCACGTGGGAGATTTGCATGGAGTTCCTGGCTCCTGGCTTCGGCCCAGCCCAGTGCCGGCCGTTGTAGCCATCTGGGGAGGGAACCAGCACATGGAAGCTCTCTCTCTCTCCCTCTCTCTAACTCTGACTTTCAAAATAAATTAAAAAAAATCTTTTTAAAAATTCTGTTAAAAAATAACTGGAACTCATTTACACAGATATACTACCTCTCCTAGACCTATTATATTTGCAAGACTCTTGCCGTTAATTATGGAAGGAAAAATGCATTCAATATTCAAAGATTTGTAGGATCATAAAACAGTGTGGATATATTCATTCTCCTCTGTCCCCTGCTAGTTTCTCTCCTCCTTTCCTCCATTCCTAGCTCCTACCCTCTTTCCCTCTCTTCCTTTCTTTTAGTAATAGGGGGACCTGACCTCTCTGCCTAGAATACTTCTAATTTTCTTGTGTTGTATTTGTGTAACTATAATTAGCACAAACTTTCACTATCAAAAATGTCCTGATTTGAATGATAAGTTATAGGATTTCTCCATCCATCTAACAAGCACTTATAGGGCATCTAATAACCATCTACACAGAACATCATGCTGGTGAGACAGACACAAAGCCTTCAGTGAAATCAATACTGAGTGGTTCTCTCTGCCACTTGGATCAGTGCTACAAAGGATTAGAACATATTGGAAGAATTGCTGTGGATTTCAGGAGCCAACTACACTGGTTTCTAAGCCCAACACAGACTAGAACTTTGGCCAATTTGGCCAAAGAATTTCAGTTTTCTCATCTATCACAGGGTATAATTATAAAGCTGTAGAGAAGATGAAAACAGATAATGCTGATTATACATCTAGCACAGAGCTGGTTACTTCTGAGACTTAAAAATGGGAGCTATTATCAATATTTTATTATTATTACTATATTACTATTTTATTATTTTTAATAACGAAAGAATTGTGTGCTTAATATAAGCAAATTTAACAAAAGCAGTTTCAAAGGGAAAGAGAGGACACTGGATTGTGACAGCATGGGTCAGATAGGATATCTGGCTCTCTTCTTTTTTAAACCTTTTTCATGACTTGACCCTGTCAGTCACCCGCAAAGGCAAGAAGAAAGGAAGGAAGAGTAGAAAGGAAGATGTTCCCTTTCTACTCCCCCGCTGCTCTCTAAACTATGAATAGGCTTATGCTGGCAAGATGGAAGTAGTTTTAAATTGGATGTGAAATTGAAGTTTTGATTTAGACTAGCTAGATTTCTTTTTTTAAAAGTTTATGCATTCATTCATTTGAAAGTTACAGTGACAGAGAAAGAAGGAGAGACAGAAGGAGAGTGATCTTCCACTCACTGGTTCAATCACCAAATGCCCCCAACAGCCAGAGCTGGGCCAGGCTAAAGCCAATATTTCTTAATATCTGCAAGTGAGCAGAAAAGCAGTGTTGGGGGCCTGCCCGATAAAGTATCATATGGCTGAGAGAGGGCAGGGCAACAAACACACGGCCGTTTTATGTTGGTTACTAGTTCAGGTCATTCAATAAACCACTCGCAGACTTACACACAGATACACACATAATATAAAAGGTGCTTCAAAAAGTTTGTGGAAAGTAGAATTAAAATTATATGTAGGGGAAAGCATTTGGCTTAGCTTTTAAAATTTTTTTAGAACAAGATTTATTTATTTGGAAGACAGAGTTACACAGACAGAGGGAGAGACACAGAGAGATCTGCTGGTTCACTCTCCAAGTGGCTGCAACAGCTAGGGCTGGGCCAGGCCAAAGCCAGGAGCCAGGAGCTACATTAAGGTCTCCCAGGGGCCCAAACACTTGGGCCATCTTTTGCTTCTTCTCCCAGTGCAGTATCAGGGATTTGGGGTGGCTGTGACCCAAACCAGGGCCCAAATGGGACGCTGGCATCACAGGCAACGGGCAATGGCTTAATCCACCATGCCACAACGTTGGCCCCTAGCTTAAGGGTTTTTTTTTGTTTGTTTGTTTTTTGACAGGCAGAGTTAGTGAGAGAGAGACAGAGAGAAAGGTCTTCCTTTTCCGTTGGTTCACCCCACAATGGCCGCTGCGGCCAGCACACAGCGCTAATCTGAAGCCAGGTGCTTCCTCCTGGTCTTCCATGCGGGCGGGTGCAGGACCCAAGCACTTGGGCCATCCTCCACTGCCTTCCTGGGCCACAGAAGAGAGCTGGACTGGAAGAGGAGCAACCTGGACAGAATCTGGTGCCCCGACCGGGACTAGAACCTGGGGTGCCGGCGCCACAGGCAGAGGATTAGGCTATTGAGCTGCAGCGCCGGCCTGGGTTCAATTTCTGGCTCCAAGCTTTAGCCTTAGGGCTGTGGCCGGCACTTGGGGAATGAACAGTGATGGTACAGCCCTCTATCACTATCTCTCTCATACATAAATAAAGCTTTATAAAGAAGTCAATGTACATTTTCCATGAACTTTTTGAATCCTCATCATCTATGTGAAAATTAGCATCACTAAAGGTTTGTCAAAGATATCATATTACAAAATTTTTATAGCTTGCTTCTCTCACTAATCCAATTTTAGCCTACAGTAAGTATAGACCTGCCTTATACTTTTTAATAGATATATAGTATGCTATTTAATGTATGTACACACATTTAATTAGCCATTTGTGTTCTTGGGGCAATTAGATGACTTCTAATTTTACAGTTCTAGAAATAATGCTTCAGCATATTTCTTTTACTCAGGTGCCAAATTCGTGTAGGAGAAATGAGAAATTTCTAGTTGTGAAATAATATTCATATTTTAAAGTTTAATAAGTACCACCAAATTGCCCTGTATAAAATTTGTATCAATTTATCTTCCCATATTTGTTAATTTGAAAGATTAAAAAGGTCTATCTTATTATTTCATTCTTTTTTTTTCAAAAGATTTATTTATTTACTTGAAAGTTAGAGTTACACACGGAGAGAAAGAGAGGCAGAGAGATATATATAGAGAGAGGTCTTCTATCCACTGGTTCACTCCCCAATTGGCTGCAATGGCCAGAGAAGCACTGATTCAAAGCCAGAAGCCAGGAGCTTCTTCTGGGTCTGTCATGCAGGTGCAGGGGCCCGAGGACCTGGGCCATCCTCCACTGCTTTCCCAGGCCATAGCAGAGAGCTGGATTGGAAGTGGATCAGCTGGGACTTGAACCAGTGCCCATATGGAATGCTGGCAATGCAGGTGGCGGCTTTATCCACTACATCACAGTGCTGGCCCCTTATTTCATTCTTTAGTTTTTTTTAATACAGTAAAGATTGAGCACTTTTCAATAAGTTTGTTGGCTACTTCTACTTTCATGTATGTAAATTATCTCTTTTTTTTATTATTTTTTATTTATTTTTTTGACAGGCAGAGTGGACAGTGAGAGAGAGAGACAGAGACAAAGGTCTTCCTTTGCCACTGGTTCACCCTCCAATGGCCACCACGGCTGGCACACTGCGGCTGGCACACCACGCTGATCCAATGGCAGGAGCCATGGTCTCCCATGGGGTGCAGGGCCCAAGCACTTGGGCCATCCTCCACTGCACTCCCTGGCCACAGCACAGAGCTGGCCTGGAAGAGGGGCAACCGGGACAGAATCCAGTGCCCCGACCGGGACTAGAACCCGGTGTGCCGGTGCCGCAAGGCAGAGGATTAGCCTAGTGAGCCGCGGCGCCAGCCGTAAATTATCTCTTTATCTTGTCCCACTTTTCCATGGATGGTTTGTCTTTTTATCTTCTTATTGTGTTACTATTCTTTTTTCTTTCTATTTATCATATATCTGTGATATATCTTTTTCAGTTTGTTTACTTAGCTTTTAACAGCACTTATGATATCTTTTGACCTATAATAGTTTCATTTAATGCAGACAAATCTGTCACTTGTTTGTGTTTTGTGTGATAATCTAGAAAGCATTTCTCCCCTTCACTTCAATACTATGATTATTTCACTGTTTAGATCATTATCTACCTAATACTCATTTTATATGACATGAAAGATCTTCTTTATAAATAACATGTATTACAATAAATACAAAGTGCAATAAACATTATTTTTTTCTTTCAGATGAATCTATTTTTCCATTCTCTCAGCATCATACAATTTTATCACTGAAAGTTTGTAGTATAAAGACAAATTCTCCCTAAGTAAAAGTTTCCTTGGTTATGCCCTTGCATTTACTTTTCCAAATAAAATCTATTTAGTCAAACCTCAACCTCTCATAGTTAAACTATTAAAAATAACTTCAGAGAATATGGAATTTCATGAATTTTGGAGCTAATTTTCTCACTATTTGTATAGGTTAATTTTCAGTAGTTTCTAGTGTTTGGAAACATTTTTTGGACTCATCTTAGATCCCCTTGTCACCCATTCATTCTACAAACATGGTGCATTTATTATGTACCTGTTAGTTTTCTAAGTAATATGAATGCAGTGATTGTGACATATTTACTCTCTCTGAGGAGCTCATCTTGTATGGAAAAGGTAGTAGATAAAAATTAAAATACTGTGTGTAATAGTTTTAATTATGTGTATAAGCAGGAGGCACAATGAGAGTATAGAGTAGGAACATCTAACTCACTGTGGAGAAAGAGGACACAGCCCCTAAAGGAAATAACACCTGAGATTAGACTGGGAGTTAGCTATAATTTATTTTGTAGAGGTAAAGCAACACAAGTGTCCAAAAAAAAAAAAAAAACAAAAGAAAAAAAACAAAAACAAAAGACAAGTGTTCTAGGCATACAGAATCCTATGTGTAAAAGCATAAAGTGAAAGGTTGCACCATCTCTGCTCTTTCTGCCTTACTCTCAACTACAGATATGAGCTCCTTTCTGCAACCAGAAGATCAGTTTCTAGCAGTTCCAGAATTACATTGCTCCAACTAGCAAATCACTGGAAAGATGTTTTTTTCTATTGTCAATTTATCATTTTCTTTTTTTAAAGATTTATTATTTATTTGAAAGTCATAGTTACACAGAGAGAGGAGAAGCAGAGAGAGAGGTCTTCCATCTGATGGTTCACTCCCCAATTGGCGCCGGAGCTGCGCCAATCCGAAGCCAGGAGCCAGGAGCCAGGAGCTTCTTCCAGGTCTCCCATGCTGGTGCCAGGGCCCAAGGACTTGGGTCATCTTCTTACTGCTGTCCTAGGCCATAGCAGAAAGCAGCCTTCAGGATAGTAGGGAGCGCAAATACAGAAACACATATAGTTGTCATTTCCAATGGAATTGCATAGAGTAGTGGAAGGATAGCATCCCAAGGAATAAGATTTTAGTCAGAAATAAATAATGCCTGTTAAACCCTTTCAGGGTAAACAGCAAAGGCTCTCTGCACCTCCATTCTTAAGAGCTTTTCTATATTACTATAACTAGTACTTAAACAGTACTTTACACTTTGTGTTTCTGTGCAGGTGCAAACTGTTGAAATCTTTACTTAATATATATTACATTGACCTTCAGTATATAAAGATAATTGAAAATGAATCTTGATGTGAATGGGATGGGAGAGGGAGCAGGAGATGGGATGGTTGTGGGTGAGAGGGAAGTTGTGGGGGAAAAGCCACTGTAATCCAAAAGCTGTACCTTGGAAATTTATATTTATTAAATAAAAATTTAAAAAAAGAGCTTTTCTATATTACTATGGAAAATGCATGACATCTGGAGTCTGAATTCCTGGGCAGTGTCACCACTTACTACCTGAGTCATCCTAAGCTAGTCACCCTTTAAACCTCAACTTCCTTGCTTGTGAAAACATGTACAATGTCATATTGCCTACATTCTTGGAAAACTGAATGAGATAATCTACCGCAAACCCTAATACTTAATATCTATTTAGATTTCCTTTGCTTTCCCTTGGACTCTTAGGCATCTAGGTGATTAATCGTGGGGATGAGAAACATAAATAAATCAGGTATTTTCAAGGTAGAGGGGCCACAAGGTCAGACTGTGGAAAAAAGGACTCAAAATTGAATCATAATAGGAGTAAAAGAGGATATAGCACAGAATGCCTTAGCGGTTTTTTTTTTTTTTTTTTTTTTTGACAGTCAGAGTGGACAGTGAGAGAGAGACAGAAAGGTCTTCCTTTGCCGTTGGTTCACCCTCCAATGGCCGCCGCGGCTGGTGCGCTGCAGCCGGCTCACCGCGCTGATCCGATGGCAGGAGCCAGGTACTTATCCTGGTCTCCCATGGGGTGCAGGGCCCAAGCACTTGGGCCATCCTCCACTGCACTCCCTGGCCACAGCACAGAGCTGGCCTGGAAGAGGGGCAACCGGGACAGAATCCAGCGCCCCGACCGGGACTAGACCCCGGTGTGCCAGCGCCACAAAGCGGAGGATTAGCCTAGTGAGCCGCAGCGCCGGCAGTGCCTTAACTTTTAAATTGACTCCTGTACCATTTTTGGGTGTGGTTTATTATTTTTTAACTTTTATTTAATAAATATAAATTTCCAAGGTACAGCTTTTGGATTACAGTGGCTTCCCCCTCCACTCCATAACTTCCCTTTCACCTTCAACCATCCCATCTCCCACTCCCTCTCCCATTCCATTCACATCAAGAATCATTTTCAATTATCTTTATATACAGAAGATCAACTAATACCAATGATACTGCTAAGGTTTGCACAATAGTTTGGGTGTCTCCCAAAGGACCATATGTTAAAGGCTTGATCCTCAGAGTTTTACATTAATGAATAAAGGATGAAACTGAATCCAGTTAAAGTGTTTGAAGGCAGGACCTTGTACAGCGATGAGTTTGGATTAGGTTGTCAGGGTGCAGCCCCTGTAGTTGAGTTGTGGTGGCTTTGTAAGGAGAGATTACACAGAGGTGGATGATAAGTGAGCTTCCTGTGCTTCTGTTCCTGACTTGCCATGCGATCATTGCTTTTTACACTCTGCTAGCCTCCACCTTCATCTAACACCAGACTAATAGGGCCTCCTGATCTTGGACTGCGAACCTTCAAAACCATGAACCAGAATAAACCTTTTTCCTTCATAAGTGGGTCCTCTCATATGTGTGTTATATTGACACAAAGCTAATACAGAAACTAAAGAATTGAAGGGTAAGAGAAAAGGAGAAACACTTTGATTTCATGATATAAATGTAACTGCATCATTTATGTACACTGTGTGCCATTTATGTGAATTGCCCTGCAACATAGTAAGAATTCTGAACACTGCGAACTGTGCTTCAGAGTAAGGGTTTTGCAAGTTGCATTGGGTGACAACAGTTAACTGTTCATGCATGCTCAGCCTTGCTCAGTTGCTGCTCTTGGAGCCTGGCCTTCTGCTAAGAAATTTAAACATGAAAGAGAAACTGCTGAGGGAGCAAATATAGATAAAGCCAGTCTCCTAGTGAGACTTCCCTCGGGCTTCCCTGTCTGTTGTGGACTTCTCCTTCGCCATGACCTCAGCAGTTCTGTGTTGACTGGACTTCTTTATTGGAATATGTTCAGATGTCCTCGGCAAGTTAGAGGCTGATGGGGATGAGAAATGCTCTAATTGCTAAGTACTCATATCTAAATATTGAAAGAGAAATTGAATCTTTAAATTTACTTTCATTAATAACACAAGGCCCTGGTGTCCCGGAGCTCAGCGCTCCCCTTTTTGCTCCATTCCTCCCTTCTCCTTTCTCAGCTGCTCCCCTCCCCTCCCCTCCCCTCTCCTCCTCTCCCCTCCCCTCCCTTCCCCTGCCCTCCCCTCTCCTCTCCTCTCCTCCTTAATTTTAATCCTTAATTTCCAAATAAAGCATAATAAACTCATTTTAAATGGACATTTGGTATTTAAATAAAAATGAGGCGCAATTATGTAAAAAAAATAATCAAAACAAAACCACAGCTTAGCTGCCTTTAAAAACCACTCTTATAATTATAGCTTTAAACCCCAGTGAGGTGTGGAGGGAGAGGTTGTTTCTGCAGCCACAGCTTACATGCTGCCATGGAAACATCTGGGCTGCAATGTTAACAGGGAAGCTTGTCAGAAAAATCAACTTTGGCATGCAGAAATGACAGTGAATGGAACATAATTTTGACCATGAGGGAACTTCCATTAAGCAAAGCATATGTAAGCCTGTCTCCAGAGAAAGAAAATCCGGATGAGTCTCCTTCCTGCAGCCATCCTTAATAAGATGGATAGGAGTGCATCCCCACATGGTTAGACAGAGAGTGGCCTGTGTTTACTATGCTTTTTTCATTGTCTTATTCTCTTTTTTCAGCTTTTTGTTTTGTTTTGTTTTTAACATGTACATCGTGTTTGTTAATTGTTAAAAATTTACATTGAAAATGGACTTTTCTCCAGCAAGTTCACTGAGCTGTATATTCAGTCAAATTTGAAACTAAACTGTATTTCTCCTTCAGGGTAGATTCCTCCGAAAATCATCTCCAGACTTCGGCAGAAGTAACTTGACTGCAAGACAGGGAGAATAATGAAGCAGAGCGAAGGGTGGAGGGAGGAAAGCGCAGTCAATTAGGGACCTGCAGACCTGGGTTTGAGTCCTACTTTTGCTCCTTATTCATTTGTTACCTTGGGCAACTAAGAAACAGAAACTCTGAATTTAGTTTTATTTCTATAACACAGGGACCATAATAAGGATGTGCTTTAAGAGTTATAAAAATGGAAGCTATTGTTATGGAATTTCAGTTCCTTTTAAAGGTTTCCTTCCTCTGTATGGAGAGAGGCTTATCTAGGGAAGACCTCCTGAGATAGTTGCTTTAGCTGTGGCTGAAAAGGAATGCTGTCTGCTACATTGTAAAGCACAATGAGGGGCCAGCACTGCGGCTCAATAGGCTAATCCTCCGCCTTGTGGCGCCGGCACACCGGGTTCTAGTCCCAGTCGGGGCACTGGATTCTGTCCCGGTTGCCCCTCTTCCAGGCCAGCTCTCTGCTGTGGCCCGGGAGTGCAGTGGAGGTTGGCCCAAGTGCTTGGGCCCTGCACCCCATGGAAGACCAGGATAAGTACCTGGCTCCTGCCATCGGATCAGCGTGGTGCGCCGGCCGCAGAGTGCTGGCCACGGCAGCCATTGGAGGGTGAACCAATGGCAAAAGGAAGACCTTTCTCTCTGTCTCTCTCTCTCCCTGTCCACTCTGCCTGGAAAAAAAAAAAAAAAAGCACAATGAGGTAGCATGATAAATTAGAATAGCTTTCATGCAGTCATTCATTCTTCCAGTGGGCATTTACTGAGATGCTATTAAGTAAAAGGCACTGTACTAGGGAGTGAAGACACTATTTTAGACAAGAGTAATATAAGTTCTGACTTTCTGCAGCTTTTCTCTGGCAGGCAGACAAAGGCAACAGAAACCCACACAAATAAAATATAAATGACAAACTGGTAAAAGTGCTACAAAGGAAATAAAAAGGGGGGATTGGAAAAGTTTTATAACAAGAGGAATATGGGCAATCAGAGCTCCAGGGCACAGGGGAGGAGAAAGCATGAGGGGAAGCAGTGAAGCCGAGCCCTGCACAGTGCCTCTGATGCAGACATTGGCTGCTACCAGGCCCGAGTCTCCTACTGACTCTCCATCTCCCTCCCTTCCTTTAAAGTTCCTTTGCAAATCAACCTCTTACTAAAATGAAGAGAGTGTTGGTGCAACCTGTCCCTCCAGGTGGCTGGCCACCGGACTTGGAGGCCATTTATCTCTCCTATAGGCAATATCTTGACGTTCAATGTCATCTTAAGGATTTTTCCAGGACCCCCAGGCCCCAACTGACTGTAGCCCACAGTACCATCATCAAAATTCCCCAAAGAACACAAGATTTCTGAGTAATCAAAGGAGGGTCCGTGAGCAGTGCAGATCAACCAGGGACCTGTACACAGATAGACATGCACCTGTCAACCCAAACTTCAAACCTCTACAGGCCTAATCCCTCTGGGAGCCCAGGAACTCAGCAGCAGCTGCCCAGCTCCATACTTCGTGCTCTGCGATCAATACCGACTTTCATTTTGCCATGGCAGTGACTGGGATGCTGTGCATTAGGTGAGCACACCCAGGTTTGGGGGTTTCTACAACAGCAGCATGCGCCAATGCCCTGCGGTGGAGAAGGTGGCTTACTGGGAGAGAGAACTGAAATTAGGCCAGTGTGTCTGGGGCACCTGAACCCAGGGGAGAAAGGCACAAGTCGATGTTGAGGGAACCCAGTTAGAGGGAGGTCATGCTGGGCCCTGCCAATTTTATCCTACATGCAACAGAAAACCACTGAAAAGGTTTTAAACAGTGCAAGACCACAAATCACTTCTTGTGCTATTCTACTCTGAGTCTTTTTGAGTTAGAATTCTAGTTATTTTGCTGAGTACCTTCACATACTTGAACATATAAGTATAAAATAAATTCCACTTATCACCACTAAAGGAAATCTAAAGATTAGGCAAAGTTTGTTTTCCTGTCACCTTAGATGTTTCAACTGAAAGCAGAAGATGGTTTTACTAGCACGGGGTTCAGTTCCTTGTCCAACAGTGGGTAGATGACGAAGTTACAGTGTTGATGGCCTCTCAGAATTGAGACACAGGAAAGAACAGACCCAGGCTGTTCATCAGGAAAGCATGCATATAATGAACTAAAATTCTTTGAACTTGACTGCATGTAGGGGAAAAAAAAACACACATTGTTGGAGGGCTTTGATAGTTTTCTATAATTTTTCCCCTAAAACATTCAAGAATTATGGAGCACTGTTTTCAGCAAGAATATGAATAAAATTCTGTTCTGATGTGCTTTCTGCTTTAAAATTTTTTTTTGTTCTGGGCAGAATCCTGTCACTGAGCAAAAAATGCTAATTGGACATTTGATTCATCTGGACAGCTGTGAATGGAATTTTTGCTAACCAGCAGCAGATGTAGACCTAAAACAGCATGGCAAATGGCCACTGGCATGGATGTGATGTGAGCTGCATGTGCCATGCTCCAATCCACAAGCATCTCCAAGTTTTTTTTTCTCTTAACAGGTTTTTATTAAATATTTCTGTAAATTCATCTTAGTAATTGTAAAGGGCCTACCTAGTACGTTGGCATGCGAAGGGGGACTCTGCCACAGCCTTTTCAGTACTCCACAGAGTGAACCGGTGGAGCTGGATGGGAAGTGCTTGCTTTCCAGTTGAAAATGCAGAACAGATGCTGGCATTATTAACAGAACATTGCCTACTTGCACTTCATGTCCTGGCTGGAGTCGTATGCTACAAGTAATATGCTTTAGTTTACTCAGGAATAAAAGCCTTTAGAAACGAGCTACCCCAGAGCAGGAATTCTCTAAGTTTGGAAGGTGGTACTGACCTTATTTGCTTATGGATTTGGTGAATTGGTGCAATGATTTTATAGCAAATGCTCATTCATTTAAAGTAGTCTTTTTTTTTTTTTTTTTTTTTTTTTTTTTTTTGACAGGCAGAGTGGACAGGGAGAGAGAGAGACAGAGAGAAAGGTCTTCCTTTGCCGTTGGTTCACCTTCCAATGGCCGCCACGACTGGCGCACTGCGGCCGGCGCACCGCGCTGATCCGATGGCAGGAGCCAGGTACTTATCCTGGTCTTCCATGGGGTGCAGGGCCCAAGCACTTGGGCCATCCTCCATGCACTCCCTGGCCACAGCAGAGAGCTGGCCTGGAAGAGGGGCAACCGGGACAGAATCCGGCGCCCCGACCAGGACTAGAACCCGGTGTGCCGGTGCTGCAAGGCCGAGGATTAGCCTAGTGAGCTGCGGCGCCGGCCTAAAGTAGTCATTTTTAACCAGCAGTGAGCCCTAAGAAATCCCTCATGGAATTTACAAAAAGCAAATGAAACAAACACAAGGGTTTTAGCTCTAGAGAAATTCTGATCCAAACTTCCTCCTTGATGATTCTGGAATGCAACCCTAGTTGAGAATCTCTTGTCCAAATAAGACTTAGAACAAGTTTAGGATCTCTGTCATTCATTCAGTGTGCGGTCCACGAGCAGTCATAACCCACTCATGCATCACGTATTTCCCATACTAAAGGAGGAGTTGAGAGAAGGTCAGTTTGGCTTTTGAAAACACAACTGGCCAAGACTGCTCTCTGCAATGCTCCGCACTGTTCCAGCCTGCATTTCTGAAAGAAATCAGGACAACTTTTCCATTGTAGATTCTCTGGCGGGAGCGGCAAGCTTGGTTCCCATTGTGTGAAACTAACTCTTCCAGTCTCCCATTCCATGTAAAGCAGAAGATTTTCCATCGGTCACTTTCATTTTGAGGAGAACCACATTATCTTACGTCCACTTCAGTTTCTAGAGTGTTTCCCACCATGCAGTGTTCCCGAGGAAGGTCTCTGGAGCAGGTCTCTACCTTGTCTACACATTAGAATCACCTGGGGAGCTTTCTTTTTATCATGCTTGACCTCATGACTCCCAGCCCTCCAAGGACTTTCTGATTTAACTGGCTGGGCCCGAGGTAACGTCTTATTAGTTTTTCAGGTGATTTTAATATGCAGCCAGAGTTAAGAACAACTGAACCTTAGCATGCAGTTTAATCTTCTAAGGAGCCAAGGATCTGGCTTACTATGTTAAGACTCATCAAAAAAGAAAACTTGATTTTTATCCAGATATTGGCTGGATTTATTAGAAACATGCTGGAATATATGTGTGTTCTTCATTGTAACACTATTACGACTTGGCTATCTGGATATCATTCTGAAGATCCAGTGGATTTGTCCAACATCTGTGCATTTAGATCTAAAACCTCAGAGAACTGTCATAAAGTCTATTCTAGCACCAGGAGGGGCTATTCTTAGACTAGCCATCCATTCATCCTTCATTTATTTATTTATTCATCAAACAATTACTGAGAAGTGCCTATGTGCCAGGAATGGCAATAGAGGCAGGGGAGAGATACATGAGAGTATTTAAAAAAGTTCATGGAAAATTGGAACTAAAAAATAAGCTTATTTATTTTGGTGTCAAAAGATTTTTAAATCTCTGCACAGTTTTTAATAGTATAGTACTTTTCAGTTTTTGAAAACCCTGCCTTTATTTTAAAGATTTATTTTATTTATTTGAAAGAGAGTTACAGAGAGAGGTAGAGACAGTGAGATAAGTCTTCCACCCGTTGGCCCACTTCCCAAATGGCCACAACAGCCGGGAACTGAGCTGATCCTAAGGCAGGAGTCAGGAGTTTCTTCTGGTTCCCCCATGTGAGTGCAGGAGCCCAAGGCCTTGGGCCATCTTCCGCTGCTTTCCCAGGAGCATAGCAGGGAGCTGGATAGGAAGTGGAGCAGCTGGAACTCCAACCAGCACCCATGAGGAATGCCGGTACTGCAGGCTGGGGCTTTAACCCACTGCGCCACAACACTGGCTCCCAACCCTTCCTATTTTAAGGAACATGTAGTACATTTGTAGGGAACAGAGGTGCAAACAAATAGTCAAAATATAAAATCATTTAAAAAATCTATACACGTGCAGTGAACATGAGAGAACATGAAAGAATATCTGATTAAATCTCCATGGTGAAGAAGCGACTGTGTTAAAATGAAACAGACAAGTTGTAAACTGAATAGAATTTGATGGGACTGACTAGAGTATGGGGTTTGTAGCACTTGATGCCACATATCAGGCAGGGAATAATCACAGGGGGGACTTTTGTCTGCCATTCTTGGAAGTACGTGTTTGATCTACAGGCAATGGAGAGCCGTTGCAGGAAAGAAGGAGCTGAATCACAGACCATCTGGGAAAATTGAAGCCCTCTGACTGTCTCTCCACAACCAATGATATCATCCCTGAGCTAATTTATGCTGAGGGGATTCTGAGAAGACACAAACTGCTTAATAAAATACAAACCATTCACCCGCCCAATTTGTCCTTGGACACCTATAGAGTACCTATTATATGCCACACACTAGGGATACAGCAGGATTTCTCAACTTGGCAGTGTAGACCCTTTGGACACAAAGGATTCTGGGGAGGATGGACAGTCTTGTGAGTTGTAGAATGTTTAGCAGCATCCTTGACCTCTGCCCATTAGGAGTGGTAGCACTTTTAATACTCTTCCAAACTGTGTATTAATGAAAAATCACCACCAGTTGAGGACTGCTGGGATTCAGAACTGAATAAGACATATCCCGGCCCTTAAGAAATATATAGTATAACCCAGCAACAAATGCACATTAAAGAAGCATAGTTCATTGTTGCAGGAAATCCTGGGCCTTTCCCTTTGAGCACATGAACAAGAAAGAGTTTGCTGCAAGAAACATACCAGATTAGCCACCATCAGTGTCTGTATCTACTTTGTTTTTAAAAAATCAACTGCTAATTCTGAAACACTGTGGAATATATAGAAATTATTTTGTGATCCCAAACCAAAGCATAGTTCAGAGCAAAAGGGGGAAACACTGTGAAAGAGACACCAGTTGTTATGAGGGTTTACATAGCTGAGAAACAATGTTTCCACTTCAGGTAATCCTGGAAGTGTTCATGGAATTGCAGAGGCTTTTGAACTGGGCTTGAAAGTGGTTCTGGAACCAAGAAGGAGAACTGGAAAGACTGAGCTTTGGAATTTCCTTCAACTCCACAGTCCTAGCTAAGTTCCTTTTGGAGTTCCTTCTGTGTAAGTTACCATGTGGGTACTGGCTCTTCGAATGGGCCAGCAGGTTATGTACAGACTGATGGCTGATCCAGAAGATGGCTCAACAGGAAAACTCCACTCGTGCACTTTCCCCTAGGTGTTAACTTTTCTCATCATTGCTTTGATGTGACTGTATATTTCAACTTGATCACCACCCACCCCATGCTGCCTCCAGAGTGATGGTTAGGTGTAATGCACAGGTGTCCAAGTTCCATGTTGATTGCTGGTACTTAGGCTATATAATGCATATTGTGAACATGTCCCTGGCCCTTTCACACAAAGTGTACAGTTCCAGTTATTTCCTATGTGAACGTGTCCCTAGATTTGTGCAAATCACCCTGCTTCTCTGCTTCTCCACCAGTGATGTGTAAAGTGACTACAGTAGTGAATGCCTGACATTTCTCCACTGGACAGGGTTTATGGCCTCTTAGGTTTTGTTCTGACCCTGATCTGCCTGTGTGTATGATGGGTGCTTGTACCCTCTGTCTCCGCATCTGTAAAGTGAGATTAGTTCAGTAAGGAAGGTGGAAGACGCCACAGCATTTTCTAATCTATCCAATAATAGAGAGTAGGAAGAGGCTAAGAATTAGCTGATTTGTTGGGGCTGGCACTGTGGTGGTTAATCCTCTGCCTGGGGTGCCAGCATCCCATATGGGCTCTGGTTCTATTCCTGGTTGCTCCTTTTCTGATCCAGCTCTCTGCCATGGCCTGGGAAAGCAGTAGAAGATGGCCCAATCACTTGGGCCCCTGCACTTGGGATGGGGACCCAGAGGAAGTTCCTGGCTCCTGGCTTTGGATCACCTAGCTCCAGCCATTGCAGCCATTTGGGGAGTGAGCCAGTGGATGGAAGACCTTTCTCTCTGCCTCTCCCTCTCACTGTCTGTAACTCTACCTCTCAAATAAATAAATCTTTTTTTAAAAAAAGAATTAGCTGATTTGCATTATAATCATTTTCAGACTGGTTCCATGTAGTCATGTAGGTGCAGCACTGTGGGATAAGAGATGGACCAGCCGGCACCGCGGTTCACTTGGCTAATCCTCCACCTGCGGCGCTGGCACCCCAGGTTCTAGTCCCAGTTGGGGCACCGGATTCTGTCCCAGTTGCTCCTCTTCCAGGCCAGCTCTCTGCTGTGGCCCGGGAGTGCAGTGGAGGATGGCCCAAGTGCTTGAGCCCTGCATGGGAGACCAGGAGGAAGTGCCTGGCTCCTGGCTTCGGATTGGCACAGCGTGCCAGCCACAGCGGCCATTTGGGGGGGGGTGAACCAATGGCAAAGGAAGACCTTTCTCTCTGTCTCTCTCTCTCTCTCATTGTCTAACTCTGCCTGTCCAAACAAGACAAAAAAAAAAAAAAAAAAAAAAAAAGCATAAGAGGTGGACCAAGTAAGTGGTGGGGGGTGGGGGAGAACTCCAGATTCCTCTCTTCTACTGTGTTCCCTTGATCCAGGATTACATTTATATGTAAGATTTAACTTGGAATTTTTTTTTAATCAGAATTTCCATGATTCCACCCAATCTTTAAAAGTGCTGATACAATGGTTTCTTCACATTGCCCCAGCTTCTCATTTGTCATCACGACTAATCTTTCAGAGCCAGCCTGCCTGGATTCATGCTGTCACCTGGCTGTGTGGTTCACGGCATGCTATATGACCTCGCTATGCCTCACTCCTCATCTCTAGAACAAGGATTAATTGCAGGGTCTGCCTCGTGGGGGTGTTGTTGGAACTGAATGCAGGCATACCCGTCTGGTGCTCAGAGGGTACCTGGTGCCCTGGAAGTATTCTACAGCAGAAGGCTGTGACACAGCGCCATTTCCCAAGTGCACAAGGACTTCCTTTCTCCTCAGACTGCTCCACTGTTGGCTGCATGTGCCCAGGCATCTCTAACTGGGATGATTGAAACCTATCTCCTTTGAAGTGCCCATGCTTCTTTTTTTCCTGACACACATCTCACTGTCAGGACTGATTAGGCCCTTTTCTAAGGTCAGGTCTTGGTTAACTGAAGGGGATCTGGGGAAGAGGAGCAGGAAGGAATGATGGAGGATCCCAAAGGTCAGTTTGTAAGGCTACAATTTTTCCACATGACACTTTTTTAAGTTCTTAAGTTTGGAAACTGATGGTATTATGTTTTATTTCTTCTTTCCTCTTCATTGCTGAAGTTGTTCATTGCACCAAATTGCAGATGGCTTCTCAGATGTAGCACTTCCAGCTCATCAAGAACTTGGTTCAGGCCTTCATCAGCTCCTTTTGAACTGTGGTCTCCACCAAACTTCTCATTTGTTTCCTATAGTCTGCAGCACCCTTCTTCACATCTGTCTGTGGTAGACTGCTCTCTTTCCCACCAACTGTATCCAAAGAATCCTATAACTCAGCTGGTTTAAAGTCCTCTTAATCGTGTTTCTGTCATCTTTTCAACTTTGTTCTGATCCCCTTGTATATGGTCCTTTCATCAAATCTGGTGTTCCTGCCTCTCCCTCTACTCAAACCACTTCTAGCTCTCTCTCTCTCTCTCTCTCTCTCTCTTTTAATGTTTATTTTTTTTAAATCTTCCTTATGGATTCAATGTTTTCTCTGCTCATTTCCTGCTCAGCAATTCCAGGACTCACCCTGGTGTCTCAGATTGAAATTCTTTCTCCAAAATATGTCCTATATATCTTCAAATACCTGGCTCAAAGTACCAGCCACCCACGTTGCTTCCATGAGTGCTTCAGGTGAAATTCACACTGTCCTTTTCCGATTGTCCGGGGGCACTCAAGTTTTTCTTAAATCTTGTGCATTTGTGCTGTGCTGAGTACAGGGTATTTACAGTCATGAAAATCTGCTTGTGGGTTTGAAATCTGACTCTGTCAATTACCCCCTGAGTGAACTAACTTCTCTTTGGTGTCAGTTTCCTCACCAGGAAGGTTTTTCTGGTACAGTGGCATAAGACACAGAATTCAGAGACTTTGTTTGGGTTTGAATCCTGGCTTTGCACATATTAGCAGAGTCACCTGGAAAGTGAGTTAACCTCTCTAAGCCTATGCATCTGCATCTGTAAAATGAGAATCCCAATACTAGATATTCAGAGGGTAATTGTGAGGTAATCCATACAAAAGTTTAGCAAATTCCTGGAACACGGTCGTGATTTTTAATGCGGGAGTTAATCAGACCTCTTTGGGAAAGTGATTCTTCCACCTCTTTAGGTACAGTCTTCAGGGCAAAAGGAGCTCCATGTTTATGAGAATGCTAGTCTCCTCCCTCCATTTACTTAGAAGTATTACACTTTGGGGGAGGTGTTATGGTGTTAGGATGAAGTAACCGGCTTGATTGGTAAGTTTAGGAAGAACAAATTTAGCATGATCAATTCTTCCTCTCCTTCCTTCTTTTGAGACTGAAAGTCTAGTTGTTCGTTGCTTCATGCCATACATTTTTAGAGAGGATTGCGTTTCCATTGGGAGTCTGCTGTAGTCCAGGGTTATTTGTGTGAGTTTATTTACTTTTGGGGTATACTATTGAGAAAGCCATTCGTTCATCTGAAAATATATGCTCTATCATTGAATCTAGATTTTATCAGTAACAGAGATGATATGTTTGGTCCCTCTGTACAGGAGAAAAAAAAAGTGCTGCCAAAAAATGATGGAGAATTGTCTCAGGACATGGCATCCAGGGTATCAGCTTCAACAACTTTGCTTTGTTGTCATTCTGCTCAAAATTCCAATTGTAGGGGGCAGAGCCTTTGATTCACTTGGGTTACCCCTTAACAGGTGAAGGCAAGACATCTTGGCTGGGAGCCTCATCATACAGTCCCCATGTAGGAAATAGTTCTCTCTGTACCCCTAGTCTTAAGATGGGGAATTTTGTAGGATAGCGAAATTGAATGAATATCCTAAAAAGAACTACTGCCATCAATAAATGTAACTATTCTCATCATCAGTTCTCCAATTAGACTTAAAATGACTTAATGGGAATAACTGTCTTTTTTAAAAAATATTTATTTATTTATTTGAAAGGCAGAGAGAGAGAGAGAGATTCTATTTTCTGGTTCACTCCCCAAATGGCTGCAATAGCCAGAGCTGAGCCAGTCGGAAGCCAGGAGCCCAGAGCTTACTCCAGGTCTCCCACGTGGGTGTAGAGGTGTCGCTCCCCCTCTTCATGGAGGAACGACACTAAACCCTGCCTAGGCTTCCTATCCGAGTCACGGCACCATTATGTCGCTCCCCATCTTCATGGAGGAACAACACAGGACCCTGCGTTGTTCTTTCGTCTGCTCGGCCCTCCCTGGGTTTGCTGCTGGTTCTTCCCGGGTTGGCTACCGACCCTTCCACCTCCGTGGAAGGGCGGTTCCCCCTGCCACATTCCCCACTTCCGCGGGGGAGCGGCACACCGCCAGCCGGCTCTCTCGGGGGCTGCTCAGATGTTCCCTCAGATGTTCCCCTTAGATGTTCCTGGTGCATGTTGTCTCTCTCCTCCTTTATAGTCCTCTTCCACCAATCCCAACTCTGCTACCCACACACTGAGTACGCTGCTCTCCTCCAATCAGGAGCAGGTCCTACAGTTTATTGGTTGAACTGGAGGCAGCTGTGTAGAAGCTGTTACTCCTCTCCCAGCGCCATATTGTGGGAGAGCAGATGCATAGAATAAGTCTTAATTCCAGTAACTTAGTCTAGTCCGAGTTGCTCCCAGTTGCTCCCCACAGATCCCCCTTTCTTTTTATTTTTGGCATTGATACGCGCCTGTCTTCGGTGCCCCGCGGCACACACTCTGCTCTGCTTGCTAGAGTTGCCCACAGGTGCTTACAAGTCCTATCAATCAGGCAAACCGAATCCGGGTCCTCTCTTCGCCATGTTGTGAGGAGGTTTTTAGGCGCTGATGCGTGCCTGTGTTCGGTGCCCTGCAGCACATGCTCTACTCTGCTAGAACTGCTTGCAGGTGCTTACAAGCCCTACCAATCAGGCAAACCGAATCCAAGCCTTCTCATTGCCGTATTGTGGGGAGACTTATTGGTGTTGATAACATGCCTGTCTTCGGTGACCTGTGGCGCATAAGCTGCTAGCCGCCCGCAGGTGCTCACCACCTCCCTAATCAGGCAGACCGAATCCAAGCTCTTTCATTGCCGTGCGTGTTGTGGGGAGGCCTTATTTTTCTCTATTTCTCTATCTCCGGGCATTCCTATTTCTCCTATTTTACCTCTATCTACCAGCATTCCTATTTCTCTCATTTTACTTCTAAACTTCTGTTTCTCTTATCTCTGCGGCTTCCCGGCGCCCACCCCGAGGCTGCTTCTCAGCGGCTTCCCGGCTCTGAGCCGCTTCAGCCCGCGCTTCTCTCATCTGCGCGGCTTCCCGGCACCCGCCCTGCGGCGGGCTTCCGGCTCTGCGCGGCTCGGCTTCGTGCACACACTCCGCGGTCTCCACGCCCTTCGCGCCCGCACCACGGCCTCGCGCCAGCCCCGCGTTCCCTATCTATTCACGCCCCGTGCTCTCTCTGCACGCGGCGGCTTCCGCGAATCACACAGCGTAGCTTAGATTTCCACCACCACCGGCATTCAGTCCAAGTTCCCCGGACTAACCTGGCGAATTCCAACCTGGCGGCCCACGTCTCTGCCTCTGGTTCCAGATTTTCGCCTTTTGCTCCCCAGGCTGACTTGAAGAATTCCAAGCTGGCTTACGTCTCCGCCTCGGCCTGCACTCGCGGCTTCATCCTCCCTAACATTTTTCTCTACCCGGTATGTTTCCCTAAGTTTTCTTCCAACAATATTCCTCCCTCATTTCTCCTGGCCTCTCCCCACAGTCCGTATCCAAGTCTAAGTTTCTTATAGGTTTCACTTTCACTTTCAACCTGCAGTCCGTATCTGAGTCTAAGTTTCTTCTTGCTTTCACTTTAAATCCTAACTTCTTTCCCACAGTCCGTATCCGAGTCTATGCCTAGGCTTTCGATAGCTTCTTCCAGCACCTTTTCTGTCCGGCTTTTCCCTAGGCTCGTTGCTAGTCTCTCTCTCCGGTATTTTCCACTTCTTCCCGTTTCTTCCCTCCTAAGTTTCCTATCCGAGTCACGCACCATTATGTCACTCCCCCTCTTCATGGAGGAACGACACTAAACCCTGCCTAGGCTTCATATCCGAGTCACGGCACCATTATGTCGCTCCCCCTCTTCGTGGAGGAACGACACAGGACCCTGCACTGTTCTTTTGTCTGCTCGGCCCTCCCCGGGTTTGCTGCTGGTTCTTCCCGGGTTGGCTGCCGTCCCTTCCACCTCCGTGGAAGGGCGGTTCCCCCTGCCCACTTTCCCCACTTCCGCGGGGGAGCGGCACACCGCCGGCCGGCTCTCTCGGGGGCTGCTCAGATGTTCCCTCAGATGTTCCCCTTAGATGTTCCCGGTGCATGTTGTCTCTCTCCTCCTTTATAGTCCTCTTCCACCAATCCCAACTCGGCTGCCCACACGCCGAGTACGCTGCTCTCCTCCAATCAGGAGCAGGATCAGCTCCTGGAGGTCATCACTCAAGTTGGCAAGAGGCAGCTGCGTAGAAGCTGTTTTCTCCTCTCCCAGCGCCATATTGTGGGAGAGCAGATGCATAGAATAAGTCTTAATTCCAGTAACTTAGTCTAGTCCGAGTTGCTCCCCACATAGAGGCCCATGCACTTGGACAATTTTCCACTGCTTTCCCAGGCCATTAGCAGAGAGCTGGATTGTAAGTGAAGCAGCCAAGAATGAACCAGTGCCTATATGGGATGCCAGCATCACAGGTAGCGGCTTTACCCACTATGCCACAATGCCAGCCTCAATGACTATGTCTTGCACTTCTTTCCATATTTCACAGCATCACACACATTTTCTATCCACTCTTACTTCCAAGAGCACACTTTGATTTACTTTTGACTATTGTAAGGGAGGAGAAATATAATTTTTCTCTACTCATTCTAGGCTCATGGCTGAGGTCCCTATAAGAAAAAGATTAACAAGAAAATAACACAAAACAAATTATGTAACAAGTTTGAAGTGATACAAAAACCTTCATAAGGCAATGAGATTCAAAGATATCACTAAATCAGAATTCTTTATAGTGTATCTGACAAGAGTAGATAGCCTCCCAGATATATGATAACACAAAGAGGGTATGATCTGATGGTAGTAAATTAAGGGAGGCTTGGACAGACCCGTGTGTTTAGATTCTTTTCCATGACCCTTCATCTTCAGAGATAAAGTTCTCCTTTTCTCTATGTATAGTGAAGTCCTCTCTCCTGTGAGAGTCATGACCTGCTTTAGAAGTTCAGAAAATCTTCCCCAGATTTGAGGACCTGAAATGCTTCTGCCATTTTTCAATATGCCGAGGTGGCATATTTTGGAGTTATCAAGTCTTGAACTCCATCAATATCCTTTCATTTTATTCCTTGATGCCATGTTCTTCTTGTTCCAAACCAATTGGTATCTCGTTTCCAGGCAGGTCATCCTGAAACGCAGTGGCTCCTGAGCACGCTGGTCACTGCCTATTCCATTGAAAGGCAGAATGGTGAGTTGGCCTTTGCTCAGAAGTTGCAGCACAATGGAGAAGGCAAAATGTGAGCACTCACTCATGTGACATCATATGAATTACATATTTGGCCTTTGTCCCTAGTTCCTAGCACACAGCTCCTAAAATCCTTGTAATCTCCAGAGGGATAAGAGTGCCTTTTCTATACTAATGAGATGACTGATGGCTGGGGGTTCCTTCACAGCTTCTGGACAGAGCAGGAGCAGAGGGGCTGAAGGTTGAGCTCAATCACAGCAGCCAATGATTTAATCAAATCATACATGTGAAATGAAACCTCCTTAAAATTTCCTAAACAATGAGGTTAATGGAGTTTCTTGTTGGTGAATATGTTGAGGTACTGGAAGGGTAGTGTGCTTGGGGTTGGCATGGAGGCTCCATGTATGCCCCCCATATACTTAGTCCTACTCATCATTCCATTTTAGTTCTCTTTGAGCTGTATTCTTTACAAAAACTGATAATAAGAAAACATTTTCCTGTGTTCTAGCAAATTATTGAACCTGAGGAGGAAGCTGTAGGAATCCACAGTTTATAACTCAGTCAGACAGAAGCAGAGGAGGCCCAGCACTGTGACTGGTATCTGAAGCTCAGGGCAGCTTTGGGGGACTGAGCCCTTAATCTGTGGACTCTGCAATAACTTTAGGTAGTTAGTGTCAGAATTAATTGTATGATGTCTGGCTGACGTGTAGAGAATGAGTGAATTGGTTATCAGTGTTGGAGAACACCTCAACTTGTCCTTAGAAATTTAAAGATGCTTCCATAGTCAGCATGAAGGAGAGGAGGAGACAGAAAGGGAGAGGGGGAAGGAGGGTGGGGAGAGGGAGAGAGAGAGAGAGAGAGAGAGAGAGAGTGAGTCAGATACTGAGACACTCAGAAGAAACCTGGAAGAGACCAAGACAAGATAGAGGACTAATATAGGTATGTTATAACAGAAGGCTTCCATGGCCCCAGAAATGGCAAAGGAAAATAGGTACTGGTTAGGCAAAAGTTGCTGAGGGCCTATCATCTGTTATTTTGAAAAAGTTCAAAGGATCATTCATTGTCAATACCATTCAAAATGATGTTTTTCAGGGAACTACAGACTATGATTACCTTTCCTTATGAAGAATGCCCCATCTCCAGTAGCACTGACATCACAAAGCTAGCTGGACATGCATAATCTCAGATCCCACTCCAGGCTTAAGAATCTGATTCTCTATTACTTTTAAAGAAATTTTATTTATTTGAAAGGCATAGAGACAGAGAAAGGCAGGCAGACAGATATCTTCTATATACTGATTCACTTCCCAAAAGTCTAAAACAGCCAAGGTTGGGTGAGTTTGAAGCCAGGAGCCTGGAAGTCAATGTGAGTCTCTCAAGTAGGTGGAAAGGACTCGAATACTTGAGCCATCACCTGTTCCCATCACCTGCATCTCTGCTTCCCAGAGAGTACATTAACAGGAAGCTGGAATAGGAAGCAGAGTTGGGACTTAAACTCAGTCACTCCCATATGGAATGTGGGCGTTCCAAGTGTCATCTTAACTGCTGTGCCGAACACCTGTTCCCAGTTCTGCAGTTTGACTCCCAAGTGGCTCATAGGTATATTACAGTTTGAGAAGCACTGGCCTGTTTCCCTGGGACATTAGAAGATCAGAAAAAATCAGAAGATTTGGGTTCCAATAGTCCCTTCATTACTTCCCAGCCTCACAACTCCAGAAGTAGTCTGGTCTCCTTGAGTCTAACCTTCCTCATCTGTACAGTGGGAATAAAATATCTGTACTCCCTGCTTTTAGGGCTTGTTGGGAAGAATGAGTGAAATTTTTACATGAAGGTACTTTGAAAACTAGAAAGGATCCTGGTAAGGAAAGCTGTCCAGTGTTCAGCGCATGACCCTGGGGAGAGGACACTGATCTTGCCTCGGGTATCACTCAGGAGTTTAGTTTTACAGCTGCATTCTTTCTTTCTAGCTCCGAGTAAACCTTACCGTGTTTGAAGGAGATGTGAGCCAGTCAGCAGATGATGCATTTATTTTTGAACACGTTAATTTTTTTATCAGCTCTGTTTATCTTCTGAGGGCATCACTGTATTACATTAATGCCTCAAGTTGTTAACAATACCAGCTGGCACTGCAGGCATCACTTATATTCACAGCGTAAGAGCTCAGGGGGTAGCATGCAAATTGCCACCCAAACGGCACTGCTGGATCTCCTCCTTGGCGTGCTTTTGATTTCCCCTTGCAAGGAGAGCCACCATTCCCTCCTGCTTCCAAAGCCCTTTATTTATGATAGTATTTGGTACCTCTGCAATTTATTTTGTTTCTCTTCTGTGGGTTTTGAGGCCTTGGGAAAACAAAGACCCTTCTCACCGCATCCCCCTCCACCAGGGTTGTACACATAGTAGGCATGCAAGAAATATCTGTGGAATTGGAGCAGTGATGTGAAATATAAAATCTACCACTTTATCCTTAGTCATCCATTCTCAGCACCAGTGGCGCTTTCTTGCGTAAGGCCATCCTTGACAATGTGGATTAGCACATGAGTTCCCATAGGCTCCCCTGGCATCTTTCAAAAATGCACACCACACCTGCACGTATGCCTTTCCTGATGACTCGAGAACTCTCTAAGGGCAGGGATAGTCTGTCCTGTTCCTCCTCATCTCCTTAAGGCACAGAACATGCCTTTCACACAGCCAGTGCTCAGTAAATATGTAGAAAATTAAAATGAATGATTCAGGGGCTGGGAACCAAGATGGCGGCTGAGTAAGAGGCGCCAGCGACCATCTCTGTGCAGAGACACTCTTGTGAACAGTTATACAAACACCACGTCACCTTCATAAAGAGCTGCAGAAGATAGGTGAGAGCCCAGTGCCTCATCTTGTTATAATCATAAGAAAAGTAATACTGAAGAGAGCAAGAAGGAAAGAATTGCAGGTGTCAGCCCTCCCCAAGCCTCAAGGAGCACAGTGTGGAGAGATGCCTCCCTTACACTTACGAGTGGGAGAGTGAACTGAGCCTCAGTGCCAGGCCCACTCTGAAAAACTCATTCTGACCAAGCCTCCCTACCCTGGCCCCCAGGGCCCTAACTAGGGAGTGAATATCTGGAGCCTCCACAGCCAGGGATTCTCTGCCACCCCTTCTTCTAACTGCTGGCACAAAGCAGAACTGCAGCCAGTCTGGGGAGCCAGGAGAGGTAGCTTAGGACCAGACCTTGGAGCTCAGAGCCAGGCCTACTGTACTGAGTCTAAGCACAGGAAAAAGGCCAAAGGCCTCCACCACCCAGCCAGTGCTCATCGACTGGGCCTTAAGTCTAGTCTGGTAGCAGGCAGAGATCTGCATTCTGAGAGGTTGGACGGATTTTGGTGAGAGCCTCTGGTGGCTTTAGTGGACAACCATGGAACTTTGTAGGGACTTGTGACTGGGTGGGCCATAGGACCATGTCTTGGGACTCAGTATTAGGCTGATAAAGTCCATCGCTGGGCAGATCCTAAAGGTTTCTATTCTGAGCCAAGTATGTATGGATAGTCTCCAGACCTGACCTAGTATAAGGCAGAGGAAAATCTGTACCCTGGAGATACCGATGTGTTTTGTTATGGTGTGCACGCTCTTGAGAATGCACAGGGCCTGGTGAGTCTGAGACCAGGCGTGATGCAATTAGGGCCCGTGTGACTAACTGAGGGGCTGCCTCTATCATCCGTCCTATAATTTTGGGAAAAGAGCAAGGAATCACAGGATCGGTTTGGTACTCAGTGCTGGGCTGATAAAACTCAGCATTGAGCAGATCCCAGTGGTCACTGTCCTGAGCCAGTACTGTAGATAGAAACCGCTGTAGCACTCAGCAGAGTTCCAGGTTCTCCTTGAGCAGTCAGTCCTGCACTCCAGCCAGTATCACCAGTGATTGATTTGTAGGGCAGCAGGCAGTGAGCCCTCTGTAGCGGCAGAGACCACAGCCAGGTAACTTTTGCTAGAACCCCTGGGCTGCCCTGGCGTTGGTGGGCTGAGGGCTCTGGGGGTGATCTAGCCTCATGACATTCATGGACACAGAGCAAGAAGTCTGAGCCTACCACAGGCCCAGGAAGAGACTTACAGGGACAGACCACCCACTTTTAGGCACTTGCCCAGTTCGCACTGAACAACACATCAACTGCAGACTTAGGACAAATTTGAGTTTGGGTAGTATTTTAAGACTCAGTTAGTAAAACTATAACAACAGTAGACCTGGGGTCAACTGTGACAGAAGGTGATAGCCAGTGCTGGAATACTGTAACCATCCATAGGCTCAGAGAAAATAGACTGCTTACCATTTCTATAACAATAGACATGTTTGAAGCCAAGTTACTACAACGAATCTTTCAATGTGCAGATAACGTTTACACCAACAACCATCAAGAATTGTTAGGGAACAATGAGCAATATGAGGTGTCATAAACCAACAATGTAGGAATTAAATTTTCCACATGCTCAGATGAAGATTTAAAAATACCTGTTTTAAGGAAACACAATGAAATTCAAGAGAACATAGAGAAACAATTCAATATTCTAACAGATTTGATAGAGAGATAGAAGTAATTTTTAAAATTCAAGCAGAAATTCTTCAACTGACAATTACACTAATTACACCAAGTAAAATTAAATAGTAAAAGTAAATAATTAGTAATTACACTAAGTGAAATTAAAAATGAAACAGAAGGCATCACTAGCAGAATAAATCACACAGAAGAATCAGTGTGTTTGAAGACAGGCTATTTGAAAATACACCATTGCAGAAGAAAAAAAAAGAATGAAGCAAACTTACAGGAAATGCAGAATACATGAAAAGAGCAAATGTTTGAGTTACTGAGATTCAAGAGGGACTTGAGAATGCCAAAAAGAAAACATATTCAAAGAAATAGTGACAGAAAACTTTGCAAACCTAGAGAAAAACACAGCTATCCAAGCATAGGAAGGCCCATGGTCAGATTCTACCCAACCAAATCTCCCCCAAGGAATATTATAGTCAAGCTCCCCAAGTTTAAATATACAGAGGATTCTCAAAGCTACAAAATAAAAAGTAAATCACATTTAAAAGGGTCACCATTTGCCTGACTGAAGACTTCTTAGCAGGAATCTCACAGGCCAGGAGGCAGAGGGATTAGACTATTACAGTACTGAAGGAAAAAAAAAAACTATCAGCCAAGAATACAGTATGCAGTAAAGCTATCTTCCAGATATGGGGGAGAGCTAGCTAATTCCAGACAAACAAAAGCTGAGAGAATTGATCACCACCAGACCTATGTTACAAGAAATGTTAAAGGGAGTTCTTCAAACTCAAAGAAATAGATGCTAATAAGTAAGAAGAAAATATCAGAAGGTAGAAAACTCACTGGTCGGGTTCGGCGCTGTGTGCTAACGCCCTGGCCTGAAGCGCTGGCATCCCATGTGGGCTCCAGTTCTAGTCCCGACTGCTCCACTTCCGATCCAGCTCTCTGCTGTGGCCTGGGAAAGCAGTAGAAGATGCCCCAAGTCCTCGGGCCCCTGCACCCATGTGGGAGACCCGGAGGAAGCTCCTGGCTCCTGGCTTCGGATCAGCGCAGCTCCGGCCGTTGCGGCCAATTGGGGAGTGAACCAACGGATGGAGGACTCTGTCTCTCTCTGTCTCTCTCTGTCTCTCTCTCTGCCTCTCCTCTCTGTAACTCTGACTTGCAAATGGATAAATAAATCTTTAAAAAAAACTCACTGGTAAGAATAACTATACAAATTCAGAATGCTCTAATTATAAAGATGATTGATAAACCATTTATATTTTAATATGAAGAATAAGAACTATAGTCAATACATTAAAATATTAAAAGATAGGCAATATTGATATAGCTCAAAAATAATAATAAAAACTTGAAAATGTGGTGAGGAATGGAACACAAATGTAGATTTTTTTGTTGGGATTTCTTATCTCTGCGTTTTGTTTTTCTCTTTCTCTGCCTTTATAATGAGTGTTGTTATAATTTTTAAGTCACTTGTTAATAACCAAATTAAGATTTTTGTAAGACTCATTGTAATCACAAAGTAAGAAACTATAATAGACTTACTAAAATGAATAACAAGGAATCAAAATATACCACTAGAGAAAACCATATATCTACAAATGATGATGATAAGAGAAGGAGGATGAAAGATAGGAACTACAATAAAAATACAAAACAACTATCAAAATAGCTACAGTAAGACCTTACCCATAAATAATTACTTTAAATATCAATAGACTGGGGCCTGCACTCTGGCTTAGTGGGTAAAGCCACTGTCTGCAATGCTGGCATCCCATATGGGTGCCAGTTTGAGTCCTGGCTGTTCCACTTTTGATCCAGCTCTCAGCTATGGCCTGGGAAAGCAGAAGATGGCCCAAGCCCTTGGCCTCTGCACCCATGTGGGAGACCTGGAGGAAGCTCCTGGCTCCTGGCTTCAGATTTGCACAGCCAATCCAATGTGGCCAATTCGGGAGTGAACCAGCAGGTGGAAGACCTCTTTCACTCTCTCTCTCTCTGAAAATCTGCCTTCCAAATAAATAAATAAATCTTTTAAATAAATCAATAAAAGGAAAAATGAAATTACACAAATATGCAGAAGTTAAACAGTTTACTCCTGAATAATCAGTGAATCAGGAAATTTAAAAATTTCTTGAAGCAAATGAAAATGGAAACACAACATACAACATAGTAAATAGAGCAAAAATAGCACTAAGAGGGAAGGCTATAGCTTGCATCCAAAAAAACCAAACAAAGCAGAATGATCTCAAACAACTTGTCATTGCATTATAGAAAAAACAAGAACAAATCAAACCCAAACTTGGCAGAGGGAAAGAAATAATAAAACTCAGAGCACAAATGACATAGAAACTAAAAAATACAGGGCCAGCACTGTGGCATAGTAGGCTAGGCTTCCACCTGTGGCGCTGGCATCCTACATGGGTGCTGGTTCGTGTCCCAGCTGCTCCTCTTCCGATATAGCTTTCTGTTATGGCCTGGAAAAGCAGTAGAAGATGGCCCAAGTGCTTGATCCCTGGCACCCATGTGGGAGAGACCCAAAAGAAGCTCCTGGCTCCTGTCTTCAGATCGGCCCTGCTCTGGCCATTGTAGCCATTTAGGTAGTGAGCCAGTGGATGGAAGACATCTCTCTGTCTCTCCTTCTCTCCGTTTATAGCTCTTCTTCTTTTCAAATAAATAAATATTTTTAAAAAAGAAAAGAAACTAAAAAATTACAAAAAAATCAAAAAAATGAAGAGTTGGTTCTTTGAAAAGATAAGCAAAATTGATTAACCCTTTGCTATGCTAGTCAAGGAAAGGAAAGGAAAGGTCCTTTCTCACCACTGTTACTCATCACAGTACTGGAAGTCCTGGGTGGAGCAATTGGGCAAGAGAAAGAAATAAAGAGCGTCCACACTGGAAGGGAGGAAGTCAAATTCTCACTGTTTGCAGATGACGTGATCATATACATACATACATACATATTATACATATATACATTATGTATACATACATACATTATATATATACATACACACATATATATAAATAAAACCCCAAAGACTCCAACAAATGTTAGAACTAATAAACAAATTCAGCAAAATTGCAGGATACAAAGTCAATGTACAAAAATCAGTAGCCTTGTTGTATACCAGTAGTGAATTATCTGAAAAAGAAATCAAGAAAGCAATCACAATTCCACTATCTACAAAAATAATAAATAAAATACCTGGGAATGAATTTAACCAAGGGGATGAAGGCACTCTAAAAAGAAAACTATAAATAATTGATGAAAGACATTGCAGAGGACGCAAACAAATGGAAAGACACCCCTTGTTTATGGATTGGAAGACTCAATATTGTTAAAACATGCATTCTACCCAGAGTGACTTACCAATTTAGTGCAATCCCCATTAAAATCTCAGTGACAGTTTTCACAGAACTAGGAAAAAACATCACTAGAATTTTTATGGAACCACAAAACACAGTGACTAGACAAGTCTTCAGCAAAAAGAACAAGTAGGAGGCATTACACTACCTATTGTTAAAATATATTACAAAGCAACAGTGATGAAAACAGGATAGTATTGGCATAAGGACAGATCCATAGGTCAGTGGAACAGAATAGAGATCCCAGAAGCAAACCACACATCCACATCCATGTGATCTTTGACAAAGGTGTTAAGAACATATATTGCAAAAAGGACAGCCTTTTTCCCCAGTCTTTTTATGGGAAAACTAGATATCTACAGGCAGAAGAATGAAACTAGATCTCTATCTCTCACCATGTACAAAAAGAAACTTTAAAAAATGGATTAACGACCTAAATACAAGATCTAGAACTTTGAAACTAATGGAAGAAAGCATATGAAAAAAACTTCGGGATTTTGGAATGGGCAAGGATTTTCTAGATCTGACCCTAAAACCACAGGAAATAAAAGGAAAAACAAGCAAATGGAATTTCATCAAACTAATGAGCTTTTGCAAAGCAAAGGAAACAACTAACAGAGTGAAGAATGAACCTACAGAATGGAGAAAATATTTGCAGGCTATACAATTGAGATAGGTTTAATATTGAGAAGACAGAAGGAATTCAGACAATAGCCAAAAACCCATATATAACCCAATTTACAAATGTGTAGACCTAAATCAACATTTCTCAAAGGAAGACATAAAAATGACCAACACGTACATGAAAAAAAAATGCTCAGCATCACTAATCTGGGGTTCTACTACAAAGTAGGATGGCTATAGATAATGCTAATTAATATGCATTTCTCTCTTTTAGAAAACCTAGAAGATGGGATTTAGGATGCTTTCACTACAAAGAAACACTGTGCTTTAAAGGATAAATATATTCACCCTGATTGGATATTATATTATGTATACATATAAGGAAACATTACATAGTACCGCATAAATATGAACAGAAAAAATAAAACGAATGATTCAATGAAAATTCCAATTCTGGGGGATTCCTACCTTTGCTGGCATTTTCTAAAACCAATATATCTCAGTAGTAAAACATCCTCAGTTAGAAATATGGCCAATTTCTTTCCAGTTTAGGAAGCTTCCTTATCAGTTCCTTTTCTCTAATGGCCCATTGCCTAGAGGAAAGGAGAGAAATTCTTACTGCACGCCTATTTTAACAATATATAAATATTAGTCATCTCCACTCTTTTTTTTTTTTTTTGGACAGGCAGAGTGGACAGTGAGAGAGAGAGACAGAGAGAGAAAGGTCTTCCTTTGCCGTTGGTTCACCTTGCAATGGCCGCCACGGCCGGCGCACCGCGCTGATCCGATGGCAGGAGTCAGGTGCTTCTCCTGGTCTCCCATGGGATGCAGGGCCCAAGCACCTGGGCCATCCTCCACTGCCTTCCCGGGCCACAGCAGAGAGCTGGCCTGGAAGAGGGGCAACCGGGACAGAATCCAGTGCCCCGACCGGGACTAGAACCCGGGGTGCCGACGCCACTAGGCGGAGGATTAGCCTATTGAGCCGCGGCGCTGACCATTCATCTCCACTCTTCTAGAGAGGAAAATAATGCTTAGAAGAGTAAGTGGTATGACCAGGGTCAAAGAGCTACTAGGGGTGGCTGTTTGGTGTAGTATCACTCATTGGAATGCCAGGTTTGAGTTCTAACTACTACACTTTTGACCCAGCTTCAGCTAATGCACAGGATGAACAAGTGATGGCTCAGTACTTGGGTCCCTGCAACTCACTTGGGAGACCTGGGTTGAGTTCCAGGTTCCTGATTTTGATCTGGCCCAGCCCTGGCTCTGGAGGGCATTTGGGGAGTGAACCAGCCAAGGGGAGATCCTTCTTCTCATTTTTCTCTCTGTTTCACTGTCCTTTAGTTTACATATATATATATATACACACTAAATAAAAATTAAAGGAAAAAAAAAACCAGCTAGGTTTCTTACCCAAGCTTACTTTAATTCACAGTCTTGTTTTCCACTGAATTACACTGCCTATGTAGCACATGGAAGAATCCTACATTTTCTCTTTGTCATGTTCTTTGAGGAAAAACTTTGAATAGGGACACAGAAGTGGACAAAACCAAAGAGTGGTATTCTGAATTTAATTCCTCATGAGATTTATTTTCAACAGGATTCACTTTATAATTCAGCCTTCAACCCTGTATGCTAATCTGTACCTTTCCAACTAGGGCACGTAACTTGAACATGGCCTTGCTGTATCCCTCAGATCTAGGGCAGTGATGATCGACCTGTTTCCTGTAGCAGCTTGTTGATGGAAGGGTTGATCCTTTCATCCATTGGTAGGAACTGGGTTAAGACTTTGAGTAAGCTATGATGCAAATGCATTTGGACTTTCAGGAAATCCAACTTTTTTTTTTTTTTTTTTTGACAGACAGAGTGGACAGTGAGAGAGAGAGACAGAGGGAAAGGTCTTCCTTCTTGCCATTGGTTCACCCTCCAATGGCCGCATTGCGCTGATCCAAAGCCAGGAGCCAGGTGCTTCTCCTGGTCTCCCATGCGGGTGTAGGGCCCAAGGACTTGGGCCATCCTCCACTGCACTCCCTGGCCACAACAGAGAGCTGGCCTGGAAGAGGGGCAGCCGGGACAGAATCCGGCGCCCCGACCGGGACTAGAACCTGGTGTGCTGGCACCGCAAGGCGGAGGATTAGCCTAGTGAGCTGCGGCGCCGGCCAGTGCCTTTTAAAAGAAAGAATTTTGTTTCTTGTAGAGGAAGCAAAAGGAATGTCTGAAAGTATTCAGGATCATAATTTTGCTGTAAGCACTTGGAACAGATTTTTCCTGTCATTATGTGGTCATTGGTGGGAAAGATCTCTGCATTTCAACTGCCCAAAAAGAGTCATCAGACTGAGAAAAAAGAGGGTCTTTTAAAATCATATGTGGCCACAGTGCTTTTGACTGAGACAAATGGGATAATCTGATCACTGAGAATGGAATGCAACTGTGATAAAGGGCCCTTCTGTTAAGGGCAGTGCCTCTCCTGCCAATCCAAAGGCTCGTCTGGAGAGGAAGAGGTGCATGTCTTTGCAGCCCCTATGCATCTTTGCTTTGTGGAAAGAGCAGTAGATTTCAGATAGCTGGAGCTTGCATCAGAGTTTCAGTGAGGACTCTGATTTACATCTGGTGCATGGCTAATTTTAATGCTGTCTCATCTCAGGACTTATTCATCATGTCCTATTACCCAGGGAGCATCCAGCCTAAACTTCTCTTTGCAAATGAGGACAGTGTGATGCATAAATAGTAAACAATGTGCCCACAGTTATACAGTTGATTAACACCAGGTCTCTAGTAATGCAGTACTGACCTTATTCTGCCTTTTTCAACATTAGTTGATTAGTTATTTCATCCACTGAAGGCTTACAGTATGCTAAACATCTTGTTAGGCAATGGATTATCTTCAGTGGGGAGGCAGCATCTAGTTGTGGTTTCTACACACTGCTATTGGGTCTTGGTTAAGTTGCATAACTTCAAAGCCTCAGTTTTTTCGTCTGTAAAATGGAGATGATAATAGGACTGATTGCATTCATCAAAATTGAATAAGATAATGCATATAGAGCTCAGCACAGCATTTGGCACACTTAATCTTGGGGTTGCTAGATTTAATCCTAGGCTCTTCTGCCAGAGCAAAAATTTTACTCTCTAGTTCTTATATCAGCTTGCCCTAAAGATGGTTATAAAGTTTATTTCCTCCCAGTGCTTTTAGTCTAAGTCCCCTTAAATTCTTGATTGACAACTCCGGAGGGCTGGAGCTTTATCTCTCTTGCTGCCACCCCCTCCTCCCTTTTCCTCTAGGCCCCTGGCAGCCTAATCTGGAGGGAATTTGGATGTGTTCTCATTAGAGCCTCACAGTCTTGGGCGGGTGATTGCCAGTGGAACGACTGTGCATTTTCCTGAATCCACACAGAGAGGAATTGGGGCTAGCTGCAGTATGATATATTATTCATCACTGAAACTAGTCGTGCTTAGCTTGGTCACAGTATCGGAGACTTGCCATGATCTCTGGCATTTTAAGAATGGGCTCCATAGAGCCTGGAGTTTTTCTTTTCTTTCTTACTTTTTTTTTTTTAATCATAATAAGCAGCACAGCACATCAGCTCTTTTGGCAAGAACCAAGGGGAGTGCAGTTCAGCACATTCTTGGCTGTGTATATCCCTAACAGCATAATAGAGTTTTCTTGGTTCCTTCTGAAGTTTGATCACCTCTAATGTGATAAGTCATCTATTGGGCAAAGTTTCTCACATGCCTGGGCACCCTGCTTCTCTGGACTCACTTTGCACCTAATTCTCTCCTCCAGTATTGCATTGCCTACTTTTTTGTGCAACTAGCTGGAGGGAGAACACACCATTCATTTTGTATTAATGATGGCAGTGCATTCCCTGAGGGAAGCAGAAACTCAGTAGAGGTCTGGAACACATTTGCAAGACACTCTGTCTGCATATTGCAGCTCTGGACATCAGTGTATTATTCCTTAGCCCCTCAACCTCTAAGGCTCACTTAAATGGATACCTTTCTTAGCTTCTTTGCACATTTTGGTTTGAGAAATGAACTCTTTTTAGTGTAAGTCTTTTAAGGTAATTTTGGAGGACATTGTCTTGCTCCTTTTTTTTTTGTCATTTGTAAAAATGAGGATGTTTGCTGTGGAGTGAAAAGAAATGATTGGAGAAAAACAGGAAAGGAAGTGATACTTATTGGGGACTTATATAAGGGTATATCGATTTGTCATTTAGCCTTATTGACAACTGGCCCTTGGGAAAGTTAAGCTCTTGGCTAAATGACCATAAGCACTTTGCATATTCCTCTCCAGGTTTTTCTGCTTCCAAAGATCATGTAGCACAACAAAGTGATTTTGTCATTTTATTACTTCTTCTCTAGACTAGGAATTTTTTTTATGTCCAAATCAGTTTCCTTATAACACTTCAGTGTTCTTTTGACCTAAATATCAATCATCCTTTAGAATTTGAGGTATCAAAGGATATATTTTCCTTATATGCCTCATCTTTTGAAATTTCTTCTGATTTGGTTATAGAAGTCTTAATACATAATGAAGCTATTCTTATAACCTCTATTCCTGTATTTATGTTATCTTGAAATATAGCTAGAGTTTTCTTTCATCACATAGTTTTTATCCTGAGAACTACTTAAGTTCACAATTTAAAGGTGTTTATCTCTCATTACTTATTTAATTCATAGATTATCTATAAATTCATCTATAAGTTGTAAGAGATGTAGACAAATTCTTGCACAACAATAGAAAAGCCTCTATTTAATGGAGAATGTATGGGATGGGGTGGGCCTAGATAATTTTTAGTGTCCACTTCAGATCCGGTATCCTATTATGTACTATCACCTTCTGGACAAAGTCTAGTTTGCTTTGTACTCTGAATCCTCCATGAATAGATCCTGGGCCCCAGCTATGAACAGCCACTTGTGGGTCTCCTACTCACTGGGCTTATACGCCTGTGCCCTTAAACATGCTGTTCCCTCTGGTCAGCCAATCTTTGCATTTTTCTCCAGATTGTCAATTCCTATAGGGTTCAGATCAAGCCTCAATTCCTTAAAGAACCTTTCTGCCCTGAGTGGCTGACCTAGGTCTGTCTCTGTGATCCCAGAACACACAATACATGCTTTCCATACCAAAGCACCTAGTTCTCAAACGTCATTGTCCAGTTCTTGCATGTCTTTTTCTACTCCTGTCTCTGACTACGAAGACCTTGAAAGTAGGGAAGAGTTAATACCATGGGAAATTGTTCATGCCATAACGTTTTTCATTCATTTCTTATTTTGGAATAATTTAATACAAAAATTCCCATATATCTTTTAATGAGATTCCTCAGTTGCTAACATATTACAACGTCATTTTTGTTCTGTTGCTCCTATTCATAAGTGCATATGAAACACACACATACCCTACAATTTTCTGAACCACTGGAAAGCAAATTGCAGATATAACGCTCCATGACTTTGTCATATTTCAGTGCAAATTTTTTAATAACAAAGACATTCTTTTAACTGACTGATTTTCATATAAACACAGAGATTATAGCATGCAATCATTATTTATCAAAGGCTAATGTTACTTGGTTCCTTTTACCTCTTTATGAACAGTGCAAGGACTCTGCCCTCCTTTTGACCTATACTCTGTTGCTGCCTATCAATAAGTTTACACATTCTATGAGACATAATCATCATTGCTTGTTGTAGTCAATAGTCATTCAACTCTCATCACATATGTATTCCCTTTATTGAGGTTTATTTTTCCTTCACTTCTCAGTTTCCACATTGAATATCTTCTCTTTTTAAAAGACATCCTTGAATATGAGTCTTTTGTATTCTTTGAATTTTTGCCTGAATATATTTTTATTTTGCCATCATTTCTGAAGGCTATTATTTCTGGACATAGAATTGTAAACTGGCAAGTAATTTTTGTTGGCAGTACTTCATAGAAATATTTCTACTTTTTCTTTCATTATTTATGTTGAGATAGTACCAGTATCTTTTTTTCCCTATCTTTTAAAAAATATTTTCTTTCTGTTTTTGGTTAATAGTGGTTCTATTAAGATGTGTCTGGGAGTGAGTTTCTTTATATTTAACATATGTGGTGTTTGTAAGAATTCTTGAATTTATGGTTTAATATCTTTCATCAGTTTGGGGAAGAATTCAGCCAATATATCTTCAAATATTTTTTATCCCATTCTTCCTCTATTGTCACTCTGACAGTCTAATTCCACTTATTAGCATTTTTACCTTATTGCATATGCCTTTTAGTTTCTTCTGCATTTTTATCCTTTTGTTCCTTCTTGTATAATTCTGGGTATTTTCTTCTTTCTATTTTAAGTTGTGTCTTACTGCTGTTAAACACATCCATGAATTCTTAATTTTGGTTAATAGATTTTTTAGTTTTAAAAATTCCCTTTTTTTTTAGTTTCTATTTATCTGCCAAAATTCTGAATCTTGTCTTTTATCTCCTCATAAGCACTGTTATCCTAAAGTTTATAACTAACAACTCTATTAGCTAGGACTCAGATACTTGTTCTACTTTGTGTTTTCTCTTTATCCTTTTGTATCTTACCCTTTTTTTTTTTTTTTTTTTTTTGTGACAGGCAGAGTGAACAGTGTGAGAGAGAGACAGAGAGAAATGCCTTCCTTTGCCGTTGGTTCACCCTCCAATGGCCTCCGCGGCCAGCGCGCTGCGGCCGGCGAACCACACTGATCCGATGGCAGGAGTCAGGTGCTTATCCTGGTCTCCCATGGGATGCAGGGCCCAAGCACTTGGGCCATCCTCCACTGCACTCCCTGGCCACAACAGAGAGCTGGCCTGGAAGAGGGGCAACCAGGACAGAATCCGGCGCCCCAACCGGGACTAGAACCCGGTGTGCCGGCACTGCAAGGCGGAGGATTAGCCTAGTGAGCCGCGGTGCCGGCTTTACCCTATTTTCAAATAGGCCTGATTCCCTTTGATTGTGAGTTTGACATTAAATGACAGAAATTAGGGAAAGAGAACAGGATTTATGTTTGCAGATAGAAGAAAGCTGGAGGCCCTATAATTCTGAGATCATGTCCAGGAGTTGAAATGACTTGAATCTTCACTCCAATTTCTAGAAAGGTTTTTCTTCTTCCCTTTTATACTTACTTTTTTTTTTTTTTTTTTTTTGACAGGCAGAGTGGACAGTGAGAGAGAGAGACAGAGAGAAAGGTCTTCCTTTTGCTGTTGGTTCACCCTCCAATGGCCGCCGCGGCCGGCGCGCTGCGGCCGGCGCACCGTGCTGATCCGATGGCAGGAGTCAGGTGCTTATGCTGGTCTCCCATGGGGTGCAGGGCCCAAGCACTTGGGCCATCCTCCACTGCACTCCCTGGCCACAGCAGAGAGCTGGCCTGGAAGAGGGGCAACGGGGACAGAATCTGGTGCCCCAACCGGGACTAGAACCCGGTGTGCCGGCGCCGCAAGGCGGAGGATTAGCCTAGTGAGCCGTGGCACCGGCTCTTTTATACTTACTTATAGGATATTGAGTCATTAGAGGGCAAGAGTTTGTTGGTAATTTCTTTGGTAGGCTCTGGACTTCCATTTTTGTCTTCTGAACTCTAATGGATCTGTCAAAATGCTTGTTAAGTAGTGCAGAATCTTAGCCATCTCTCCGACAGCCAACAGGCTCTTGCTGAACTTCTACTAGTTTCTATCTTCTATCAAATGTTAGTCTCATAATTTCTTAGTTGTTTTGCAGAGAAGAGTCTTCATTGATTTTTTTAATGATTTATTTATTTATTTGAAAGCCAGAGTTACACAGAGAGGGGAGAGACAGAGAAAGAGAGAGAGAGGTCTTCCATTCAATGGTTCACTCCCCAATTGGCCGCAACGGCCTGAGATGCACTGATCTGGAGCCGGGAGCCAGGAGCCTCCTCTAGGTCTCCCACATGGGTGCAGGGACCCTAGGACTTGGACCATCTTCTACTGCTTTCCCAGGCCATAGCAGAGAGCTGGATCGGAAGTAGAGAGGCCGGGACTCAAACAGGCACCCATATGGGATGCTGGTACTGCAGGCGGCAGCTTTACCCATTAAGCCACAGCACCAGCCATGAGTCTTCATTGATTTTAAGTGGATTCTTACAATATAATATTGACTAGATTTTCTAATTGTGCTGAGTGAGAATGTTGGTTGGAATTACTTAGGCCACCATTTCAGAAGCTATTTAATTATCTTTTAAAACAATATTTCATTCTTTAAAATATTACTTTAAATATTAAATGAATATTTAAATTTTTATTGATGTATATTATTTGTTTGAAAGACAGAGAGGGGCCGGAACTGTGGCAAAGTAGGTTAATCCTCTACCTGTGGCACCAGCATCCCACATGGGGGCTGGTTCTAGTCCCAGCTGCTCCTCTTCAGATCCAGCTCTCTGCTGTGTGGCCTGGGAAAGCAGTGGAGGATGGTCTAAGCACTTGGGCCATGCACCCACATGGGAGACCTGGAAGAAGCTCCTGGCTCCTGGTGTCGGATCAGCTCAAATAAAATCTTGGAAGGAAGGAAGGAAGGAAGGAAGAAAGGAAGGAAGGAAGGAAGGAAGGGAAAGAAGGATAAAGAGAGATAGAAAGAGACATATATCTGCCATTGGTTGGGTTACTCAACCAGGCCTGGGTCAGAATGAAGCTAGGAGCTGGGAACTCCACCCCAATCTCCCTCATGGTTGGCAGGGACCTAACTAATTGAATTATCTCCTGCTGACTCCCTAGGTGCACATTAGCTGGAAGCTGAAATAGGGGGGGTGCAGCCAGGACTTGATCCCAGACATGCTGATATGGGATGTGGGCATCCCAAGTAGCGTCCTGCAGCTACACCAAATTCTCACCCCTATATAATTTTCTTTAAAATGAAATTTCCCACTCTGTGTGCTGCCTATGGAAGGGGATTCATTCCCTCACAGCTTAGGCTGTGAGCTTAAGATGAAAATAAGACTGTCCAGGGCCTGGGCAAGATGGTGGCAAAAAGAATTGTGAGATTACTCTTAACGCAATGTGAACTTTAAGTAGGAAAAATTCAGGACCACTTTCCTAATTTCTGATTATATCATAGAAATGTTTGTTTTCTCCTATAATAGAATGCAATTTAATTTCAAGTTTTATTAAACATTTTTTTCCTATCTTGCAATGATTTCTTACAATTTTATTTTGCCTTGGCATCCATTTTGATTGTCCGGTGAGCTTTCTCATATCAGAAGGATTGTCAGTCTTAACAGTTTCTAGTTCTACATTTCCTTCCAGTTCCTCAGTGTGGTCAGTCCAGGTATTTGCCTCATACAACTTCCTGGTTACCACCTTCCTAAGGGACAGCTACATACAGCCTACTTGACTAGCGCTGCTGACCTTCACATCCAGTGTGGACTGCGCCAATGTGCCACAGTGCTTCTCAGTCAGTGTAACTTCCAGGAACTCACGCCCACTTGCTTTAACCTCCTGTTTGCATAATGTGAGGACCCAACAAAGCCAGTGACACTCTCTTTCTCCATTCTCTGACTTCCATGTGTTCATGGTCTCCAAGCATGCCATGTGACCTCACAACCTGTAAGTAGTAACATCTCTATTTCCATCTCGTATCTCTCCTAATTGTTGGCAGGGGTACTCGCCACCTTAAAGACCTTAAATTGAAACATATCTAGGACTACAATTGCATTCTAAGAAGATGGGCTATTGATGAAAAAAGTTTTTAAAATTTTCTGAGCATCTTCATCATTGTAGATACAAAAGAGGGGAGGAAAACTAAATAACTCTGCAAAATAGAATTTGGGAGTTCTTTGTGGCAATCAGATTAAAGAGGAAGAGGGAAAAGAAGGAGAGGATTAAGAAACATAGCTACAAATATGATAGGTAGAAGTACCTTATGAACTTAGTAGTGTGACACCCATGGCTCCGCCTCCACCTACTTTAGTAAACTTGAATATACTCAACTTTTATAAAGAAAGAAAAACAATGGATTGTTTTGTATCAGTTGGTATGATGTGAGGAGGAGATTTGGAATGGGAATGTAGAAGAAAGAATTGGACTTCTACAGGCTAAACTGAGCAGGTGGTAGCCTCCATGACCACTGGGTTATAGTTGAAATGTGTCTCCTCCTGTTTGGAGTCTTTTTATGGGAAACTCCTCTCATTGCAAACCAGAGCCATGTCTGAGATGAGGGTGGTTCTCTTTCCCCACTATATTATTATTATTCCCATATTGGTAATAGTGAGGTATAACAGAAAGCTTAGTAGCCTAGGAATTCAGGATCCTAGCTTCCAATTCTGATTCTTTCTCAAATTGGTGTAGAGTTGGTTGCCTTACCTATAGAGTGTCCATTTCTTCATCTCTAATATGGAGCTACAGTTGATTACTGGTTTGCAATTATTTTCTGAGGATTCCTTGGTACAGATGAAATTTTAAATGGAAGAAAGCATAGATACAGCAGGTAAAATTTAAAAAAAAATGTGGAGCCATGGTCAGGGGCTGAAACCTCACCCAAACCTACTTTCTCAGGCTAAAATCCCCAAGGAGGCTCAGTAGAATATGGTTTTATCAGTGAACTTGATCATTCCTACAGTTGTCTCAGTTCTAGCTATCTCCTTAGTCAGAAAAGAATTGATATCATCTTTCAGTCATCCCCAAATAGTGGCTATTTGGGGAACGATTACTTTTCTCCTTTTTCAAGGTAGAGATTGGAGACTTGGAAAGAAACTCACATTTATGGAAGTCTTATTAAATACCAGACATACAGCTAGACTCCGTAACAGCTCTGCCAAGTTGGTGTTATGCCCAGCAGACAGAATATCTGAAGCTCAAAAATGAGTATGTGGCCCAAGCTAACATGGCTAGGATATGACAGGTGTGCATTTCCAACTAGCTGTTTTTGACTACACCATCAGATATAGTGGTGACGGTAGAAAGTGAGCAACTTAGTAACTGATACAGGTTTGAGTCAAGGAAAATAACATGATAGTAGAAAGTGAGCAACTTTTAACTGATAGAGGTTTGAGTCAAGAAAAATAACAGCACATTTTGTGGTATGGATATACAAGTATACATTTATTTTGATATATGATAGTCTAGCGTAATACCTACAGCCTAAGGATTTGCTTTCTTTTAGTTCATGGTCTAGGCCTAGTCTGGAGGGCTTGCAAGATTTTATTTTTTGCCTTTTTTTTTTTTTAGCGCTTTGGGATCAGTATCTATGAATAAATAACTTGCCATGAAGTAAATGTACAGGGTGTTGGAAAATATCCTACTGGAAGAAAAATAACATATTGAGCCTTGATTTCATTGGCCTTGTTTTGATGACTGGTTTAGTCTGGAGTCAGTGTGGAAAAGGATAGACAGACATACAGTGTTAGGCCTATAGTAATAAAAATGGCAATGATACTGCATCATTTAGTGCAATGATTAACTTTGTGTGTCAGCTTGACTGAGTCCCAGAGTCCCAGATATTTCATAAAATATTTCTGGGTGTGTCTGTGAGAGTGCTTTTTTTTTTTTTTTTTTTTTTTTTTTTTATTTTTTTTTGACAGGCAGAGTGGACAGTGAGAGAGAGAGACAGAGAGAAAGGTCTTCCTTTGCCGTTGGTTCACCCTCCAATGGCCGCCGCGGCCGGCGCACCACGCCGATCCTAAGGCAGGAGCCAGGAGCCAGGTGCTTTTCCTGGTCTCCCATGGGGTGCAGGGCCCAAGCACCTGGGCCATCCTCCACTGCACTCTCTAATTGGTAGAGTGAATCAGACTATTCTCTCCAATGTGGAGGGTCTCATGCAATGCATTGAAAATCTACATAGAATAAAAGATCTAGAAAGAAATATTTCTCTTTGCCTGACCATTTTTGGTCTGGGGCATTGGTTTGGAATGTGGCTCCCCTTGTTCTTGAGCCTCCAGAACCACACTGTAACTCTATCGCCAACTCTACGCAGACTTCCTTGAAAAATATAACAATACCAGCCACATTTTCTTTTTATCACAGCATTAATTGCAATTATGATTGTCTTTTATAGTTGCCAGAGCCTTTTTATGTCAACCTACTGCTTGCAACAATTCACTGAGGTATCTCCTCGTGTCTACAGCTTGCTAATGGCAGACCAGGGATATTTTGGTCTCTATAATTATGTAAGTCAATTAATTATGATAAAGCTCTTTGCATATATAATACAACATCCACATAATATGTAAATATGTATCTCCTGTCGGGTCTCCAGAAAATTCTGACAGTGATTATTGTATAGTGGACACTGAAACACAAATTGCCACAGATAATTTATTTAATGTAATTCCCAATTTTATGAATGACATACTCTTGTTAGGGATGTAATCTGAAGATGAGACTAAGAGCAGTAAAGTAAGTTTGTCAAGGACAGATAGCTTGAGTGGGGGACACTCATGTAGTTATAAGTCATGTGATATTGTGTAGGTCAGTGAATTTACCTGAACTTATGTGTTAAATGGGGATGATAATGCCTACTACAAAGGATTATCAGGATTAAATGGAATGGTAAGTGTAAAGTATTTGGAACAGGGTGGGATGTAAGATAGAGCCACAGAAACAGTAGCTTTTGCTACTCTATTTCTTATTTGTGTTAACAAAATTCATAAGCTTTAGAGCTTATGGAGTAGATCTAATTCCTGCAACATAATACATCATTAACATCTGAATTTGGTAATTTGTTCATCTCCATTAAGCTCCAATGATATTTTATGACATCTTAGGGAAAATTATGATTACTGTGACATTTAAAATCTTGTACAATTCAGGGAGAGGGAGGAGGCACACTCTTGAAAGCATGAGGAAACCCTGGGTAGATGTTGTTAGAAGACTTCAGGTTACTGTACTTTGGGGAGCTGAACAGCTGCAAAGGTCGCAGGAGGTGCTTTGTTTCCCAAAAGGTGTTTGGCATTTGCTTTCACCCAAGCATGTTTCTTCTGCTCTGATAACTATTGTCATCTTCCATTACAATAAAAGATGTCAGAGGGATTTTTACAGGCATATGGCGTTAATTTAGTTTTCCCCTTTGTGGTTATAAGAGAGTTTGCAAAAATGAAAACAAAACACAACAAAGCCCTACTCAGTCATTCATCAATTCCCATTTACTGGATGGTGATCATGTGCCACATAGCTGAAAGGCTAGGCTCTCCATTTCAACAGCAAGAGGATAAACACATTCCATTTACCATGCAAGCTTCGGTGGTCCTCATTCTCTGTTTTCTTTCCAGCCTTTGGAAAACTGGTCAGAACACTATGCAGACTTCCTTGAAAAATATAACAATACCAGCCACATTTTCTTTTTATCACAGCATTAATTGCAATTATGATTGTCTTTTATAGTTGCCAGAGCCTTTTTATGTCAACCTACTGATTGCAACAATTCACTGAGGTATCTGATTATCCTTGAACAGGTGAGAGGACTGAGGCACATGAAGATTGAGACACTTGGCCAGAGCGTCACAACAAGAAAAGAGGCCAGTCTCTGAAAACTCCCTCCACTCTTGTTCCTTGCCCAGCTATACTCCACACCTGGAAGAGCTTGCAAAATATCTTATTATGCCGGTGCCATGGCTCACTTGGTTAATCTTCCACCTGTGATGCCGGCATCCCATATGGGCATCGGGTTCTAGTCCCGATTGCTCCTCTTCCAGTCCCGTTCTCTGCTGTGGCCCAGGAAGGCAGTGGAAGATGGCCCAAGTGCTTGGGCCCCTGCACCCGCATGGGTGACCAGGAAGAGGCACCTGGCTCCTGGCTTCAGACTGGTGCAGCGCACTAGCTGTAGTGGCCACTGGGGGGTGAACCAATGGAAGGAAGTCCTTTCTCTCTGTTTTTCTCTCTCACTGTCTAACTCTGCCTGTCTAAAAAAAAATCTTATTATGCCATTAGCCTTTGTCTCAGTCAGGGTTCTCCCAAGAAATAGAACTAATTTGATGTCCATGTACATGTTCATGTCTATCTCTAGACATGCACAGACAGATAAGAGGGAATTTATCATTGGAATTGGTTCATGTGATTAGAGAGACTAGCACCTACCAAGATAGTGCTGTCTTTAAGGTGGAGAACCAGGAAAGCTAGTGGTGTAATTCAGTGCCAATCCAAAACTCTGAAGAACAAGGGAGTCAACGATGTCACTCAGTTCAAGGACAAAGGCCTGATAACCAAGGTAGGGATGGAAGTGGTGCAGGTATAAGACTTGGCTTGACCAAAGACTTGAATACCAGGAGTGCTGATATCTGAGGGCAAAAGATTGATGTCCCACTTCCAGAAAAAAGAATTCTCCCTTCCTCCACCTCTTTGGTTGATTGGGGTCTTCTGTGGATTTGATGATGCCCACTCACTCGGGTGACAGTGGATCTTCTGTATTCAGACTACTGATTCAAATTCTAATTTTTTTCAGAAACACCCCCACAGATACAACCAGAAATAGTTTTTCCAGTTATCTGGGTATCCCTCAACATAGTAGAATTCCCACACAAAAATAACTGACCACACTGCTTAAGATCTCAGTGTCTCATTCTTATTCTTAGTTTAACGTCCCAGCTTCTTAGCATTACTTACAAGGTATTTTGAGAACAGACCCTTGCTCAGTTCTTTAGATTTATTTTAGCCATTTCCACTATTCCCATGTCATTGCCTACCCTAAAGAAAGGCTCCAGGTATACTGAGCTCCAAAGTATCACCTAGCCGTTACTCAGGAAGCTCTTTCAGCCATCCACTCCCTCACGTGCCTAATACTTACTAATCACATTTCTGTTTAGGTGTAACTTCCTCCCAGAAGCCCTGCTGACCTCTCATTTCTGGGTTAGATGCCTCCAGTGCACACATCTTATCACACCTTCTTCCTCATCTCTGCTTGGTCCACCTACTTGTTTGCCTCTCCTGCTGTGCCCTAAGCTCTGTGAGGATAAGAGCCATGTGTATCACATACACGGGCAGCACCTGTGCCTCAAGAAGGCCAGCAGTAATTACCCATCAAGGAATGAATGGTCTGCTTACTCATTCACTTTATCTCTCTCAGAGAGCACATATCCTCTTAGACCTGAATCAGGAGTCACTGGATTACTCCTGTGCTGGCCATCCCTCATCCCGTCCTGAAGGTCCCACTGTGGTCTCTCTCTGCCTCAAGAAGAGGCAAAGCCCACTTCACTCACTGCCTCTACTTGGTTCTTCTGCTGGTTTGTTTTTGGGCTGGCTTTCTTCCTGCAAAGGGAAGCATCCCTAGGAGAGAAAGGATGGGGAAGAGAAGGGAGGCAGGCAGTGCAGGAGTGTGCCTTCTCTTTCTGTTCCTTCTTGCTTTGATGCTATGTTCTGATGAGCACTACAGCTCTGGCTGGTTCCGTCTCATCTGCTATCCAGTTCTCAGTGACCTCCATGACATTCTGTTTTCCTTGTCCCTCAACCCTAAAAGCAGAAATGGTTTCTAAGTACTGCTAGTTTCTTGCTACTTCACCATCTCTTGCTTGTTCCCTGAACCTTCATGTTATCTATGAGTAGCTCTAACAGACCATCTGGGATGGATTCTATTTCCTGTGAGGTTTCTGGATAATCAGTTACTTGGTGAAGATAAGATTATAATTTTCAAATTCTCAGGGATGGTTTCTGTTAACTTTAGATTTTCTTAAGGTAATGCTCAAGACAGTCCCATATTCCTGCCTTATTATATAGACCCAGACAGGAATTTCTAGCAGGCTTTCAATAAAACTTGCAATGTTTAATTTTCAGCATTTCTGCTATAAGCATCAGCAGGTGGTTTTTGATCTCGGAAATCATGCTTTTTCAAGGAGATTTGGTATCTATATACCACATAATTCAGTGGTATGGGAAATCTCTCCCATACTTAGACCAACTTCTGCAGTGTTCTCAAAATTCTGTCACTTGACTCCTGTAATTGTTCTTCTGTGAAGACCATACCTACACTCAGGCAATGCTTGTAGGAATGTATGGCCAAAGTAAAAGCAGTTGTAGATGCCATGTGTTTAGGCAGTGTTCCCTTTAAGATCCTATACTAGTATAAATAGCTTTTAAAAATAAAGTTATATTCTCTAAGGCAATATAGGAAAGGACTAAATTGTGACTTGTAGATGTATGCAGTCTACTATAACCAATAGAAGGCAGAGCTATTTTCAGATATGAAACACCCTAGTTTAGAAACTAAAATTGAATCATTCTGTGGTCTAGACCAGCCTAAACAGAATCCGAGGTGTAAGGAAAGTATATATGTACAACTGGTATCTAACTGAAATGTGGAAAACTGGAGACAAAAAAAATCTGAAAATCATATAATGAACAAAGGACATGTACCCAGAATAAAGAGCTCTTAAAACTCAGCAGCAGGGGCAAGTGTTGGGCCTAACAGTTAAGACACTGATTACGGTGCCCACATCCTGCATCAGAGTGCCTGGCTTTCAAGTCCATATCCAGCTCTTGAATTCAGCTTCTTGCTCATGCACACCCTGGAAGGCAGTGATGATGGCTCAAGTGGTTCAGTTCTTGCTACCCATGTAGAAGTCCTGGAATAATTTCCTGGCTTGCATTTTCGGCTAGGCCATTGTGGGCATTTGGAGAGTCAGCCAGTGATGGGAGTATTCTTGCTCGTGCTCTCCCTGCCCCACCCCCCAAAATGTTTCAAAAACAAAACACAAAAATCAACAACAATAACAAAAAAAATCAGCAGCCAAAAAACAAACAAGCCAGCTTAAAAAAAATAGGCAAAAGATTTGAACATACTTGTCGTGGAAAAGGACACACAAAGTAGAAAATGGGCAGATGAAAAGATGTTCAATATCTTAAGCTGAACAGGAAATGAAAATTTAAAACCATGGCAAAATACCATGAGAATACCCATGAGAATGGCGCATGTGAAAAATACTGAAAACACCAAGTGTTCTCAAGGACATGGAGCAAGTAGAACTCTCACACAGTGCTGAAGGGAATGTAAAATAGTATAGCCATTCATGAAAACAGCTTGGAAGCCTCTTGAAAAGATGGGTAGGCACAATAATTGCCTCACCAAGATGACCGTATTCCAATGCCCAAAACCTGTGAAAATGTTATCTTCAAGGGATGGTGCAGTTGGGGCTTTGAAATAATGAAATTACTCTGAGTTATCAGGTTGGGTGCAGTCTCAGCACATGTGTCATTTAAAGCAGACAGTCTTTCCAGTCGGGGCCAGAGAGTAGTGACAATTGAGGGAGGGTCAGACAGATGGGAGAAGGGTTAGAGAGAAATGCGATGTGAAAGAATCTGATGGGTAATTCTGGTTCTGAAGGTGGAGGAAAGGGGCCATGAGTCAGGCTGTGTACCAAAAGGGACTCTTCATGATAATAATCAGAATGAATTCTTTCTGAAAGCTTCCAGGAAGGAACATTTGATAACTAGGATTTAGCCAAGTAAGTTCTGTATTGGATTTCTGACATACAGAACTCTAAAAGATAATGAATCTATACTGTTTAAGTCACTAAGTTTGTGATAATTTGTAATGGCATCAGAAGAAAACTAATTAGCACATAATCAAGCAATTCTACTTCTATGTGTTTTCCTAGAGAAACAAACACATATGGTCACACCAAAACAAATACCTGGAGGCTTACAGAAGCTCTTTATATAATTACCAAAAACTGGAAACCACCTAAATAATATTGATTGAGGTGGTATATCCATACAATGAACTTCTACTCAGTTCAATATAAACAAAGGGTTGGTACACACCACAATCTTGCAGAATATCAAAGGTAGTATGTGGAGTGAAAGAAGCCAGGTACAGGTCAAATGCTATATGATTATTTATATGATGTTCTCAAAAAGACAAAGCCATAGTTATGGAGGACAGAGCAGTAATTACCAGGAGTTGAGGTGGGAGAGAGTAAGTCTATAAAAGCATAACAGTGCCGGCATCCCACATGGGCGTCAGTTCAACTCCTGACAGCTCTACTTCCAATCCAACTTCCTACTAACTTGCCTGGGAAAGTTGTGCAAGATGGCCCAAGTGCTTGGGCCCCTGCACCCACGTGGGAGACCCGAATGAAGCTCCTGGCTTCAACCTAGCCTAGCTCTGGCTGTAGCATCCACCTGAGGAGTGAACCACTGGATGGAAGATTTCTCTCTTTCTCTGCTTCCTTCTCTTCCTCTCTATAACTTGGCCTTTCAAATAAATGATCTTTTTCCTTTTTTCAAAAAAAAAAAAAAAGATAGCAGAAGGGACATTTTGGGGGATAACATTGTTCTATATCTTGATTATTGTGGTAGTCAAATGTATCTAAGTGTTAAAAAAAAAAAAAACCTCACAGAACTGTACACCCTTGGGGCTGACATTGTGGTGTAGCACGTAAAGCTCTGCCTTCAATGCCAGCATCCCATATGGCAGTGGTTCATGTTCTGGTTGCTCCACTTCCTATCCAGCTCTCTGATAATGGCCTGGAAAAAGCAGCAGAGAATGGCCTAAGTTCTTTGACCCCTGCCACCATGTGGGAGATATGGCTGAAGCTCCTGGTTCCTGGCTGGGGATCCATGTAGGGAGTGAACCAGCAGATGGAAGATCTCTCTCTTTGTCTCTCCCTCTCTCTCTGTAACTGTTTCAAATAAATGCATAAATCTTTAGATAAATACAAAAAGAACTGTACACTCTCCCCCAAAATCAGTTTTTCTGTATGATAATTTAAAATACAATAAATCAAAAACTATAAGAACCCAACAAAATGAAACAAGCCTCCATGGTGACATAGCTTTTCTCTCTCCCCATCTGTGTAAGAGTGAAAGGGGTTCCACAGAGGTTCTGGAGACATCTCCAAGTCTTATCCTCTCCCTGTGAAAGGACGGGTTGTGCTGGACAAGCTCTGCAGTGCTCCACAGCAGAGAACTGAGACTCAGATCAGTCCCTTGCTATGGGATCAGGGGTATCACTTGTCCTAGCCTGCCTAGGACTGAGAGTCCTCAGGATGTGGAACCTCCAATTTTAAAACCAAGAAAGTGGGAGGCTGGCGCTGTGGCATGGTAGGTTAAGCCTCTACCTGCAGCACCAGCATCCCATGTGGGCACCAGTTCAAGTCCTGGCTGCTCCACTTTCGATCCAGCTCCCTGCTGATGGCCTGGGAAAGCAGTGGAAGATGGCCCAAGTATTTGGACTCTTGTACCCATTTGGGAGATCCAGAAGAAGCTCCTGGCTCCTGGCTTTGGATTGGCCCAGCTCTGGCCTTTGATGCCATTTAGGGAGCGAGCCAGCAGACAGAGGATCTGCTTCTTTCTCTCTCCCTCTGTCTGTAACTCTTTCAAATAAATAAATAAATCTTAAAAAAAAGGAAAGTGGGTAATTCTACTGTGACTTGGTAAAGTTACAAAACTTATTTGATTCCTAGTTTTCTCACATCCAATGGCTGCTTGCCCTGTCTCACTAGGTTATCATGAAATGCTACCTATATAAGCTGATAGCATTATTACTTAAATTTTAAAATTACTGGACTTAGTCCTGAGAGGAGATAAATTGTGAATTGTGTTAAACAATTACAAGGGTTGGAGAATGGAGGGGAGGATAGATAGGTGACCTTAGTAAATTAACAAGCTACAAACTATGAGAAAAAATGTGTTTAACATTCTTGAATGCATGTTAAAATCTTAACTCCCATTATGATCCTCTAGGTACTACTACATCCTGCTTACAGTTTCAAACAATCTAAAAACAATAATTTTTTCTGTTCATGGACTGCCCTCTTATCTTAAAGCTTTATTTAGCAATCCTGCCACTCTTATTTAAAGACAATGCAGTTTCGTTTCCCTCCCTCCCTCCTTCCCTTCCCTTTCCCTTTCCCTTTCCCTTTCCTTCCCTTTCCCTTCCTTCCCCTTCCTTTCCCTTCCTTTCCCTGACAGGCACAGTGGACAGTGAGAGAGAGAGAGACAGAGAGAAAGGTCTTCCTTTCGCCATTGGTTCACCCTCCATTGGCCGCTGCGGCCGGTGCATCGCGCTGATCCGAAGCCAGGAGCCAGGTGCTTCTCCTGGTCTCCCATGTGGGTGCAGGGCCCAAGGACTTGGGCCATCCTCCACTACACTCCTGGGCCACAGCAGAGAGCTGGCCTGGAAGAGGGGCAACCGGGACAGGATCCGGCGCCCCATCTGGGACTAAAACCTGGTGTGCCGGGGCTGCAAGGCGGAGGATTAGCCTATTAAGCCACTGCGCAGGCCCCAATGTAGTTTCAATGTAAACAACTTGGGCCTTTCTTCCCCTGTTACTCGCTCCACTGGCTCGCGGAAGAGCGGCACTGGATTAGCTGTTGTTTCTTTCCCCGGTCCTCCCCGGATTAGCTGCTGCCCCAGCCCCACCCCCACCTCTGCGGAGGGGCAGCACCCCCACCGCTTCCCCCACTTCCGTGGAGGAGCGGCACACCGCCGGCCGGCTCTCTCAGGGGTTCCTCAGATGTTCCTCCTGCATGTCATCTCTCTCCTCCTTTATAGTCCTCTTCCACCAATCCCAACTCTGCTGGCGTTCTCTCCCCACGCGCTGAGCACACTGATCTCCTCCAATCAGGGGCAGGATCAGCTCCTGTAGCCTGTTAGTCGAATTGGTGAGGCAGCTGTGTGGAAGTTGTTTACTCCCTCTCAGCGCCATATGGTGGGAGATCAGATGCATAGAGTTAGTCTTAGCAGTTCCAGTAGTTTAGTCTAGTCTTGGTAATCTCAGTATTTGTCCTCAGTATTTATTTGTCCACAGTCTTAGTACTTATTTGTCTCCTGGGCGACAGGCCCTGCCATGTTACAGGAGACGGGCCCTGCTCCCCACATCCCCCAAATTTTTGTTATTAAAAAAAAATGCTCTTAGCTCTGGTTGGGAGTAGGGAGCATTTTTCCAACTGCTACCTAGGATGGCTGCTGATGGCTATGGGAATTTATTCCAGGACTAGTTATATCTTTTTGACTAGCTTCTGTAACAGCTCAATAAACCCTTGATTCCAGAGAACTCATGGTTTCTGGTTTTGGCTTCATAGGGGTGGTCTTAAAATCTAGACAAAGGAGAAATTCTGTCAAAAGAAACTTGGTATCTGTGTATGTGTATGTAACTGATTGCAACTACTGTTGAGGTTGCAGTTTCACTTTGGGGACTATAATAATGTATGCACCCAAGATTTTAGTCACCTGCTGCCTGGGAAGTTTTCATTACTTGGCTCTCAGGACAGGTGAAGGCAGTGATTCTCAGTACACCCTGAAATCATCTGGGATCTTCAAAACACAGGGTCTATTCCAACAGATTCGGAGTTACTGGGTCTGGGATTGGGCTAGGCTTTGTGAATTTTAAGACCTTTTCAGGTGATTTTCATGTGCAATCAAAACATAAGGCCTTAGTCATGACAAAATGGGCCAGCACTTTAGAGATGGTGACACTTGGAGGCTTTTCTTACCACTACCCCAGACTAGTCAAATGGTACCTACATGTGAGTGAACTCATTCGTAAGTCCTAGCTATGCCTCTAAGCGAGCTGAATTCTGATCTCAACAGGACAAGAACTACACCTACACAGAATGAGCAATGGTGATATCAATCACTCACGGTAATTAATACTACGTTTATTGTCGCTCCCCGTCTTCGTGGAGGAACGACACAGGACCCTGCGCTGTTCTTTCATCTGCTCAGCCCTCCCCGGGTTTGCTGCTGGTTCTTCCCGGGTTGGCTGCTGGTCCTTCCCGGGTTGGCTACCATCCCTTCCACCTCCGTGGAAGGGCAGTTCCCCCTGCCACATTCCCCACTTCCGCGGGGGAGCGGCACACCGCCGGCCGGCTCTCTCGGGGGCTGCACAGGTGTTCCCCTTAGATGTTCCTCGTGCATCCCGTCTCTCTCCTCCTTTATAGTCCTCCTCCGCCAATCCTAACTCGGCTGCCCACATGCCGAGTACGCTGCTCTCCTCCAATCAGGAGCAGGTCCTGCTGCCTATTGGTTGAACTGGAGGCAGCTGTGCAGAAGCCGTCTCTCCCTTCTCAGCGCCATATTGTGGGAGAGCAGATGCATAGAATAAGTCTTAATTCCAGTAACTTAGTCTAGTCCGGGTTGCTCCCAGTTGCTCCCCACAGTTTATTACTGTTTTCATTATTTAAAGGGGAGCCATTCTGGATTGGAAGTATATAAACTTGCTATGACTGCTGCAACAAAGTCCTACTACCTGACCTGCTTAAACAGAAATTCATTGTCTTGCAGCTCTGGAGTCAGAAGTCTAAGATCAAGGTGCTGGTGGGGCCATGCTCCCTCTGAGGGATCTAGGGAAGGTTCCATCGCAGGCCTCTATCCCACCTTCTGGTAGTTCTTGCTTTGTGGCCATGCAACTGCAATCTTAAGATTTTGACACTGAGGCTGGCGTTGTGGCATAGTGAGTTAAGTTTCTGCCTACAGTGCTGGCATCCCATATGGGCGCCTGTTCAAGTCCTGGCTACTCCATTTCCAATTCAGCTCCCGTCTAATGTGCCTGAGAAAGCAGAGGACGATGGCCCAAGTCCTTGGGCCCCTGCACCCATGTAGGAGACCCGGAAGAAGCTACTGGCTCCTGGCTCCGGATCCATTCAGCTCTGGCCGTTGCAGCCATTTGAGGAGTGAACCAGTGGATAGATCTCTCTCTCTCTCTGACCTTCCTTCTCCCTCTCTCTGTAACTCTACCTTTCAAACAAATAAATAAATCTTAAAAAAAAAGACTTTGACCCGTGAATTTTGAGGGGACACAATAGAACCCATAACATGAGAAAAGTCACAATTTATATGTACATGGAAGCAAGTACGTTACCCAGATAAACTCTGAAACCCATGGCAGGATAGGGTAAGAAGGCACCTGGCTTGGTGTCCACTAGGGCGGCATCCCTGGTCAGCAAGGGAAATGCACATGAGGTTTAATTCATGGGTCATTTCTTGTTGCTAAATGACCATTCTTGCTTAAATTTCATGAATAAAAAAATACCCTTCAGCAAAATAATAATTTTTAAAGGAGTTAGTGAATTCCCCCTCAATGGGAGTGTCCAAGTAAAACCTTGTATCGGTTTTTATCTGAAAGTTGATTGGACTAGAAGATTGAGAAGTTTATATTGAGTCCAGGACTTCATGCTTTCTAAAACACATTTTCCAGAGATACAGCTAGTATTTCAGAGGCAGAGTCCTGCACCAGGCACTGCGGCCAAAGGAAGAGTACTTCAGTTCTGGCTCTAGGTAGAAAACATGTAAAAACATCAACTCTATTAAAATTCCTCACTATTTTTATGGCACAAATGTTTTTGACGGAGAGAACAGAGGCCCAGGATCTTTGGTGCTGGCAAGCTCAGGAGACCTGCAGGACTGCTCAACCAGTGATACTGCTCTGGGATATTTAAACGGACACTCGTAACAGCAGCACAGGCCTTGTCCTGCTGTCAAACCTGGCCCTCGCCAGGCAGTGAAAACTGAAACATCACATCTGTCATTAATCTAGAATTTCTAACAAGAAAAACAAAATCCTAAATAAGCATCAAGCACAGTGAATTTGACCACACAGTGGTAAAGACACTAAATGGAAATATGACATTTTTGTTTCTACAATAGCAATTTAATTATTGAGAATATGGATCAGGCCTCATTCGTAGCCACAACTCAGTCATACATCTTTCTGTTCCTATCACATTGCAGATTCTCACAAAGTTAAATATTGTGTTCTTTTTTTTTTTTTTAATTTGACAGGTAGAGTTCTAGACAGTGAGAGAGAGAGACAGAGAGAAAGGTCTTCCGTTGGTTCACTCCCCAGATGGCCGGAACTGCGCTGATCCAAAGCCAGGAGCTAGGCGCTTCCTCCTGGTCTCCCATGTGGGTGCAGGGGACCAAGCACTTGGGCCATCCTCCACTGCACTTCCGGGCCAAAGCATAAAGCTAGACTGGAAGAAGAGCAACCAGGACTAGAACCCAGCACCCATGTGGGATGCCGGCACTGCAGGAGGAGGATGAACCACGGTGCTGGCCCCTATATTGTCTTTTAAAGCAAAATCCTTAAGGAAAAATAAAGTATCTTCAAATCAGATGTACTTTTTTCTACACATATATTATTAACATTTTTTCTTGTTTTTAAAAACATGCTCACTTGGGGCCAGTGCTGTGGCGTAGTGGGTGAAGCCGCTGCCTGCAGTGCCAGCATCCCATATGGGTGCTGGTTCAATTCCTGGTTGTTCCACTTCTGATTCAGCTCTCAGGTATGGTCTGAGAAAGCAGTGGAGGATGGCCCAAGTCCTTGGGCCCCTGTACCCACAGGGGAGATCTGGAGGAAGCTCCTGACTCCTGGCTTCAGATTGGCGCAGCTCCGGCCATTGTGGCCAGTTGGGGAGTGAAGCAGCGGATGGAAGATCTCTCTCTCTCTCTCTCTGCATTTCCTTCTCTCTCTGTGTAACTCTGACTTTCAAATAAATAAATAAATATATATATGAAAAAAAAAAAACATGTTCACTGTGGGGAATCTGAAAAATGTAGAAGAATATAGTGAACAAAATAAATGTCACTAATATCATGTAATACTTTCTCCAGTCATACTGCATACAAACTTCCTTCCTATGACTTCTATATAATGTGTTTTTAAAAAGACTTATTTATTTTATTGGGAAGTCAAAGTTATACACACACACACACGGAGAGAGAGAGAGAATTTTATTCCCTGGTTCACTTCCCAAGTGGCCACCAACAGCCAGGGCTGAGCCAGGCCAAAATCAGGAGCCAGGCACTTCATCCCAGTGTCTCACATTAAGGGTCCCAAGAACTTGGACCATTCTCTGCTTCAGTCTATTAGCAGGGAGCTGGATCAGAAATAGAGCGGCTGGGACTCAAACCAGTGCCCAGGTGGGATGCCAGCATTACAGGTGGCTGCTTTACCAGCTATACCACAATGCTGGCCCCTATAATTTTGTATTTTGATACCCTCTCTGTTTTATAAAATATTATTGGGGCCAGTGCTGTGGCACAGTGGATTAATACCCTGGCCTGAAGCACTGGCATCCCATATGGGCGTTGGTTCTGGCTGCTCTACTTCCAATCCAGCTCTCTGCTATGGCCCGGGATAGCAGTAGAAGATGGCCCAAGTACTTGGACCCCTGCACCCGCATGGGAGACCCGGAAGAAGCTCCTGGCTCCTGGCTTCAGATTGGCGCAGCTCTGGCTGTTGCAGCCAATTGGGGAGTGAACCAGCGGATGGAAGACGTCTCTCTGCCTTTCTTCTCTATGTGTAACTCTGACTCTCAAGTAAAAAATAAATAAATCTTTAAAAAATTATTAAACATTTCTCATTGTTAGATACCATATTTTATTTAGACATTCCCCTAGTTTCATCACTTAGCGCTTTATTTCTATAATGCCTTAGCAAGCTTATTAATACATTTTTTTTATGTTGTACTTATGTGTGGGGCTAGCATTGTGCTACAGTGGATTAGCCACAATTTGTAACACCAGCACCTCATATTGGAGTGCTGGTTCAAATTCCATCTATTCAACTTCTTATCCAGTTTCCTGTTATTATGCCTGGGAAGGCAGGGAAACACAGCTCAAGTACCTAGATCCCTGCCATCTATATGAGAGACCAAAATGGAACTCTTGGCTCCTGGCTTTGGTCTGGTCCACTGTTGGCTATTGGGGCCACTTGGGGAGTATACCAGGAGATGAAAGATCTCTACTCCCAGTCTCCTCCACCCCTACCTTGCCCCATGTCAATGCCACCGTGCCTTTCAAATCAATCAATCCTTAAGCAATTTGTGCTCATTTGTGAGACTACAATCACAAAAGTAGAACTACTGAGTCAAACATTTTCAAAGTTCTTGTCAGATATTTCTAGACTTCTTTCTAGGACACGTGTAGTAATTTACTGATACTCTAAGGATAGCTGAGACTATCTATGTCATGTACACTCACTAACATAAAGTATTATTGTGTTGAAAAATGTTTTGCCTGGATCATGTCTTAATAAATCAATAATGGTAAGGAAGCCTCATATCATAGGTGGGGTAAGGTTTTGTTTTTCTTTTTTCAATGTTTTTGAAGTTGTCAAGGAAGAAGGCACTGAGATATAATACTGATGGGGTTTGTACTGTCCATGGCCTTAAATAGTCACTCCAGAGTAAATAAAATTTATCTATCCTGGAGAATTTACACACCCAACTGCCTGGATGTGGAAAGCTGAAGCACTGGATCCCTTTCAAGTATTTTGTTATAATTTTTAGGAACAGTTTTTAAAATAGTCTTGATTGAACCAAATGTTTTTCCTAGAAAGGCCATTCTATTTTGACTTATTAAGATATTTCATCTTTAACTCAATTTTAAGTATGCTATGGTAAAGCCAGGAGCAAGGAGACTTGATCTCCCACACCATATTTCAATACTAAGACATTTTTCACATTTTGAGGTTGGGATGTAGGACAGACACTGCTGGTACAGGTTCTTCTTCCACTCTCATGCACAGTAGCTTCCTGTGCTTCCACTCTCAACATCCAACAACTGCCATCTCTTTGCTAAAGGGCTGCCCTCTGGCTTCAGGAACACACTTTGCATGCAGACAAAGCTGGAAGTACTTGGAAACTTTCATGTCCCTCTTGGGACCCCACGCTTAACCAATGACAGATGGTGCAGGTATAGGAGTACTTTTGCTCCCTGGACTCTGGCTTGGACAACTGCTGTAGGACATACAGTCTCTTTGCCTCCCCTGTAGGATTCCATGGTGGGCTCTGCTTGGCACCATCGTTTTACGTGGATCCCACATCCCCTTCCCCTCTTGGTTGCTCCTATTTCTCTAACTTCCCTATTTTTGCCTCTTTAGTCACTTCCTAATTCACACAAACTCTCTAAGGGCAACCCAACATATTACAGGATGTGTCTCACTACCGATGATGGCTTGCAGTTGCTGTTGGCCAGGAAAGCAGCAGTAACCATACAGCTGTTTTTGTGCATTCAAGAATTTGGTTGTTCTTTCTGAGGTATAACTGGACTATTGTTACCAATCATTTAGGAAGTCAAAAAATCATTCGAGGGAGGAATGTAAATCCTGATTGCTATCTTTTATTATCATTATTATTAAATCCCTTTTAAAAAGATCAAGGAAGTGCCAACATCAAGCAGTAGCAGGATGGGTGTCAAAGACATAAGGAAAAATTCCAGAGACACTGGAGCACTCTTTAAAGAAATGGCTTCATTTTGATGGCAGAAAAGATGTGCTTGTGGAAAATGCAGATGATGACAGCTCTCATTCAACCAGGAGATTCAGAAGAGTTTGATTCTGAATGTTTGGAGGTTTTAGGAATATTACATTTCATTTTCCTTTATATACACATGATAAAAGTCTATGTTGGAACAGCTCTTTTAGATTTACTCAAAGGGATATTAGATAAATATTCTAAGTACTAATTTATATTTTCTAAGCCCATTTTCATTTTCAGATACAGATTAGTGATGATTCCTAAAACTGATGAATACTAATTTGAGCATATGGTACTCAGCAGAAGAAATATAAACTATGAATGATCTTAGAAATACTGTGAAAACTGAAGTTAAATTCATAAGAAGTTCCCACTTGCTGTGATTTGTAGTGGGAGTGCTTTGATGAATGTGGAACCAATAGAATATGGTTATATTCTTTTTTTTAAGATTTATTTATTTATTTATTTGAAAGTCAGAGTTACAGAGAGAGAGGAGAGCAGAGAGAGAGAGAGAGAGAGAGAGAGAGAGGTCTTCCATCTGATGGTTCACTTCCCAATTGGCTGCAAGGGCTGGAGCTGTGCTGATCCAAAGCCAGGAGCCAGGAGCTTCTTCTGGGTCTCCCATGTGGGTGCAAGGGATCGAGTTGGGCCATCTTCTACTGCTATCCTACGCCATGGCAGAGAGCTGGATTAGAAGTGGTACAGCCGGGTCTTGAACCGGTGCCCATATGGGATGCCGGCACTTCAGGCCAGGATGTTAACCTGCTGAGCCACAGCATCAGCCCCACAGTTATATTCTTAAAATTTTGCAGACTTCAGTCTATTGAATGTTTCTTATTGCTCTGGGGTGGTGGTGGTGTATTCTTGCATGTATATACATATTGTACTTCCTCAGATTTTCCTTATTTTGAAAACTTTGATCACTCAGGGAATTAGTCCACGCATTTAGTTTAGTGCTAGTTTTTAGTTTTTGCGTAGTAATCACAAAAATTTAATGCTGGATTTAGATTAAACATATGTCTTATTTCTCTGAATGACAAAAGTTTTCACTAGAAAGAAATGGGACCTGCTCATAAACATCTTTCATATTCCATTCCAGAGAGACTCCTGACCTGAACTGTCTATATTCCAAGATAACTTTAATATATACTCAGCTTGTTTTGTCTTTGTTTTTCCTTCCCACATTGATTGATGAAAGATGAATTTCTCCAGTGTGAAAGAGAAAAGTCAAACAATTCCAGTATGGTTAGTTTTAGGCAGGATAATTCCTGCACTTTCAGCATCCTGAGGGTGTCTACAGCTCCCTTATGCCAAATCAATTCTTCAACATGATTAAGCAACCCACAAAATCAGAAGTTTGAATGATGTTGGCCTTGAAAGGTACAAACATTGTATTTAGATTTTGGGTTTTCTCTACCCTCCTATACCCAAGTCATTCTGTTGTTATTTCTTCAAAACCTTGGGCAAATCAACAGTGTTTGAATTTTTACTTCACAATCCTTCACACTATGAACTTTATGGCCAACCTATGTAACAAATACTTCATTCTTCAGCAAAATCTATTATATTGTTCCACCAGTAATGGAACTGGTTAGTTAGATATGCTCAGTTAAGCTCCTATCTCGTTTTCTTTTTCATTCTACTTGTCTTTTCCTACCAGAAGCAGGAAACAGCTGAAAGTCTCTTTGAAAACTATAAATGACTTGTCTTGTTTACTCTTTAAACATTGAGTTTTTTGTGGTAATCACAAAAATTTAATGCTGGCTTTGGATTAAATGCATGGCAAACATCTTTTCATATTCCATTCCAGAGAGACTCCATGTCTTATGTGATGGCTAAAAAAAAACTATATGGACTCTGATTTAAAGGACACAGAGACCAGTACAAGAGAAACACATCATACTGTACTACCCAAGTTATTTACACATAGAGTGTGATGGAGACTTTACTAAAAGGAATGCAATGATAGAGAATGTGAATCCTCTCAGTTAAACCCTAAAATTCCAGGGTTTTAGTTGAAAATACCTTAAAATAACAAAAGAACAAGAAACAAGAAACTGACTATCTGGGCCTGTTTTCTACCTTCCACCTCCACCTGATTCATTCACATAGTTGCTGATATTGAATGACATGCTCATTAACCAGAATCCCATTTTCTGTTGTTACTTGGAGAAAGGAAGCACAGATGGCAAGCAAGAGTCAGTTACCCAGCTCACTAGATAAAAATATGTTAATAAATTAATAAAGTAACCAAAGAGTATCTGGATAAACACGTCAACAACTCTCTTGGAGTAGAGTAGAGGTTCTTGCTCCAGAATTCCTGAGTGGGAAGAGGGGTGGACAAAAGTGTGTAAACACAAGCATGGCATCTAAAGAGCCAACCATGGTCATGGGGAAGGCGACATGTCTTCAAGGAGATCTTCAGAGAAGGGTGAAACCAGAACGAGTCTTGATGGGTGAGAAAAATCTGATAAGGGAATGATGCACGAGAGGCTTCACAGTCAGAGAGAATAGATTATTTGTGTGACTGTTGGGGATTAAAAACGAGGCTGGAGAGAAAGCCAGGGGTTAGATAGCAGTAGGTGCTAGGGAAATAGTCAAGAGGTAATAGAATAAAATTTGCATTTAAAAAAGATAATTATGAAAGAAATGTGGAGGGGAAGATTGACGAGGACAGGTATGACAGAGAGGAAAGAAGGTATTTTGCCTATGTTGCAATCTTCCAGTCAAGAAATGAGAGAGGGCTAAGAAACAAATAGGCAATGTTTGCATGGAGCAGAAAAGAAAAAAAAAGGGAATTTATTTAAGGAATGTCCTAGAAATAGTACCTGCTTTGTGTTTTATCCTAAATTCACTAGTGAGGTAAATCTCTGCTTGGTGAATGGACAAAAGGCTTCTCATGAAGCTCCATCCATGAGGTACGAAGCATTGGGAATAGGGAATAAATTATAATCACCAACATTAGTAGTCTCAGTAAACTTTGGTTCCCTAATTTCTTTGGAGTTACCACCAAACTCTGTGGTGCTTAGTCCTCTGGGCATGCTATAACAAAATATCCCGGAATGGGTAACTTATAAAAAGTAATTTACGATTCACACTTCTGGAGACTGGGAAGTTCAAGATCAAAGCACCCACAGATTTAGTGTCTGGGGAGGGTCTTGCTGTGTGTTTCCAAAATGGAACTTTCTTGTCATGTTATCACAATGTAAAGAACAGATTCCCCCAAGCCTTTTATTTTATTTTATTTTATTTTATTTTTTTATCATTTTTTTTGACAGGCAGAATTAGACAGTGAGAGAGAGAGAGAGAGAGAGAGAGAGAGAAAGGTCTTCCTTTTTCCGTTGGTTCATCCCCCAAGTGGCCGCTACAGCCCCCCAAGCCTTTTCTTAAGGCACTAATTCCATTTATGAGGGTGGAGCCCTCATGACCTATCCATCTCTCAAAGGTCTGACTTCTTAGTTCTGTCACCTTTGGGGTCACACACATTCAGACTATGGCAGAGGCTTATCTGGAGCCACAGCTCCTGGGTTTGGATGATCTGATGTCACTGTTCAAGCCAGTTTCTGCTGAGAAGCCATGGGTACTGAATGGAACAAAGTTCTCACTCAGGTCTCCCTGCTACTTTTGTGATCTTTTTGGGTTCACGATAATCATCTGATGCTAGAGGAAGGGCACTGAAATTTGCCAAAGTCCCATATGCCTAGACACGCTACACGATCATTTCCATTCCTGGGGACAGTGACGAATGTCCTTCCTCTGTTCTCAAAACTAACAAGGTAACTGAGGTTTTGCTTCTCCCAGGAACTTCACCAAGAGGTGGGGACCAGGCCCTTTTCTCTGAGCCCTATCAACATTTTTGTTCTTTCCTCCCTGCAGAGGAGTTATTTCTTAGACAGGAAGTAGGAAATCTTTGCTCCTCCTCATCACAAGTGCTCTCAAATCTTTTACCTAAAGCATAAATCTTTTCCAGTTTCCCAAAGAACATGTTTTCCATTGCTTCCTGATATCACACCTTTCCTTCAGATAATGAACATCAAATGACCTATTAGTTCAAATATGGGCTTAAGAAGGAAGAATACGGGCTTAAGAAAGAAGAAAGAAAATAAATGAAAAATGCCTTGTTAATTTCAGTTGCATGTCCTTTGTATAGATTACAAATAACATGAGTGCTAGAATCACATCTGTCATATATATTGTATATTAGTTCTTAGTAAACCGTCTGGCATTTAGTAGCACTTGGTGGGTATTTAAACGAACAAATGAACATAAGAAGGTAAGAGCTAAATTGGGAACTAAGTCTTACTCATGAACAGCATATTTCGTATTCCATTCGGCAAACATGCTTTGAATACCTACTATATAATAGGTGGCAGTGTACTAGATCTTGAGGATACAATGGAGAACATGAGACAAAATTCCTCCCCTCATGGAGCTTACCCTCATTATTACTCCCTTTACTGAGAAAGACAACAAATATAGATCATGTTAAATTGATAAAGAATGTAAAGGGAGGGCCGATGTGGTGTAGTAGGTTAAGCCTGTGATGCTGACATCCATATGAGTGCTGGTTTGAAACACAGCTGCTCCACATCCCACCCAGCTCCCTGCTAATGCTCCTGGAAAGGCAGAGGAAGATGGCCCAAGTGCTTGGCCCTCTGGCCTACGTGGAAGACCCAGAAGAAGCTCCAGGCTTCTAGTTTCGGCCAGTCTCAGCCCTGGCCATTGTGGCCATTTGGGGAGTGAACCAGCGGATGGAGGATCTCTGTCTGTCTCTTTCTTTCTGTAACCCTGCCTTTCAATAAATAGAAAAATCAATCTTTACAAGAAAAAAATAATGTAAAAGGAAAAAACAGGGTGAAGAGATTGAAAATCGGTTGGTAATAGGGGAATGGGAATGGGGTGGAAGAAGGAACTGATTGCCCTTTCTCTCAGACGAACCCCACTCCCAAGAATAAAAGTCAAACACACACACACAAAATGAACAAAAGTTGTATTTGTTTAAATGTAAAATGTCCTATTACACAGTATTACATTTAATATTTATAAAATCATCATACAGACACATTATTATGTTACATGTGGAATGGTTGTGGTTCAAACACCTTGGGTATCTCTTTTCTAAAGTAAAGATCCACAGGCATATTCTGTTTAATTCTTTTCATCTTCTCCAAAACAATATGCAAGACAACATGCAGGCTGTTTCAATGTTAGTTTGGTTCTTTCTGTATATGTGTAGTAAAAACGTCAAGTGTGCCGACCCTTGAAAAAGTTGTATTCACTTAATAGAGAAAATAAAAATGTCCCTTTACTCCCTAGAAAAAGGATAACATTTTCTAATTGTGCAAACACTTTATGAAAGTATCATTTGACTCTCTATTTTGACAGCTGCTTTGCATTTATTATTGGAGAATCTCTTTATACAGCGTGTTCCCTTTTTTCTTTTCTAGTCAAGCAGTACTAATATTATTTTGGAATTATTAAAATTTAAGAGAGTGATAAAGGGTTTCTCTTTGGAAGTTCTTAACAAATAAACCCCTCACTTCTTTCTCCTTTATGGAAAAAAAATAGAAGTTTTTTTTTTCTTTTGAGAAGAAAGAAAAGACAGGAAAAAGATTATAGATGATGAGTTCTCTGATTTGGGAATCCGGGCTATGCAGCATGGTCACAAAACTTTGCATTCTGTCTGGCATTTCATAGGTTGCTCAGGAAATGTTTGCTGAGTTGAACTGGTTTGGGAGGAGGCAAAAGATTACAGTCCCTGTTAGCCAGAGATGGGGAAACTGAGGCCCAAAGAACTTGCAGGTGCATTTGTATTCAGTGTTGCACTTAACTGAGGGTTTTCATGCAAGGTAGCTCACCTAAAAGTTTGTCCTCCTCACTGTTCTACATAAAGTAGGACAAGATGATAGTAAAGGTGAATTTGTTTTATAGAGAACTGCTCACTGTTAGACTGCCCTATATGCAGCAAGTCAGTCTCTGCTGCTAAAGGAAACTCAAAACCTAATGAATAAAAAATTCAGGTTCTTGGACAATGATGGAAAACTCTCTCTTCCATGGGTTAAAAAAAATCAGAAAAGCTACTTATAATCTTTAGACTAAAAACAGTCCTCTCATATAGAAAAAAAGCTCTCATGCACTACTGGTGGTAGCATACATTGGTCCTACTTCTATGTAGAAGAATTTTTATGAAAACCTATCAAAATGCAGATTTTTATTTTTATAAAATTTTATTTATTTGGAAGGCAGAGAAAGAGAGAGAGGGGGGGGGGGAGAGAGAAAGAATGAAGGGAATGAATTTGGTAGTTCAATCCCCAAATGCCCACAACTGTTGCTGGGCCAGGCCAATGCCGGCAGCTGGGAATTAGATCTGGTCTCTGATGTAGATGGCAAAGACCTAACTAATGGAGACATCACCTGCAGACCTGCTGCCTGCCACAGTGCACATTATGGCAGGGAGCTGGAATTGGAACTGAAGCCAGGACTTGAACCCAGAAACTCGGATATGGGATGTGGGCTTCCCAAGTGGCATCTTAACTACCGTGCCAAATGCCCATCCTTCTACCAAAATTAGAATAAGCACCTTTCGCCTAGTTTTGACTACACTTTAACCTAATGGTTTATTTTCTGAATGTATTCACACTACAGACATATTGGCACTAGAGTGCAGAGAAAGATAAGGAAAGTGATTTATTGTGACACTGTTAGAAAAAAATTTAATACATCTTATGTGTTCATCAACAAAATTGGCTACACAGATTACGGGTTATCTTGGTAGTGACAGTTTATGCAGACATTTAAAATATAACATTAATCTATGTATTGACATAAGATGACCACAATAACTAAGTGAAAAGCGAGCTGTTTAACAATATGATTTCCTTTGAGTAAAAATATTCACCTAAGTATTGGTGATGGCTACCTCTGGAAAATAAGATGATAACTCTTTTACTTTATTCATGTTCATAGTGCTTCATTTTTTTAAAAACAAAATTAGGTTATTTTATAATTCAAAAATTAAAAAGAACTTTCTTAATTCCAGCTACCTAAGAATATGTTAAAAAAAAAAAAGGAATATTAAGCAGACCCCAGGAAAAATGAGCTACTGCCCTACTTTACCACAGTACCTGCCACCCTGTTGGTGCCCAGTGCCTATCTTGAGGGAATGAATGAGCAGGATGGCTACTCTAAGGAAGTGGGATGGAGGGACATAGTAATATTCAGATATTCTAGCCCTACAATCTGAGTCAGTGGGCAATGGAGAAGAGTTTTTGATGCCCATACTGACAGCATTATTGTGTGTTAAAAAAAAGAGTAGCTTTGCATATGTCACCAAAAAATAACTTGGGGGGCTCTATCTGCATTGGAAAAGGATTTTTTTTAAAGATCAATTGATTTATTTGAGAGGCAGAAATACAGAGAGAGGAAGAGACAGACAGAAAGGTCTTACATCCACTGGTTTAGTCCCCAAATGGCTGCAACAGCTGGAGCTGCACTGATCTGAAGCCAGGAGCCAGGAGCTTCTTCCAGGTCTCCCATGTGGGTGCAGGAGACCAAGCACTTGGGCCATCTTCTGCTGCTTTTCCAGGCCATAAGCAGAGAACTTATCAGAAGAGGAGCAGCTGGGATGTGAACTGGCATCCGTATGCGATGCTGGCACTACAGATGGAGGCTTAGCCTTCTGTGCCACAGCGCTGGCTCCTGGAAAAGAATTCTTAACAGAGCTTTCACCACTGTTTCTTTGAATGTGTTTTAAGGCACATTCTTATCTTATTGGTGCAGAGGTCACAGAAGTATAAAGAGGAAGGAATCAGCCTGTCCCCAACTGGTCCACGATCCTGAACCTCTTCAGCAACATTCCCATAACAAGGAGTTCAGATAAATTGTAATCTGATGGAACAACGCTTCCATGCTCTCCTGAGAATTATGTTTTGATGAGCTCTAACTACCAGAAAGTTCCTTAAGGCACTGAACTGGTATCTGCTATTTTATAAAACTGACCCACAGACCATGAATCTAAGGAGCTCTGCACATTGGTTTTGAGAATGTGCTCTGGAATTACAGACCTGCCGTGAACCCCAGGTCCTACATGAAGGTGCTAGGTGACCCTGAGGCCAGGACTCCCAACTCTCTCTCTAAACTTAGGTTTCTTCTTTTCAAAATGAGGATAATTACAGTTCCTATCTCATGGAGTGGTTTTAAGAAGAAAATGAAATGCTATAAGCGGCAAGCGGCCGGCGCCGTGGCTCACTAGGCTAATCCTCCGCCTTGCGGCGCCAGCACACCGGGTTCTAGTCCCGGTCGGGGCGCCGGATTCTGTCCCGGTTGCCCCTCTTCCAGGCCAGTTCTCTGCTATGGCCCGGGAGTGCAGTGGAGGATGACCCAAGTCCTTGGGCCCTGCACCCCATGGGAGACCAGGATAAGTACCTGGCTCCTGCCATCGGATCAGCGTGGTGCACCGGCCGCAGCGGCCATTGGAGGGTGAACCAACGGCAAAGAAAGACCTTTCTCCCTGTCTCTATCTCTCACTGTCCACTCTGCCTGTCAAAAAAAAAAAAAATGCTATAAGCAAACTCCTCATCAGTATGGCACAAAACGCTCCATAAATATTACAGTTTTCCTAAGACTTTTCAAGTAGGTAAAATTTGGTAAAACAGGGATAAAAGTCATAGCAAACAGCAGCTAATGGATGAGGTGGCAGTGAAATACGTGCCCACAGACCTTGATCTCAAGTGACCGGAGAAACAAATTAGAAAACATTCCTAACAGGGGGAGGCAAATGTCATACCATTAATTTGGCAACAACAAAAAGTCTGTACTTCCACAGTTATACATACTAACTCAGAAAAGGAACCCCAGGCATCTGAGAACCTACTCACCTCTGAGGGGTGCAAGGAAACAGCATTCTCTGGGGACTTCTCTCAAAATGAGTCTCCCTGAGGCTTCTTAATATTCAAATAGCTGTCAGGCCAAACACAAGCCCTCTCCAGCCATTCTGAGACTTTTCTCAGGGCTAATGACTGCCTGTCAGTCTGAATTTGACATTGTATTATTATCCCTCTAGACATTAAGCCCTAAATTTTAAATATATTCAGGAATGTACAGATGAACACAGACATATAAAATTCAGCAGTAAGTGACACAGGACATAGGTGTAATCTTGACCTCGCCATTAACTCACTCTATGAACTCTTGGTGTCTCGGTTTACTCATCCATAAAATGGTGATGAGTCTTCCATGATACTTAAAGGGCTCTAAGCCTCTGTCTTACATCAAGCAGAGTAACAGTATTTAGGATACCCCTCTTCTCACCAACTGCTTGCAAATGCTCCTTCGGCGGGGGCAACCTAAGTAGGGCAAACCACTCATCAATGCTGGCCCCTTTACTTTAGAAGCATATGAGATGCTGAACGCAGCCTGCTGAAATGACATCACAGAAGGGGGCTCCCACCTGGTGAGTGTTTGGGGGGTGCAGAAGCAGGAAGGGTTCATAGGGGGAAAAGAGTGGGGTTATGGAGGGGCCATGCTTGAATGAAAAGGTGCCTTCTGAATGTCTCTGGAATGCACAGCTGTGCAGCCAGCTGCATCAACAGAACCATGGTGCTCTGCTTGTCTCCTCTGGCGGGACAGCAGGGTGTGGGGAGGAAAGGGGCCTGGACATAGAATCAGAAGACTTAGTTGTGAGTCTCTACCCTGCCAGGGTGCTGCCTCTCTCTGAACCAATATTTTCCTAAGTGAAATATTAGAATTAAAAAGTACCCATTAGATTAGCTTCACAGGCATGTTGTACGGTTTAAATAAAATGAGCTAGGAAAAGCATCTTGTCAATTAGAAAGCCCCATAAAGACATAAGCGGTATCCAGTAGCCCGTGAGATCTATGTGTAAATGTGATCCCTAAACCCCTAAAGCTTGCTGAGATCACTTTCCTAAGATATGAATATAATGGCTTAGTGAAATATCAAGTAAATGAAGTGTTTCATCGTGTTCACAAAAATTTTCAATATAATTCTTAAAAAAATCTGGTATCTATAAAAAGCTACATATAAAATTATAAAGATCTGATTATATAAGAAAAAAAGCATACATATGATAATGGCTAATTGCATGTGACTTCAAAACACAGGACTAGATTTCTCCTAACCAGCTAGTGTAGTGGTAATTGATTTTTTAAACATATTTAGTAATATCAAAAAGTTTAACAAAAACACCCTCAATCGAGTCTCCACTTCATACTTCAACAAGGAGTATGTGTTTAACCTCTATTTTAGACTGTTGCATTTCAGAACTGGGTGCTCCATGTTCCTGCTCAAGGCATACTTGAAGACGGGGTGCTGGAAGATCATAAGGGCTCCACTTCCTACAGAATACCATCAACTTTTCTGGTCAGGAAGTTCTCTACAGCAATCTTCTTCATTCTCCTCTGAGCAGGACAGGTTCAGGACACTCATCACGGGATGGATCCAGGATGTGGTCTGTGTTACATGACTTGAGAAGAACAGGAATGCAATTAGAATCTGAAAGACTGACCTGGATGCAACAGTTTTAATTAATCTCAGATGTGTTCAAGGAAAATCGTTTTTCTTCCTGTAGTAAAAAAGGAATGCAGGCAAGTGCATCATCTTTGATGTCTTCATTTCCTTACCTGACATTCAATCAATCAGCAAGTGTAGCTGGAACATCTCTGGAATTGTCTCTCCCCTCCTTTCCCAGGGCAACAGCCTGGGCCACTGAAACAGCTTGTCTCCCTGTCTCTGTTCTAGCTCTTTTCTAATTCATTCTCAACTCCAGCCATAAGATCTTCCTAAGTGACAAAGCATGCACTGGCATTTACTTGTTAAAAAATCGGCTCCAACCAATGCCTTCTGGATCAATACATGCCATATGGTAAGGAATACCTTGTCTTTTTACCTAACTCAATGACACTTCTGTCACAGTCTTCTTTCCTAAGCAGTTAATTCATATTAATTCTAAAGAAGAAATCTCCCTTACAATTCCATCTAATATGTGCCATGATCTCATTACTTCTTCTTCTTCTTCTTCTTTTTTTTTTTAACAGGAGTGGACAGTGAGAGAGAGAGACAGAGAGAAAAGCCTTCCTTTTTCCGTTGGTTCACCCCCCCCAAGTGGCCGCTTCGGTTGGCGCGCTGCGGCCAGTGCACCGCGCTGATCCGAAACCAGGAGCCAGGTGCTTCTCCCGGTCTCCCATGGGGTGCAGGGCCCAAGGACTTGGGCCATCCTCCACTGCACTCCCTGGCCACAGCAGAGAGCTGGACTGGAAGAGGAGCAACGGGGACAGAATCCGGCGCCCCAATCTGGACTAGAACCCGGGGTGCCGGCGCTGCAGGCCAAGGATTAGCCAAGTGAGCCGCAGCGCCGGCCAACCCTCATTACTTCTTAAACTATATTACAAATTCCTGCTTGCTTCTCGTCCTTCTTATGACATACAAAGTTCCTTGAGGGCAGGAACTATTTTTTTAATCTCTGAATTTATGGTGCCTCATTGGTTGTGGATCTGTAAGTATCTTCTACATTATAGAGCAACATTTCCAAAATGTCTTCTAAGAGATTTTGATAAATGCCATGTGAAGAACAGAACTCAATGGTCAAATAAGCTTGAGATTCACTTGGTTAAGCATAGTCAAATAAGTTTCTTTACCACAGGAATTCCCAGAGCCTTAAACCACTAATGTGCTGTATGAGTCTCCAAGAATAGGCAATATTATCCACACTAACAGGTCCCTATTAGCACACACAGAGCTAGTGTTCCACAGAACACAATGGAACTATCACGAAAATGCACTCACTTTGTTAGCTGTTGATGGCAGTCATTGAAAATGTTGGACTTAGTACAACTGGTCAGTCCCACTGTCATTACTGAGTTGGTTTGTTTTCATTCCTGTATTTTAATCTAAACGTGTGTTTGTATCCTTCTGTACAAATAGCTCAGCTCTTCTGTTTAAATATTAAAAATGTATCTTTCCATGGAATAAGATTACCGATGGCTTCACAATGGGGTGTAGAAGTTCCAGTTGTTTAAGTATCAAGGTGAAAGTGACAAGGCCCAGACATCTTCATAGTTTTAAACCTTCAGAGTGTGGTTAAGTGGTACAGAGAATCATTATTCTCCTGACAAGGATCCACATTACTATTATCTCTTTAAAATGGTTTAGTGGAATTTCTTATTATAAAGGCTAAATGTACTAAAGCATTTGATTCAGCACAGGGCTATTTCATTTCAAGGCCTTCAGAAAGCTGGAAAGCTGCCTAAATTAAAAGCAGTTTTAAAGAAACACTAACGGGTGTAACACAAGAGGATTGGAATGTCACTGCAAGGTGAAATGAGGACACATCCTGTAAAAAATACATGCTTCAAACTGGAAGGAAAAAGCATGATGAGGCTGCTCTGCTTATTTTAAAATCTTGGTTTATATACGCTAATGTTTATCCACAATATGTGAGTCTACAGAGAGACTGTAATCGAAATTATTGTAAATTCTTCCTCCAATATTCCTTAAGTGGGGAGGCCGAGAAGAAAGTAAAATAGGAACAGGGACCCAAAGCTACATTCAGGTACATGCTTTGCTATTTTGCCTTTTACAAATAATATTCTCATGCTTAAAATATTATAACTGCCAGTATATGGACATTGTATTAAACTGGTAATTTAAAATACTCAACAGCAAAATGTCTAACATAAAAATATAGCTAGACTCTGAACATTGAATATTAGAAAGTATCACCCACACTTTTTTTTAATCAACAAATCAACATCCATTCTTACTCCAAATATAAAGGTAAAACCATCACATCTTATTAATCTTATAATATATTTTCCAAACATGTTTAAACACACACACATCCCTTAGCATCAAACATGCAATTGTAACGCTACTCACTAGTAAAAAATAAACTAAAGCAATAGACTGATACAGTCTGTGTTTCATGTACACACTGCACATTTGGAACTCTGGCAAAAACATTCACAATCAGTGGGACAGTGTCTCTGAAACTCAGAGAATACATGTCAAACATCTGGCAAATGGTAGATATTCAATAAATGATCGTGGGTGGTTTTATTGATAATTAGGGCTTCCTGGTTACTGAAAGAAAAACTTGGAATTCTCCCTCTAATAGCCGGGGTGGGGCCAATTTTGAATATGCCATTCCCTTTTCTGTCCTAGTGAGGACTGTGGCTAAAGAGCTTTGACATAATCGCTGTGATGAGATAATCCCAGATTTACTGACTTGGAGAACATTCTAGTATTAGAAATGTTTTCTCTTTGATTTGTGTGCTTGGTAATTTAGCTGAGAAAAGAGAAAATAAATCAGCTCTGTTGACTCTGTTTAATTAATAAATACCCCATGGTTCATAAAAGGAGATGTTGCTACTTAGTATGAGAAATTTAGAGGGCTGGGAAAAAAAATGAAGCTGACGATGAAACATGAGACTCTTCCATTTGAACATACAGTACCTCTGGCAAATATTCCTGCAGAGATAGTGCATCTGACCTGATTTGAGAGAATTCAACAGAAATTCAGATATGTTTGAAAGTCTCAAAACCAGAATATTTTCTGCTTCTGAATGGTTGCCAAATCTGTTGTTGGAAAACAGTAATATTTGATCTGGGAAGATGACAGTATTGTGTTTTTTTTTTAAATATTAGTAAACTGAAAGACATATTTCAGAGCTTATAAAAATCAAGAAAATATGCTTTATTTTATTGGCAAAGAAATGTAATTGAATTATTTAAATCCTATTATGATTACTCTCCTTATGTCTCTTATCTCTTAGCTATATGAGTAAAATGCTTTTGTTCAAATAAAATGTAGGACAGCCTGTTAAGCAAATTGTAGTTTAAAGGAAAAAGTACATGTTTTTTAGAAATTTATCCTTTCAACCATTTGTGATGATGAAAAGATTCTTGTTAATCTTCCATTGTAGATGGTACTATTTATATCATTGTTCATTTAACAAGACTTGCATGTAATATTTTATCATATTTAACATAAAGCTGCAGGATAATGATCCAAGACTAATTAACTTCCAATGTCATTTTTTTGGAGGAGATTATTTTAGGTATATAGCATTTATATGAACAAGCAAACAAAGACAAGTGAATATACACTAATACAACTTGTTCTAGGCACTAGTAACTTTGAATTGTTGGATAATTTTACAACTGACCATAAGCTGTGAATTGTAACCACAGTAAAAGATTTCATTTAAAAAGGTAAGCCCAATTGTTTGAAGAACAAATTAGAAGGTAAGAACACAAATGAACCACGTAACTAAAGTTATAGACACATCGGCAAACCACAATAAAGCAGCATGTACTCTTGCCACAGACGCTGGTTATGAGAATCACTACAGATTAGTAAAAGTATCCATTTCCAAATATGTCTCACAGAAAACCACAGGTATTTTGTTACCTCCGATATAGAAGAAGCCCCCTTTTACATAATTTTGGAAATGAGATCCTAAAATCAAAATACATTATTTCTCATTAATGAATCTTATAAATACTACAGAACACTTTGAGGATTTTGCAATTAGGCAACTGGAAATCCAGTGAGGGTCTGATCAAATATTAGCAGGGTCTCATCTTCAGAGTCTTGAGGACAAATTTTATTTTCTTTGTATCCATAAATGTCATTTTTAATGAAAAAATACAACAGATATCTTTTGAAGTCTTAAACTATCCAATTAATTAAAGAGGGATTTAGGTCTCAGATACAAAATTATGAGCATCTAAAGCTACAGTTATATAATACTTACAGACTATTGGGAAAATCTCTGTCACTAGACAAAGAAAACTTGAGAAAGAATATAGAAAATATAAATAATAGTTTTTCAAACAATATGCTATCCACTATTATTCAAAGCTAAAATATCCCAGATCCAAAGCTGATATAATTAAGTCTTCAAAGAAAGAAACAGCTCTTTAATCACAGATGGCAGCCTTGGGTAATTCTTAAAACTGAATCTTATTTTTGATAGTAATAGGACAAAAATCACAGAAAAAAAAAGCAAATGACATGTTCTATTGACACTAATACCTACACAATGAACTTTTTAGCTCCTAATAAACATTTATATGGGATTGGGTAGTTGATGTATGTGTACTTTCTCATAAATTTTTTGGGAGTTGTTTACCAAAAATTTATGTTCTCCATTTCAAACTCTAAGTTCTCACCAGGAGCCAGTTGCGCAGGCAGAGACTGGCATTTCCTAGCTTCCCTTAAATCTTTCTGTGGGCAGGTGGTTCGCTTCTGCCATGTTTTGGGGCAGAATTGATACGTAGTTTTTGAGGAGCAGTTTTTAAGAAGTTGGGGTGCCTTCTCTATTATTGCTCCTCATTCACTTAACTGAATGCAGCGGACTCTGAGGCACTACGTTATGGCAGGGCCATGAGATGAAAGGAACCTGGTCTCAAAACCATCACCCCAAAGAAAGCCATACCCAATGGACAGACATCCTTGCATTGACTTCTGAGTGTTAAGCCACTGAAAGCAGATTTAGTTTTGGTTACTGTTACTCTAAATCCTCGTTAAGCAAAGAAAAAGTATTTCAAGAGGAAGTTATGACTATTATTTTCCCAGTAAATATGTCTAACTTTTAAAAACCAAAGATCTTGTCATTATAAAAAAGAGTGCAGCTAATATATACTTTCATGTACTTTAAGTATGTCAATAATCAAACAACTATCAGAATATCAATTAATGGATACTACATTTAGTTAACAACTAGTTCAAAAGACTGGCAAAGTTTCCACATTAAATTCCCCCTTGTGAATAGAAATGCATGAAATATAGAAGCTATTTTAATTTTTAATGTTCTTATTAAATTTAGGAAGAATTATAATTTATATAGGCTTTCACTTAAAGTTTGATAAACTACCTGGCTACACATTTTTCTTAATTGCCAAATCTGGAAACTTTTTAAAAAAATTGATATCATTTAAAGTGTAAAATTTTAACTAATTTCATATTTATTCTAATAGTGCTTTTCCCCCAAAGATAAACTGGCTATAGGAAAAGAAATAGAAATAGAAGCATAGGAGTATATATGTTAGAGTAAAACCACAAAGCTGGAAGATTTTTGAGAGATTCCTTATGAGACTGTCTCTAAAGTGTGGAAGTCACTTGAAAGTGAGTGCTGCAGAGTAAAATCCTTCAACTGCAAAAAAAAATTATGGGATAAATAAATACCACCAAGCTCTAGAGTTCTCTCATGAACTTTGCATACTGATTGAATTTTTTACTAAAAGGAATTGACTTTTTTTTTTTTAGAATTTTAGTGTATTTTATCCGTTATTATTATTATTATTATTTAATTTAATTTAAGAGGCAGAGGCGGAGAGTGAGCTTATCTGCTGGTCATTCCCTAAATGTTTGCAAGTGGTGGGGGGAGAGAACAAAAGCCAGGAGCCTGGAATGCAATCAGGTCTCCCACGTGGGTGGCAGGTACCCCAAGTACTTAGCCTTCACTGCTGTCTCCCAGGGTCTGTATCAGCAAGAAGCTGCAATCAGCAGCCAGCACCAGGGATTAAACCCAGGCACTCAGATGTAGGATGTGGATGTACCAACTGGTGTCTTAATGGCTGGGCCAAATGCTTGCCCCATAAAACTTGCGTACATTTTTAAGGAGATAAAGAATTATACTTACATTTTTATTGTATATATGAGAAAAATGATGCTGCAAAAGGTGAAATAACTTACTGTAGGTCATAAAACTAGTACTCATTAGAGTCACGATCTACATCTTCTGATACTGTCGCCATAATGTTAAATTACTGTCTGAGCCTCAGATGTACGGGTTGACTTCAAAAGCAATACTTAAGGAGGCTCTGGGATGGACTAAATGACCACCTAAAGGGCTCTTCAGCTTTACAAGATGAAATTAATTAAAGATGTGTTGGCTGACTGATTTAATGATTACAGATTATGTCTGAAAGAGTGCTTGCCATGACATCCATAAGAAACTTCTTTGAGTAGCTATTAATAAAAAGTACTTATGTGAAGCCTGAGTCAGAGGCTTCATGTTCCCACAGTGGTCATTTTTTACATTGTGTAGCAAAAAATTATTCATCTCTCTGTCAACTAGAATGTTGGCTTCTTGATAGCCCTGGTGTCAGGTTAACAGAAGTGGGGTCAATCATGCTGCATTGATCCATTATGCATTCCACTGATGGATTACTTTTGTTACATCACTGAGGAAAAATACTCAAAAGTGGTACACTAGCTTATTCATAATGAAGGATCAGCTAGAACACCTTCAGACATGGTAATGCAGTAGACTTGTCCTAAATGATTCAGAAATATGTGTACAGAAGTTGAATGCTATCAGGAAACAAGACTGATTTATTCAAATAACCCCAAAGTTACAAAATAGTCAGCACTTCTAGCCCCCTCTACGAATATCGGAGCAAAGGCCTTGTCATGTACCTGCTGATGGTAATAAATGAATCAGTAAGATGATTCAAACAAATTTGACTAGAATTTATTTTCTAAATAGGTAGAGTTAAATATAAACTTACTCAAATTCCAGGCTTTCAGGTATAATTATTTACTTCAAACAAATGCCAATGTTAAACAAATTTTGTTTCAACCATTAGAGCATAAAATGTTACCAGACACTATCGCTGATTCCCTAAAGCTTACTGAGGTGGGTTTACCACACTAGGACTTCCAGCCTCTGAAATGATCATGATGCAGCCGGAATCATGTTTCTAAGGCATCTGACACCCAACAGCGGGATGAGATTTTCAGAGAGGTATCTTGTTAGTAATAATACTCAATAACAAAGTGTAGGTGTTAAGGAAGAATACCTTTGGCTCCTTTGATACTCAGATATTTCATTTGATACAGATGTTCAGGTATTGATACAGATGTTCAGGTATGTGGCAGCCGGGTAAGATCATAAATCAGATAAGCTTTTTGTACTTTACAATGCATTTGGATATCAATTTCCCCATTTGCTTTTTCTACAAATCTCTTATTTTTCTCTATAATTTTTACAGAATAAATTGAGGCACAAAGACCTTAAGTGCCCTGAGGTCAAATAACAGCAGATCAAGGACTCAGATGCAGCCCTTCTATGTAGAATATATAGCCATGGTGTGAAACTCCAAGTTGCTCATGTGCACAACGGGCTAGCATGTGTCTCTGAGAAAAATCACACTGGGAGTCTCAGTTTCTTAATTGATAAGACATGTAATACTTGCCTCAATAGCTTAAGACATAGCATTTATAAATTCCAGGGTTCTGTGGCTAACATATGCTAGGTATACCATGTATCTGCCACCTCTGTCTCTAACTCTATTACTTTTTCATTTTCTTAACAAATTACCACATATTTTATGGTTAAAACAACACAAATTTACTAGCTTATAGTTCTGTAGTTTACAAGTCTTCCTTTTGGAAGCTCTAAGAGAGAATCCATCCCCTTGCTTTTGCAGTTTCTAAAGGCCACTCACATTCCCTGGCCTATGGCCCCCATCTTCAAAGTCAGCAACACGGCATCTTGGTGTAATCTTGGATTCTGCTTTGTCATATATCTTTCTTTAACTCTTCTCTGTGTCTTTCGTGGTTAAAAACTTGAATGTTTAGAATGGACACCCCTGGTTAATCCAGGCTTCTCTCCCTATTTTAGGGTGAGCTGATTAGCAACCTTAATTTCACCTGCAACCTCAGCACACCTTCACCATGTAACAAAGCATATTCACAGGTTCTGCAGATTAAGATGTGGATATCATTGTAGGGGATATGATTCTGCCTACCACACTGCTCTTCTCAACTTCTCCTTTCACAAAGACTGGGGACTAAGATAAAAGACAGTGGTTTTGATCAATTCTTGTAATTTGCTAAAAACTTGGTGGGTGTGTAGGAAGAAAGATTATATATGACAGCATAATGGAGAAAATCATAATGGAAAAGAAGGTTCCAGAGGTCTTAGGAAAAGTAATTTGTCGCTCCCCCTCTTCGTGGAGGAACGACACAGGACCCTGCGCTGTTCTTTTGTCTGCTCGGCCCTCCCCGGGTTTGCTGCTGGTTCTTCCCGGGTTGGCTACCGTCCCTTCCACCTCCGTGGAAGGGCGGTTCCCCCTAGCCACTTTCCCCACTTCCGCGGGGGAGCGGCACACCGCCGGCTGGCTCTCTCGGGGGCTGCACAGGTGTTCCTTCAGATAGATGTTCCCCTTAGATGTTCCTGGTGCATGTCTTTCTCCTCCTTTATAGTCCTCTTCCACCAATCCCAACTCTGCTACCCACATGCCGAGTACGCTGTTCTCCTCCAATCAGGAGCAGGTCCTGCTGCTTATTGGTTGAACTGGAGGCAGCTGCGTAGAAGCTGTTTCCTCCTCTCCCAGCGCCATATTGTGGGAGAGCAGATGCATAGAATAAGTCTTAATTCCAGTAACTTAGTCTAGTCCGAGTTGCTCCCAGTTGCTCCCCACATCATTCAAAGGAGAAGCAACTGTTGTGGATTGAGCTATGTCCCTCCTAAATTCACATTAAAGTCCTAACCTGTAGTGCGGCTCTACGAGGAGACTGTGTTAGATGAGGTCACGGAGGTGGGACACTGGTCCTAGGGCTCTGATGTCCTTATAAGAAGAAGAGACACCAGAGAGATTTCTCCCTGTGCATGCATGTAGAGAAAAGGCCAGATGAGGACAGAGCAAGAAGCCAGGGAGAGTGGTTCCATCTTGACTGGCGCCCTTGACCTTAGACTACCAGACTTCGGAACCATATGAGAACAGACTTCTGTTGTTGAAGCAGCCTGTTCTGTGGTGTTTTCTTACAGCAGCCCTTAGCAGATTAACACTGCAACAAATGTGGATTGGGAAAGTGTCTGACAAGAAAGTCAGAATTTGTTGATAAATTTAAATAAAGGGTCCTGCAGGCAGAGAAAATTCTTTATCTGGCCTCATAAAAGTATAATCCCAGAAAGGTGATGGTTTCCAAAGTACTTTAAGCAATCTCAGAGAATCTGCTTATAATATCCCAATGAAATGTTGAAAAAAATGCTTCAAGCTTAAGTAATACACCTGTCATTGGTTAAATGGTAGGAAAAAAAAATGAGTTTGATGTTGGCTGTCTAGATCTGGATGTTTTATTCATTTTAGTGGCTTTGCCATTCTGAATAACCCAAGCCAGCTGGCTGGCCTTTCGTTTAAATGACAGTTTCTCATACAGTGCTTCATATGCCTACACCTCTTTGTAGGTATTTATAGAAAATCCCCAGCAAGCTGTCTCAGGCTCTTGATCAATGCAAGCTCTCTGCTCCTATTACAGGGCTTTTGACTGGCCAGAGAATGCCATGAGTGCAGGTCTTGGCTACTGGTTTTTATCTGCAGCTGTGCAAATGTGTCATTTAAAACTCTTTCATGGGCAAATAGTAGTAGTACACAGTAAGAGAAGGAAGGGGGCGCTCACCCAGTGCCAGGCATTTTGTTAGGGGCTTTAAACTTAATTTCATTCAATTCTCAAAAAAAAAAAAAAAAAAAAAAGAAAGAAAGAAAGAAAGAAAAGAAAAAGAAAAAGAAAAAAAGAAAAGATAAAAATAAGCGATACAAATTATCCTTGTTTTTGGATGAGAATAGAGGGAATAGGCAATTGAAGTGACTTACCAGTACCAAGGTCACCCTCAAAAAGTGATGGCATAAACATTAGAATCCAGGTCTGTCTGATATTAAAGCTCTTATTTTTTTCCTACCAATTGCTTGCCTCAATTTTTGATAGTAGTCATTCATTTGATAAATGTTTAGTCCCCATGCATATGACACCCTGTGGTGGGTAATGGATATTCTAAAACAGTTACCACAGAGATGATTACAGCTCTGAAATCCAAACTCGAGATTTCAGAACCTTACAATTTATTCACAGCTAAAAACTGTTTGGGGAAAATACTAAAAAGATTCACATTTTTCTTAAGTTCTCTGTCAATTTCTTCATTATAGTTTCAGTAAGAATGAAATGCTCAGGATTATTATGCATGTAAAAGATACTGAAGAGCCTACACATATTTTCCTTATCTGGCCTGAAGTCAGCTCACAGAAATTGTCCTGACACCTCATCAAGTGAGCCTTAGAATTTATTAGTCTGTCAGAGGACATTTCTTAACTTACTGAAAATGAACCAAAGCAGTCAAATTAATGAGGTCTTAGGAGGGAGGGCTCCTGACAGTGTCCACCAAAGTGAAACTGAAATAATCTGCCAAGGATGTAGGAAGAGCTGAAAGCAGTAGCAGCGTTTTATTTCTAATCCAGAAACCATCGGTCCTCTCCACTCTCCCCTCTCTAAATGCCCTCATTTCTAATTGCACTGGAATTACCTAAAATACTTGGTACTTGAAAAATAAAGTTAGGGACTAAAAAAAAGTAATATCCTAGAATTCTTTTCTTGTGTTTTCTATTTTTTCTTAATTTGATAAATGAGATGACACAATGTAACTGAAACTTTTATTTAGTATGGTAAACTGACAGTGAAAACGTCATCCATAAATTGGTTATATTCCATTTTCTTTCCACCCTGAGAACAACCTAACAGGCTATTCTACCCCAAGTTCAGATAGTCATTTAAGGTCATTATTGAACACTGAATGAATAGAAGTGAGAAAAGCCATGCCTACTGCATGTTAGTTATGCTTTAGAGTCATAAAATCACAGTTCTCAAGTACTGAAATTCTCATAAAAAATTATTTTGTTATGCCTGCCTAACAGTTGTACTCTTAGTATTGTTCATTCTGGAGAGTCCCCGTGTTAGCAATATGCTCTGGAAGACCAGGGGTGCAAAGATGTGGTGGGTGTTCTATATTCCACTTCTCCCTTGCACCCATGGCATACACCTCTAACTGATCAAAGTATACACCAGTGAGGCTGAATATGGCTTCAAAATTTTTCTTAAAGCACTTGAGATAGCCGTTAAGCTATTACCGAATGACAAATTTGGTGTGAGTTGAAATCTATTTGCTTCCCTTGCTCTGGACAGAAACCTTTGTTTTGTAAAAAAATTATATAGACTCCCGAGGTTCTACCAGCATACACTTAGTGATGTTCTAATACTTTCTGGGTAATGGAGAATGGAATTTTTAACATGAAGAACAATATCTCAAATTTTAGAATATGACACAAGGACATATCAACTCAAATTCATACACAGAGAAGTATAAGCCCTGCTTAAGTAACTTTTTTTAAAATAACTTTTAAAAACAAGTGATTATATCTAATTGAAAAATTGCCAAAAATACAACTGAATATTCAAGACAAGTACTTTATATTGATAATTTTTTATCTTTCATAATAGAGATATATAGATTATATGTGTGTGTGTGTGTGTGTGTGTGTGTGCCCAACGATCCCCACCTTCTGGTGTTCACACTCTAACATAGTTGCCTCCTACACTGCTCCAGGGTTGGTTTCTGTGACCAACAGCACATGGCAGAAGTATTTGGGTGTCATTCACTCTGAGGCTGGTTATGAAAGATACTATCTGAACTTTTGTCTTTGTCTCTCATTCCTTGCTCTTGGAAAAGGCAGCTGCCATGTCACAAGTATCCTGTGGCCTCGTGTGTACCAAATGTGGTGAGGAACCGAAACTCTGTCAAGTGTGTGCTTGGTACAAATATTCCAACCTTCCCACTAGAACACTCTTTGATTCATAGTCCTGGATAACAAAAAGTTTGACAATAACCTCATGAGAGACCAACAGAGAGCGTGCCAGAATAATCCAGTGAAGCACCTGCTAGATTTCTGACACTGTGAAACTGAGAGAGAAGAATAAATAGTCAACATTTAAGCTGTAGATTTTGGGGGAAATTTTTATGCAAAAGTACAGAGTTAATACAAATATGACAGTTGATCAGAGTGAATCTGAATCTTTTAAAAGAAAGAGAATAATGAAGGCAAGTAACTACATCCAATATGTAATATTTAAATTCAGTTTTACTAAGAAACATGACTGATAATAATTTTGTTATACTATATGACAGACATAAACATATGAACTTCTTTTTTTTTTTTTTTTTTTTGGACAGGCAGAGTTAGACACTGAGAGAGAGAGAGAGAGAGACAGAGAGAAAGGTCTTCCTTTTTCCATTAGCTCACCCCCAAAGTGGCCGCTTCGGTTGGTGCGCTGCGGCCAGCGCACTGCGCTGATCCGAAGCCAGGAGCCAGGTGCTTCTCCCAGTCTCCCATGAGGGTGCAGGGCCCAAGGACTTGGTCCATCCTTCACTGCACTCCCGGGCCACAGCAGAGAGCTGGACTGGAAGAGGAGCAACGGGGACAGAATCTGGCGCCTCAACCAGGACTAGAACCCGGGGTGCCGGCGCTGCAGGCGGAGGATTAGCCTAGTGAGCCGCGGCGCAGGCCAACATATGAACTTTTAAAATGGAATCATATCAAAAGACTACTATAAACCTGCAAGAGTATACAGCTTCATAGGGAACACAGGTGGAAAAATGGGCAAGTTAATCAGATAATTCATGATAGTACCTTCAAGATAACAAATATTTTATTTATTTATTTTTTAGAGTATATCCATCTCTCTCATGTACTTCCTAATTTCTTTTTTTTAACTTTTATTTAGTAAACATAAATTTCCAAGGTACAGCTTTTGGATTACAGTGGCTCCCCCACCCCAATAACTTCCCTTCTACTTGCAACCCTCCCATCTCCCACTCCTTCTCCCATTCCATTCACATCAAGATTCATTTTCAATTAACTTTATATACAGAAGATCAATTTAGTATATATTAAGTAAAGATTTCAACAGTTTGCACCCACACAGAAAGACAAAGTGTAAAGTACTGTTTGAGTACTAGTTATAGCATTAATTCACATTGTACAACACATTAAGGACAGAGATCCTACATGGGGAGTAGGTGCACAGTGACTTCTGTTGTTGACTTAACAATTGACACTCTTGTTTATGGTGTCAGTAATTACCCTAGGCTCTTGTCATGAGCTGCCAAGACTATGGAAGCCTTTTGAATTCCCCAACTCTGACCTTATTCCGACAGGGTCATAGTCAAAGTGGAAGTTCTCTCCTCCCTTCAGAGAAAGGTACCTCCTTCTTTGATGACCTGTTCTTTCCACTGGGATCTCACTCACAGAGATCTTTCATTTAGGTCTTCTTCTCCCCCCCGCCCCCCCGAGGGTCTTTCCATGCCTAAAATACTCTCAAGGGCTCTTCATCCAGATCCAAATGCCTTAAGGGCTGATTCTGAGGCCAGAATCATCTGCCATTCTATGAGTCTGCTGTGTATCTCGCTTCCCATGTTGGATTGTTCTCTCCTTTTTAATTCTATCAGTTAGTATTATCAGACACTAGTCTTGTTTATGTGATCCCTTTGACTCTTAATCCTATCATTATGATTAATTGTGAACTGAAACTGATCACTTTGACTAGTGAGATGGCATTGGTACATGCCACCTTGATGGGATTGAATTGGAATCCCCTGGCACGTTTCTAACTCTACCGTTTGGGGCAAGTCCGATTGAGCATGTTCCAAACTGTACATCTCCTTCCTCTCTTATTCCCACTCTTATATTTAATAGGGATCACTTTTCAGTTAAATTTAGACACCTAAGAATAATTGTGTTTTAATTAAAGAGTTCAACCAATAGTATTAAGTAGAACAAAAAAATACTAAAAGGGATAAAGTATTAAGTTGTTTATCGACAGTCAGGACAAGGGCTGATCAAGTCACTGTTTCTCATAGTGTCCATTTCACTTTAACAGATTTCCTTTTTGGTGCTCAGTTAGTTGTCACTGATCAGGGAGAACATATGATATTTGTCCCTTTGGGACTGGCTTATTTCACTCAGCATGATGTGTTCCAGATTCCTCCATTTTGTTGCAAATGACTGGATTTCGTTGTTTTTTACTGCTCTATAATATTCTACAGAGTACATATCCCATAGTTTCTTTATCCAGTCTACTGTTGATGGGCATTTAGGTTGATTCCAGGTCTTAGCTATTGTGAATTGAGCTGCAATAAACATTAAGGTACAGACAGCTTTTTTACTTGCCAATTTAATTTCCTTTGGGTAAATTCAAAGGAGTGGCATGGCTGGGTTGTATGGTAGGGTTATATTCAGGTTTCTGAGGAATCTCCAAACTGACTTCCATAGTGGCTTGACCAGTTTGCATTCCTACCAACAGTGGGTTAGTGTCCCTTTTTCCCCACATCCTCTCCAGCATCTGTTGTTGGTAGATTTCTGTATGTGAGCCATTCTAACTGGGGTGAGGTGAAACCTCACTATGGTTTTGATTTGCATTTCCATGATTGCTAGTGATCCTGAACATTTTTTCATGTCTGTTGGCCATTTGGATTTCCTCTTTTGAAAAATGTCTATTGAGGACTTGGCCCATCTCTTAAGTGGGTTGTTTTTTTTTGTTGTTGTGAAAGGCAGAGAGACACAGACAGACAGAGCTCCAATCTACTTGTTTACTCTTTAAATATCTGCAACAGCCTGGGCTGGGCCAGGGCAAACCTGGGAGCTGGATATTCAATCTCCCACTTGGGTACCCAGGACCCAACCATTATAGCCACTGCCTGACTTAACAGACACTTTATAAAAAAAGATATATTTTATTTATTTAAAAGGCAGAGTGGCAGAGAGAGGGTGACAGACAGAGAAAGAGATATCCCATCTGCTGATTCACTCCCCAAATGCCTGCAATGCTAGGGCTGGGCCAGGCCAAAGCCAGGAGCTAGGAACTCCATCCAGGTCTCCCATGTGGGTGGTAGGGCCCTAGGTACTTGGCCAACATCCTCTGCTTTCCCAGGCATGGAACTGGATATGAAGTTTAGCAGCTAGGACTCAAACTAGCGCTCTGAAATGGGATGCCAGTGTTGTAGGTGATGGCTTAACCTGCTGTACCACAATGCTGGCACCGATAACAAATATTTTGTCATTAAATTTAATAATGTTACAACTCTCTATATGAATAAAATAAGAAAAATTTGAGAGAGAGAGAGAGAGAAAGAAAAAGTTGGGGCTGGTGCTGTGGCCTAGCGGGTAAAGCCACTGCCTGCAGTGCTGACATCCCATATGGGCAACGGTTTGAGTCCTGGCTGCTCCACTTCCGAGCCTGCTCTCTGCTATGGCCTGGGAAAGCAGTAGAAGATGGCCCAACTCCTTGGGCCCCCGTACCAACATAAGAGACCCAGAAGAAGCTCCTGGCTCCTGGCTTCGGATCAGCCCAGCTCTGGCCATTGCTGTTGGTTGGGGAGTGAACCAGCGGATGGAAGACCTCTTTCACTCTCTCTGCCTCCCCTTCTCTATGTAACTCTTTCAAATAAATAGATAAATCTTAAAAAAAGAAAAAGTTGGCTATATATATATATATTTATTTATAGCAAGTGAGTAAACACTAACTACAAGCATATATGCATTCACAAGTCGCTATATACACACACAGAATTATACATGTTTGTTAGGTCTATGAAACATTGGCTCTAGCAATGCCAAGGCTAATGAAATTTGTTTACATGAGATGAAATACTTTCTTCTGCAACAGAACTTTGGTAGAGGACAAAGTATTTATAGATGTGCAGTGGACATGTGGATGTCTCAGAATATTCAATGAAATTATGTTCCTATGGGCATCCTTAGGACAGCACTGACAGTTACTCCCTTGCCTGAGGCTTGGCTTCTAACAGATTTAACAATTCAGTTTCTGGGGGAGACAGTGACTGGCGTCAGTTTCAGGAAGAGATTATACGTATACAGATCATATCCTTTCCAGTGTTCTGGGACAGTGATTCCAGTCATTATGCTTTCTAAGCAGAGGTGACAGCGGCGAAGCTCTGCGTTCATTATTTGTGATTTCTTGCCTCCAAAGTATCATTCACCTGGCAAATGAACCACCACTAATCTCAAAAGCTAACAGGCTACTTAGGCTCAAATTTTGGTTGTAATACTGGAAAGACGAAAATTTAAAAACAAAAACCACCAAAAGGGGTCTGCATTGTGGCTTAGCAGGTTGGGCTATCATGTGTGACGCCAGAAATCCACATGAGCACTGATTCGAGTCCCAGCTGCTCCACTTCTGCTCTGGTTCCCTGCTAATGTACTGGGAAAGCAGCAGAAGATGCCCTGAGTGCTTGGGCCCTTGCTACCCACATAGGAGACCTAGATGGAGTTCCAGGCTCCTGGTGCCTGACCCAGTGTGGGTTGTTGCAGCCATTTGAGTGGTGAAGTGGAAGATGGAAGATTCCTGTCACCACCCCATGACCCCCACAGCTTGTGCGTGTGTGTGTGTGTGTGTGAGAGAGAGAGAGAGAGAGAGACCCTCTCTTTAACTCTGCCTTTCAAGTAAATAAATAAATCTTTTAAAAAAAAAAAACAAAACTAAATAGTTCCAAGAAGGACATAGCAGATATTTGCTTATGCAGACTTTACTTATCTGGCAATATTGTCTAACAATAATGCAACTAAAAGCCCTGAAGAACCACCCACCAAAACATTAGAGGGAAGGGAGTGAAGAGGGCTGACCTTTGCTGAAAGTGTCTACTTTGGGCGTGGAGCTATGATAGACTCTTTGCATACATAAGCTTGTTCACTGTGCACAGGAACCCTATGGAGTGGAAATATACTGTTCATTTTATAAATGCAAATTATATTTGTAAATGAAAATTAAAGACCAGAGAGGTCAGGTCAATGTGCTTAAAGTCACTCAGCTTTCTGCAGAAGCATCAGCATTTGAATCCAAGTTTAAAGTCCATGCTCTTCTTTCCCTTAAAACAGAAGGCTTTCCTGTAATCAAATCTACCTGGACTAGAACTTATATAGTTGACTAACATAAGAATCCCTGCAAGATATTTACAAGAAATTGGTATTAGCCTGATTATCCAATACTTTGTCCTCTTCAACTTAGAAACACCTGGGAAAGAAGGCAGATTGTGTGCAGGAAAAAATGGAGACAGGAGATGAGAAGAGAAACAGGCACACTGAGCACAGCAAGAGATGATAGCTGTGTCTCTAGTACAGCTTATAAAGCTTCATATCGCCTGTAGAACTCACTGTATTATGTATGATGATGGAGGTTCATCATGATTTTGTTCGGTAGCCTTTGGGTAAGAAGGTAGGGAAGTAGGTAACAATTATTAAATAAGACTTTCATCTTGAACAGTTAAACTAAAATAAGTCTTGGTGCTTGAGTGGGATTAAGTTCAACAACAGAAAGTAACTCATAACAAGCACCCCATTCTTCCGTGAGACTGAGTAAAGGAAACACTGGTATACTGTTAGATTTTAACATTCTCACTCTTTGACCTTTCTAATCTCCAGGAGATAACTACTCATTCTTAGAACTAAGTTGCTATTCTGCAATTTTAAAATGGATAGAGTGCAGAGCTCTATCTAAATCAAGATCTTGTCACACGTCAACAAACTACATTATTATCAGGAGAAGTGGTGCAGCATGGAGATGTGTATGTAGGAGGGTAGCTTTGGAGCCAGACCACCCTGGATGTGTATCTTGGCTCTGCAATTTTCTTGAGTTTGGCCTATTTTACAAACAGTATCTCCAACTGTAATGGTGAAACAATGATATCCACCACTGCCTTTAGAGGAACAAAGTTATCTTGTCATCTTTCTTCTGCTTTCCTTGTGCACCAAGATTAAGGTCAAGGAAGAGAATTCATGGGCTTCCAAAACACACCCTTTGGGGTGCATTTTCTGAGTGGAGGAAGGGGACTAAAGTAATATAGTACCTCTATTCCTTTTACAGAAACTGTGTTTTAGATCTCAGGGAAGCCAAGGGCTTGTTGACTGTTTCTCTTTTGTCTTTTCTCCTTGGTGCTGTTATCTTGTGCAGTAGGGGTCCAGCCCAAGCTATTGTTCCATTCTGTAAGGGACAGTGGCTTAAGCTAGGTGGTACCAGACAAACCAACTCCAGGCCATCTCTTGCTTCCTTTTTCTTCTTTGTTATGGCCAATTGGCCCCTTTTCTCATACAACATTAGTTAGGTTCTGACATTCATCCTTGGGTTAGAATACACTGACAGACAACTAAGCTTAGGTAAAGGGCCCAGTTTCACTTTCTGACATTTCCCATAACCCCAGTTCATAGTGCATGCTGGTTTTCCTTCCTCTGATCATCCAGTTCTTTTCAGGTTCTTCAGGGATAAAGGCATGGCTAGAGGCAATACAGAGCTCACCACTACTAAGAGTCAAAGAACGGCCAGCGCCACAGCTCACTAGGCTAATCCTCCACCTTGAGGCGCCGGCACACCGGGTTCTAGTCCTGGTCGGTGTGCTGGATTCTGTCCCGGTTGCCCCTCTTCCAGGCCAGCTCTCTGCTCTGGCCCGGGAGTGCAGTGGAGGATGGCCCAGGTGCTTGGGCCCTGGACCCCATGGGAGACCAGGATAAGTACCTGGCTCCTGCCATCGGATCAGCGCAGTGCGCTGGCAGCAGCGCGCTAGCTGTGGAGGCCATTGGAGGGTGAACCAATGGCAAAGGAAGACCTTTCTCTCTGTCTCTCTCTCTCACTGTCCACTCTGCCTGTCAAAGAAAAAAAAAAGGGTCAAAGAACACCTATTTTCCACATTTTTAAAATGCTTAAATTGTTAAGTGCACAGAAAACTACTGCACACAAATATGCTTGGCTATTGAACACCATCTAGTAGTAGCTCAAATGTGAATATGGTTTTCATTTCCGTCATATCAGCACTGCAGTGATCCAAACTTTCTGGGAACTGAACAGGTTAATCAGCATATCAGAAGGCGAGTCCTCTTACGGAAATAAAATAGTGTGATGCTAACTGTGATCTGCAGATTGAATTCCTGGGTCCTCTTTTCCAAAAGTTCCTTTCCTTCCGCATGTTATAAAATATACTTTTGCTTCATTTGTCAATTTTTGTTAGAGACTACAAGGAAAAAACCCTTCGCCAGGTTTTAAACTTAGTTCTTCCGTAAACCCTGCTCAATTCTTTCAACAGTGATGTGATTTTTCAAGGTAATTTTCCACGATAGTCGTTTTTCCAAATTGTAAAACTACAGTTTCTTGGTCACCTACTGTGTTCAGAGTTCTATAGGAGGTTCTTAACATTTAACAATCTATAAAGTAGGTTATATTCCCCTTATCTTATGATGAGAAAATGGAGGTTATGAGAAACACAGGAAGTTATGCAAAATCACAGGGTTTGAGAATCCAAAATCTTGAAAGAACAGCAAGGACATAACTCCTCTTTCCCCATAAAATACAGGGAAGTATAATTTGCTAATAGCTATTCAAGGGAATCTCTTTGAATCTTGGGAGTCTGTTGGGATTTCTCTTTGTTCTCTCATATTGCCAATTTTGATGTGAAAGGAGTTACCCAGAATATAGTGGAAGTACAGCAGACTGCTTTGTCCAGGGTAAAACTAAACAGTCCAGTAGCTAGAAAATGGATTCCTGTTCTAGTGCTAGCCTAGTATAGTAGACAAGATCTGGGTCAGTGTGCTTTGATTTTAGTCCTGGCTTGTTAATTTAGTAGCTGTGATTTTTTTTTTTTTTGGCAATTACTCAAGGCTCTTATTTTCTTCATCTATAAAATAGGGAAAATGATTGGATACATAAACCTCAAAGGGCTGTTCTGAGAATCCACTGAAATAAAGTTTGCTCAAATACTGTCCTATTTATCTCTCAAGTTATTTATTGTCTCTCTCCTCACTACTGTGTAAATCCCATGATGATTATTATTAGTATTATTAAGAAGTTTTAAGACCTACAAAATGGACTTCTCATTAGATATTAACTTTCCATAAATATTAATAATATTAGCCAGCAAGTGATTTCAGGCAGCAAATATTTAAGTTCAAATGATGATTCTAAGTTTTTGATGTCCCTTGAAATTATTTCCATTTTTCTCCCAAAGGATATCTGATATTAGCATTTAAATCACATGGAATGAAAATGGTGAGGCTTCATTTCTTCTTACTAAGTTTTCTAACCTCAAGGGGGTTTCTTGGTTTTGCTGATTATTCTGCAACTCCCAGGTTCTTTCCAGATGTGAGGAAAATTGCTTACTTGGTTGAGACGTTTGTACTTACTTGATGAAGTACTTGATTCCATCTGCTGTGTAAGCTTCCTCCCACCCATAAGGTAAGCCTAAAGTGAAAGGAAACCAAAAATACTTTTAATAAGATGATGATGATAACTTTATTTCCTGGACACAAAACTCTCTATCTTTACAATTATTTAAATACATTTCTTGTACAAAATAGTCTTCTAAGAAGAGGGCCAATTCAGATGAGCTTTCATATTCAGCATCTTTAGAATATAATAAATGCATTTTGAACAGTTAACAATCTGCTTTAGTTGCAATAACTGGATTATGACTTGTCATTTACATGTGGTGAGCATTTTTGTCAGCAGGATTCAAGCAAAATTTTGTGTTGCAGTGGATGGTTTTTGCCTGGAGGCAGAAGGATGGACAAGATGGCCTCTGCTCATCTATTCTGGCTCAATGTTTCTTTAATTGGCTCCTTTTACATTCTTTCACTCAGCTCCACAGGGAATCAAACATGAGTGCCAGATCAGCAGGGGTGTGAACACAGCTTTTGGACAAGGCAAAATTCCTTATTAAGTTTGAAAGTTTAGTAAAGTGATTTATAATGGATTGTGGCATTTTACTTTGTTAATTAAGAATTTGGTGCACTAAACATAAACGGCTAAACAATTTGCTAAATTTAGCTTGTATTTCTATAATGGGAATTAGAATAGTTAACTGTAAAGAGATGCAGATTAAAGTAAGCAAGCAACATTTGGCCATTTCTGTAAGTGAGTATATTTCTGCCCTCATCGTACCCAGAGAACAGCCCCATGTTAGGCAGTCACATTCTTTGATGTTCTAATTCTAGGCACTAGCCCTGTAGAAGGGTTTCTCACCCTCTGCTGCATTCCTGAGTACTGCTAAGGATTTTAAGTGACCTTTTGGATCAGCTGTTTGATACTGGCTTATCAAGGTTCCTTTGATGAGTACAAGACACATACACACAAAACAATGGTTTTCATGGCTCAGGAAGCAGAAAGTAGCTGAGTTTTAACAACAAATCAATGATTTCCATTCTCCTAGGTCTCAGCAAGGGGCTGAAGGAACAGTAACTATTTGAAATAACCCCTTGAGTGCATCAGTGCTCACTATTTTAAGAGAAGATTCTTTGAGAAGCAGTGATATCTGGATGCTGTTTTGTAATAAAGAAAAACAAACCAAAAGCTTTTCCCTTATACTGAAGTCCAGTCTTTTAACAATTTACAAATTGTATCAAATAAGGTCCTAGGCAAAAATTCTGTCACTATTTCCTTCATATATTAACACAGGCCACTTTGGAGATTTGGTTCTCTCAGTGAATAAATGTCCCTATTCTAAGTAGAACATAAGCACTTGTGAGAACTCAGCATAAGCACATGATTGACTTCTGAAAAGGCTAAGAAGTGACATTCTGTCTGTCTCTTCTAGGAACTGACACTCTGTCTCCTCTAGGGTCCACCACCAGCACCTGCCAGACAGGCCCTAGCTGCTACTGCAACAGTTCAAGTAGACTTTTCATCTTCACACTTTCTACATCTTTTTTTACAGATCACTTCATTCATCACTGACAAGTCCCTTACCTGCAGAGAAGAATCTGATGACTATACACAGGAATTTGCTTTCAGACCAAAAAGTGCTCAGAAATACCAGAATTCTGATCAACAAGGCAAAGGCAGCTAAAGTTAAGTAGAAAGTTATTCTAATGTGATAAATATTTTTCCTGTTAAATTACCTATCTTTCTGGAGAGCACAATTATATCTGTTTTTCTAATTTAAGTCACAGATATTTTGAAGTGAAAAGGTTAAGAAAAGCATATATTTTATTTCTATGTCTTTATTTGAAAGGCAGAGTTAGAGAGGGAAGGAAAAAGGGAACAAGGGAAAGAGAGAGACAGACAGAGAGAGGGTGAGAGAAACAGATCCTCCATCCCTGGCTCATTCCCCATAGGGTCACAATGGCCAAGACTGGGCCAGGCTGAAGCCTGGAGCCTGGAACTCCTTTTGGGTCTCCAACATGGGTACAGGGGCCCATATGGGATGCTGGCATTGCAGAAGGTGGCTTAATCTGCCATGAAACAATGGCAGCCCCAAAAGTATATACTTTAAAGATAGTTTCACTTCATCCTCAAGATCATTTGCAAATTGAGATTGACATTGGAATACTACATTCTCTGTACTTTCAGAATAGAAACCTTGCCTTGGTTATGTCTTAAAATTATTAAGCAAGAAATATGACTTCACAACAGACTAATAAAAGTACTAACTCATAAGCATTTAAGTCAAAATAGTTATTCAATGACTGTAGCTATAGCTATCCTTGTGTATTAAATAGCATATATAGTTTATTTTAGGATAAATTCTTTTTTGAGAAAATAAGCATTCCTTTTAAGAAGATTGAATAATTTCTTGTTTTTCATGCAGTTAATATAATTTATAAACAGCAGACTAGGAGACTAAACAGAGTTATTAATCTCTCATTGGTAGTTTAGTAATAGCACAATCACTGTCCAATTATGATCTGAAAAACACAAATAGCATACTTTATACAACAAGAACACTTTTGATTCCATAAGCCTAATGATTATGATGGACTCAGGTTTCCATTTTTGTCACAATAAATGATTTTGGTGTGATTATAGCATTATATAAATACTTTGCAATAATTGTTACTACTCCAAATATTGAAATATATAATCTATTCCCCCTTTTCATTACATTCCCCCTTCATTCTATTTCCCTTTTTCAAGTTCATTTTAAAATTGATATGACTATAACTATAACCAACTGAAATTGTTTCTGATTGTAAGTGCTTGTGAACCCTCACATAACAATCTTTCTATCAGAGATTATCTGTTTCTAATGATCAACTTTATGGTGATAACTTCAAAATCTTCATGGGTATATTGCCAAAATTAGAGTTTTGAACATGCTCAACCTAGAATATTGGCTGCTCCCTAAAACTCAACATACAAAAAATAAAGCTCATCATGTTTCCATAAAGTGTCCGTCTCAATTTTCTAGTTTTTTTTGGTGTATATTTATTTATTTATTTTAGTGATTTACTTATTTGAGAGGTAGAGTTACAGACAGAGAGAAGGAGAGACAGAAAGAGCACTCTTTCATCTGCTGGTTCACTGTCCAGGTGGCCACAATGGCCAGAGTTATGCCGATCTGAAGCCAGAAACAAGGAACCTCCTCTGCATCTCCCACGTGGGTGCAGGAGCCCAAGGACTTGGGCCATATTCCACTGATTTCCCAGGCCACAGAAGAGAGCTGGATTGGAAGTGGAGCAGCCAGGACTCGAACCAGCGCCCATATGAGATGCCAGCATTGCAGGCAGAAGCTTTACCTGCTATGCCACAGCACAGGCCCCCAATTGTCTAGTTTATTATATGTATCATAGATTCTCTTTATCATGTTTGGCTCATATATTTATTAATTAAATAATTAATTTATCATTTATTATGTGTTCAACATTTTGCTTGGTGTTCAGTGAATATACAATGATAAACAAATAGACATGGATCTTGATCTTATGGAATTTTAAAAATAATCATAAGTATATTATTAAAATAGGAACAAGGACTATGCAGGGAAAGTATGGAATACTATGAATGAATAACTCACAGCATGAAGGCTTAATTCCCTAATACATAAAGTACTCCTATAAATCAATAAGAAAAAGATCAATGACAAAACAAAAGAGGCAAAACATGGAACACTCAGGACACAGGTAACATAAATGCACTTAAACGTGAAAATGTTCTTGAGCTTTTTTTCTTTTTTTATGATTTTACTTTTTAAAAACATTTTGTTACATTCATTTTAAATATAGGCAATTTAAATATTTTATTTTTAAAAAATTATTTTTATTTATTTGAAAGGCAGAGTTAGATAGAGAGAGAGAGAGAGAGAGAGAGAAAGAGAGATCTTCCATCCAATGGTTCACCCCCTCAAATGGCTGCAATGGCCGGGGCTGGACCAGGCTGAAGCTAGGAGTTTCATCCACGTCTCCTACGTGAGTTCAGAAGTCCAAGCACTTGAGCCATCTTCTGCTGCTTTCTCAGGCACATTAGCAGGGAACTGGATTGGAAGTGGAGCAGCCAGGACTCAAACTGGCACCCATATGGGGAGCTGGCATTGCAGGTGGCAGTTTAACCAGTTACATCACAGTGCTGACCCCCGGTTTAAATATTTATCTTAGTCTCCACAGTTTCCTACCTTTAATGTAAGGCATTCAATGAAATTATAAGAAAAACCATAGGTAGCAGAAAAGATCCATTGCTAAAAGAAAAAATCCAGTAACAGAACAGATCCAGAGATGAACAAAATATTAGTTTTGGAAATAGCCATAATTTATACATTAAAAAATCTGGCTGAATTTAGTGACTTATGGTTGTATAACTATAATGATGCTTATCTACTTGTGTATATTATATAGAGGACAGGGGTTTCAGTTTGCTGAATCCGGGAATCTTGCTAAACCATGTATCATTGTACATTTTAACCACCACTTCATAGTTCAGTTTGTTTCTTGACAATGGCTTTTCCTCCCATCACAGCACAGATCGTAGCATTCTGGGCTGGCACTGCGGCTCAGTGGATGGGGTTGCCTCCTGTGACATGTGCATCCCATATGGGTGCTGGACCATGTCCTGGCTGCTCCACTTCTGATCCAGCTCCCTGCTGGTGACCTAGGGAAAGCAGCTGATGGCCCAAGTGCTTGGGTCCTTGAAAATCATGTGGAAGATCTGAATGAAGCCCCTGGCTCCTGGCTTCAGCTTGGCCCAGCCCTGACTACTGAAGCTAACTGTGGAATGAACCAGCAGATGGAAGACCTCTCTCTCTTCTTGAGGCTAACTGTGGAGTGAACCAGCAGATGGAAGACCTCTCTCTTTTCTCTCTCTTTCTGTGACTCTGACTTTCAAATAGGTGGATAAATCTTAACCCAGGAGCTGAGATAGGGAGGAGTTGGAGAATGAGAATTCTAAGACTGAAACTGACAAAGGCAATCCCATCACATTTAGACAGATTTATTTGAAAAACCCTTGGTAATGTCATTGTTATAAAAACTCACATGTATTTAACTTTTAGTGTCTGTTATCCTCAGAAGGAGAAAGTGAGAGAGGGAATGAGGGGGAGAAGAGAGAGGTAGAGAGAGAGAGAGAGAGAGAGAGAGAGGATATTTAACTCACAACTAATAAGGCTTCACTTCACTAAAAAATATGACATTTATCACAAAAGTGGAATTTTCACTTGATTTGCAGTCAGAAAACCCAAATCTCTATGTAATGTTTTTCAATTACAAGTTGAACAGCCATAGGAAAATAATAATATTGCAATCTCAACTTTCTCATTTATGTAGTAGTGATGATAATAGCTACCCTGCTGGCTTATGGAGAGATCATGAAATTCATTAGTTAATATATAGCTATTCAATGACATACAAAAGGAAACCATTATTATTAATAGTAATGAAAATAACAGCTCTTTATTCATTGCTTATGGTTTTGGTGATGCAGAGTAAATTGGGTGCTTAATATAAAAAAAGCACTTACATTATCTACAAGGGAAACTTTCAATCAGGTGTAAGCACATTTTTTTTTTTTTTACAATCCTTTCCTCAAGAAAGGGAATTATATATTCTTTATTTTACTCGTGGTAACATTCAGCAAAAGGACAATGAAAACTAGCAGGGGACACTGAACCTCATCCAGTGGTGTGACGGTGAATGTTCAACAACACACTCCTGAGAGGTGGGGAGGGCAGCCCTGATTTGTAGAATTTGTTGATTTCCTCAGTGTAAATACTCTATCATGCCTAACTCGAGTTACCAATGTGACCTCACTGAATACAGATGTATTGGGAAGAAACATGTAGTAATATGCCATGATATGATATTCCTGGATACAATAGAGCAAGTAACTTCAACAACAAAGGTAACAATGAAATGTAGAAAAATAACTAGGAACTGGTTTCTAGTACTTTTTACATCTCCTTTTAAAGTAAGCATATAATTATCAATATAAATTTTTAATTTTTAATGACTATGAGTGATAATAGGCTACAACATTGTTGAAAGCCAGAAATAGCCAAGTCCACTGTAGCCACTCACCTCGTAGCTCCCTAGGATCTAACAGAAAGGAAGTTATGAAAATTAAAGGATAGGAACACTGTCCAGTAGGTGATAACAGTTTTTAAAGGTAAAGAATTGTTGCCCTAATAAATTATGTATACAACAAATATTTACATAGAATTTTCCCTATGTTCATTATTCTTCCAGGTATTTTTTTAGTATCCTCATAATTTTTTGTATCTTCATAATAACCTGTTGAGATAGGTACTGTTATTAACTTCATTTTAGAGAGGAAACTGATGGACAAAGAAATTTAAGTAACTTGTCCATTGTTACACTAATAATAAAGAAGGTGGTCATGATTTGAGTACAAGCTAATCTGATACTCAACTCATGCTTTCTAAAACCTTAATGTTTATTTATTTTATTTACTTGAAAGGCTGAGCAAGAGTGAGAGTGAGAGAGATACCTTCTGTCTGCTGGTTCATTCCCATATACTTCCAACAGGCAGGGATGGGCCAGGCCAGAGTTAGGAGCCCAGAACCTCACTGGGGTGTTCCATGTGAGTGGCAGAGGCCCAAGCACCCTATCCATCATCTGCTGCCTCCTAGGATACACTAGCAGGAAGCTGTATTAGAAGTGGAAAAGCTAAAACAAGAACTGGGACTCCGACACAGGATGTAGGCATCCCAAGCAGTGGCTTGACCCAATATACCATAGGCTTGCCCTGAAAACCTATGCTTTTAACCAACTCTGGGTTGCTTCCATTCCCCCAACTCCTGTTTGTGTTGCCAATGATCAATATTAAAATGATTAAATAACACTTTCACCTAAGGTTCTGAAGAACACAAAACAAAGAAAATGATTCCCAATGCCTCATTTTGTGCATTATTATCCAGAGCAGTGGTCTTTTAAAAGGAACTGAAATAATTTCTAGAGTTGAACACAAAGCAGTCTATTTTAGAGGCATTTTATGTTAGATGAATGATTGTGCAAGTTAATTTGTAGGTCTAAACTGCAGTGCCAATTTTAAAAGAATTACTACCTAATTTTCCTATGAAAAAGGAATATATTATACTGAGAGATGGTTGTGACCTATAAATAACCAAATAATGCAGTATTTCAAATATGAAAAAATTTCTAAAGAAATTACAGATTTTGGCCGGCACTGCAGCTCACTTGGCTAATCCTCCACCTGCAGTGCCGGCACCCCAGGTTCTAGTCCTGGCTGGGGTGCTGGATTCTGTCCTGGTTGCTCCTCTTCCAGTCTAGCTCTCTGCTGTGGCCCGGGAAGGCAGTGGAGGATGGCCCAGGTTCTTGGGCCCTGCACCCGCATGGGAGACCAGGAGAAGCACATTGCTCCTGGATTTGGTTTGGTGCAGTGCACCGGCTGCAGTGCATCAGCTGTAGCGGCCATTTGGGGGATGAACCAATGGAAAAGGAAGACCTTTCTCTTTCTCTCTCTCTCGCACTGTTTAACTCTGCCTGTCCAAAAAAAAAAAAAAAAAAAAAAAAAAAAAATTACAGATTTTATAAATTGTGCTTTAAATTAGACTTGTATAAATACCATATTAACAGACATGATTTTGGATTTGTAACTTGATTTTTTAAAACCTGGTTATATATGTCATCATTGTTTGAGGGAACAAAAAAGCAAATGCCATATGCACATGTATAATGTAGATGATTTTATACATTTTTGTGTGTCTCAAATTCAAAATTTAAAATATTAGCATAATTAGAAATGTATTATTTTTAGTTAGAAGCCACCCATCCAGCCAATTAAAAGCTATAATACATTACAGGAACAACATAACACAGCTCTTCTTAGCAGTTATTTGGTGGTTCATGGTCCTCTGAATCAATCACTACTTTTGGCCATATAAATGCTACGTCAACACTTAATTAAAGACAAGATAAAGAGTTAATATTCACTTCTGCTTTTCTCTTCCCCACAGATGAAAAGCTTAGTATTTTTACAGTTGAAGTTCTTTTACTCCAAGTTAGATTATGGAATCATTTTCTTGATCTCTGAAGTCCAGACATTTGAGATGACAGCTTAAGTGTTCTTTCTTACACTGCTAACTTCCATCCCATGACCCAAATTGAAGTAGAAACTCACTGTGAGTTGTCTCCGGGCATTTACACAATGATTGGTACTGTGGCTTATTGGTTTAAAGTCAATACCATACAATGGACTTTGTACTGCACACTAATAAAACTCAGTATACAACTTGCTGAAGCATTCCTTCCTAGAGGGAGTGCTTTCTCTTTCTTTCTGTCTCCCTATAATCTCTCTCTATAAGAGAGTGAGAATTGAATCATAGGACTCAATAAGCTTTTCAAACCCTGTTCTGTTCTGATGATCTTTGCTTATCACTAGTCATCTAATAAATAACATTAAAATGTCAATTATTTATTTAAGAAGCACAGAGAGAGAGAAAGATACACACACAGAGGGAGAAAGAGAAAAAGAAAGAGAAAGAGTGCATACCTATTCACGGACTCATTCCCCAAATGCCCGCAACTGCCAAGACAGGGCCAAGTTGAAACTGGAAGCCTGAACTACATCTGAGTCTCTTATGTGAGTGGAAGGAACTCAATTACTTGAGCCATCATTGTTGCCTCCCAGGATCTGCATTAGCAGGAAGTTGGGCTCAGGAGCAGGGAGCCAGGATTGAACTCAGGCACTCTGATATGGGATATGGGCATCTTAACTACTAGATCAAATGCCCACCTCCTCATCCCCATTCTGTTAAATTGACCCTAGTGAAGACAAGTCATACTACTTTATGTCCAATGGTCAATTCTCAGTCCTCAGCTTCCCTTGCCTATAACTGCGTATGACACAGGTGATCACTGACTTTTCCTTGAAATGGTTTATCATTGACTGTAAAGATTAAAGGTTGCTTTCTCTCAGTTTTCCTTTGTCTTTCTCTGGCTATTCTCTGATTTATTTGCTAGTTTCTTCTTATCTCCCCAGTCTCTAAAAGTTTGACTGCTTCAAGGTTTGGTCCTTCACCCCTTTCCATATATACTTTTTCCCTTTGTTTTCTACATATGCTCATTTATTAGGTAGTCTCTTATTCTGATGACTCTCAACTCTTTATCCCTAGCCTGCACCTCTCTCCTGATTTGCAAACTGGCAAACTCAGCTATAAGCTCTACTCTCCACTTTGTCTACAGTTACCACACTTTTAAACTTAAGTGCCTATTACTAATCTCCCAACTTGGCCCAAACCTCGACTTTCACAGTTCTTCCCATCATGTTATTTGGAGCTCCATGCTACCAGTTGTTCAGGGCTAGAAGGAAGCAACCTTGATCCTATGTCCAATCCATTGACATGGCTCAGAGGCTTTGTCTTCATATTAAATGAAGAATTTGGTCACTTCTTGGTACTTCTACTTTTATTAAAATAGTCCATGTCTTACTTGGATTATTCTGATAAAATTCTAACTGGTATCACCATTATAGCCTATTCTCAAACTAATAGCCAGAGTGATTAAAAAAATAAGTCAGATCATGTTCCTTCTGCCATCATTTCTCAACTTCTGTGACTTAATTTCCTAATTCTCTTTTTTTGTTAAAATGTGCTATAATCATTCTGGCTTCTTTACTTGAACACAGAAAATAAACTCATACCTCAGATCCTGTGAAACTGCTAGTCTCTATTGGGAGCGTGACCCCTCCAACATCCGCGGCTCACTCCAACACTTCCTTCAGATGTCATTTGGGCCATGATGCCTTCCAGGGTTGCTTGATATGAAATAACAAGCTTCCTACCTTTCCATCATCTGATACACATTACCCTGATTTCTTCTGTCACTCTTCCCTAAGTAGGATGCAAATTCTGTAATAGGTACTCTTTTGTTCACTGCTCCCCTGCCAGCACTATTGTGGTATGCAGTGGATTCTTAATTGCTATTTGTTGAATTAAGGAATCAATATTTACAGCAATAAATATTCTACATCAATACAAACACCTACTATTTAATAATATAAAACATGGAAAGAGAGTTTTTTAGAAAAAGGTGTTGAAAGGTATTTCAGTAAGAAAAGAATTAAAGTAGAACTGCAAAAAGATATAAATATTTGAATTATCTTCCCATGAGTTGATATTCTTCTTTTTTTTTTTTTTCTTTCAGGCTCCAGAGCAACAGATGAGAACTCAAGTACTGGCTGGCTCCCAATTCTAGCTTCACTGTACCCTGGGAGGCAGCAGGTGATGGATCAAATACCTGAATCCCTGTCATCCATGTGGGAGACCTGCATTGAGTGGTTATGGGCATTTGGGGAGTGAACCACTGGATGGGAGTGTACTCCTGAGTGCACACACTCTCTCTCTCAAAGCAAATAAATAAATAAATAAATCTTTTAGATTCCAATTCTCAGTCTGAGTTGGAATTTTTCTTATCCAAGCTAACCCTGGGACAGCTGGTCAAACTCCCTCTTAGATTTGTCTAACACAGTAACCTCAAGAACATTCTTGGCAGTGCCTCTGACTCTTTACCTGCTCAGACTCTAGATTTGCCAGAAAATTCATTCAACACTCTTCCTATTCATAATTGTTAAGTGCCTACTATCCAAGGCCTGATATAATGATAGCTTCAAAAGAGTGCCTCTCACATAGTGGGCACTTAGGAAATACATGTTGGCTGACTGCAAAAATTTGCCACCCATGACGATGGATGGTTCAGTGAATCTTGCACATATTTGACATTTTATTGTTGTTATAAGGTCTTTGTACTCACCAGGGGAACTTGCTAACTTGCTCACAAATATTTGCACAACTGTTATTTGTGGATTTTGACAACAGGGTAGTGGAGGATCTTTACACATGCAATTGTAGAAACCACTATACAGACCAGATGAAATAAAATCAAGATTATTGATTTTTCCTTCCCTCAGAATAAATAAGTCTAAATTACATCTTAACCTTCAATCATATGACATTCGGCTGTTAACATACATGTCTTTAAAAAAAAAAAGTTTATCCTATAATCTGTTAATGATCTCACATTATTTTCAGGTAAAATTTGAAAAAAATCATAAAACGAAATTTCCTTCAGGCATTTCACTTTCTGAAGTTTTTTTTAACTTTTTAAGCATAATTTTAAAAAGATTTAAAGAAAATCAATAAAAATGCCTTTACCAAAGAGAAAAGTTTTCTAAGAAACAGCTTCCATGAAGTTGTATAGATGTAATATTCATGACATTAAGGAGTTACAGATCTAAAGTAAGCCAAAATTTACAAAAACATCAGTTCTGACAGTACAGTCCATTATCACTTAAGAAAAAAAAACCCTTAAAAATCCACAGTATCGTATTTAAGACCATTTAAAACACCCATCCACAGAAATACCTGTCCCTGAATTTTCATAGCAGTTTGAGTCATAATAGCCCCAAATTGAAAATATCTCAAACGTCCATCAGTTAGCGACACAATAAAAAATTGTGGTACAAATTTACAATGAAATATTACTTGGCAATGTTGATACTTTTAATACATACAACAACATAGATGAATCTCAAAAATACTCCACTAAGTGGAAGAAGCTAGATACCTAATAGTTTGTTTCTATGAAATTTTAGGAAAAGCAAAACTATAGTGACAGAAAGTAGATCAGTGTTTGCCTAAAACAAGGAGGTGTGGGAGGGAAGGAAAGGGCTGATAACACTGGAACACATGAGAAGGTTGTGAGAATTTGGTAATGTTCTAGAACATGCGTATGGTAGTATTACACAGCTGTGTACATTTGTCAAAACTCACAGAATCATACATTTTTATTTTATTGTGTGTAAATTACATCTCAATTTTAAAAAGGCAGATGGAAAGCTCCTGAAGCATCAGCATGAACAATCGCATTTTTAAAAAGGCATTTGGCAAAATGGCTACAATCCTCCTTTTCATCTTGATTGCCCACCAATCCCATTTACAGTCTATCAACTGAGCTATTTCCCCAAACATACTATTGACTTCTTTTCCTCTATGCTTTTTCAGATACCATTCCTTTTACCTGGAATGCTCATCAAAATGGGATACAGTCACCAATCACCATTTCTGAATGAATTTCAAATACAATAAATCTCTTTGTCCATCTGTCAACAAGTCTATGACTTATAGATTTCTTTAGTTGGGAAGTCTATCCAGAATATTTTCTCTTTTGATATAAAATTTGCATACAATGAAATGTAAGTACCTTGAGTGTACATTCACTGAGTTTTCACAAATGCCTCCACCTGTGTAGTCCAAACCCCATCAAGAAATAGAGCATTAACATCACCCTAGGAAGATCCTTTTCCTATTGATTCCTATACCCACTTTCCTAGGGCAGTGACTGTTCTGATTTATTAAAAGATATCAAGTTTTTCACTTTTAGAATTTATATTTGATTTTTTTTTTTGACAGGCAGAGTGGACAGTGAGAGAGAGAGACAGAGAGAAAGGTCTTCCCTTGCCGCTGGTTCACCCTCCAATGGCCGCCGCGGCCGGCACACTGTGGCCGGCGCACCGCGCCTATCCAATGGCAGGAGCCAGGTACTTATCCTGGTCTCCCATGGGGTGCAGGGCCCAAGCACCTGGGCCATCCTCCACTGCACTCCCTGGCCACAGCAGAGAGCTGGCCTGGAAGAGGGGCAACCGGGACAGAATCCGGTGCCCCGACCAGGACTAGAACCCGGTGTGCCGGCGCCGCAAGGCGGAGGATTAGCCTAGTGAGCCGCGGCGCCGGCCTATATTTGATTTTTAAACATTATTTCTATTTGCTTAGATATCCTATCTTTTGATTATGAGAATGTTTTCCTTTACCTCACTGTATAGTTATCATAAGCAACTTAAAGTTCTCATTCCAACATTTAGATCATTTTGGGGTTAGCCTATATGAATTGTCTTGTCTTTTAAAAATGAGTTACATTTTCCTGTTTTTTAACAATGATTAATTTTGAATTGTATTCTGGAAATTATATTGTAATATTATGGAAACTGGGTTCTGTTACATTACTCTGAAGAGTGTTGTTTTAGAGGGAAACTTAGTCGATTTGAGCAATCAATGAGCTCTATCTCTTGGGCAGCTGCATAACTCTCAGTTCAGTTCTTTTTTCCCCCTACCTTGGCTGGGTTTTTTGCAATGTCTCCTCACTTAGATAGTTTAGGATGGGCTAGAGACTTGGGCTTATATGGAGAATTTTGGGGTTCTTGTCTCTAATTCTCTCCTTTCTGGGATCTTTCCTTTCACTTTAAAGTATAAATGGTTTCCCCAACCTTCATCTAGTTCTGCAGGCTAGAAAGACCGCAAGTTGTCAGAGTTTCCCCACTGCTAAATTGTAGAATAGGGGTTGGAAAACAAGGTGTCCATAAAGCAAAATGTGAGACTCTCACTCTCAGGCCCGTGCAAATGCAGTATCAGTACCTGAAATTAAGTGCCCCTAAGGGAGGTACCCTGGGTGCCTTGGTTATCCCATCCTAATTCCAGTCCTGAGTCTTGCCATCAGTCTAAAAGTGTAACAAATGGGAACTTTACTGTGTTGGTTCCCTCTACCAAGTTTTGACTAATCTCCAGAATCTGCGTTCTTTATTTGCTCTGCAGAGGCTCCAGGTGGTTGCTTTTCATATTTTGTTCAGGGTTTATAATTGGTTTCTGCAGCAATGTTGGTCCATGAGGGGCTCACTCTGCTATAGTAGAAGTGGAACACTTAGAAGCATAGACATTTTCAGTGGAAAGATATCCTAGGAATCCTATCCTCATTTGTTTCATGTCATAAATGAAAGAGTAACTTCAAAAGACGTTAGAGAGCATTATTACAGAGACAATTATGGGAAAAGGCAGTAATCTAACATGTCTTCTACTGATCATTCACAGTGCCACTCTGCAGAAATGCTGAATGGAAAAAGCAGCTTCTATACCGAGTGTAAACTGTTGCATACCAAGACTTCTCTTGAAATATAAGTAATTTGTATATTAACTCTCAATTATTAATTACTGCCTAACAGTGTGGTATCGTTATGGACTGAATGTTTATGTCCTCCCTCAAATCCATATGTTGAATTCCTAACTCTGACTATGGTGGTGATATTTTTAGATGGGTTCTCTGTGGAAGTAATTAAGATTAAGTGAAGCCATAAAGGTGGGTTCTGGATTCTGCAGGATTAGTAACCATATAAGAGATATCTAACAGCACTCTCCCTTCTCTGTCTTTCTCTCTCCCTCTTTTCCTTCCTGTGCATGCCTGAGAAAGGGGCCATGTGGGTACTCAGCAAGATGGTGGTTGGCTACAAGCCAAGCCAAAAGGCTTCAGAATGAAACTTACCCTGCCAGGACCTTGATCTTGGACTTAGCTTCCAGAACTGTGAGAAATAAATTTCTGATGTTTAAACCACCCAGTCTGTGGTATTTTGTTATGGCAGCTCAAGCTGACTAATATAGCTATAAAAATGGAAACAAATTCTGCACAGTGATAAACCAACTTACTTGACAGAATTACTTCAGCCTGACTACACAAAGGTAAATTCATACTCATCTCTAAAAGAGTCTGAACTTAGGGAAAAAAAATAAAATCTATCAATGAGTGCAATATATAAAAAGTTGTTTGAAAACTAAATCCAGAATTTTGAACAAATCGGTTATGACATTGGAGGGTGGTGTTTCAAAAAACAACTTCATTTCATTGTATTCCCTAATTGATGCTTTAAACAACTATAAACAACTAGTAGTAAACATCACAGTCCATGCCGCAAGTTCCTTGAGAAAGCCCTACCTTCCAAGATAGCATCAAAACAGGCAAAACTAAGGCCCAGAAGTGTATCCCTTATTTTCTCACAGTTCTGTTCTCTGAAAGACTGCCATCTCCCACTGAAAGTCATAGTCTAGGAGTGAAGCAATCACAGGCTAGAATCTCAGGGCCAACTGGAAAGTCATCATGAACACTTGCATTGGTTGATCTTATTTATCATGACAAGCCTGAAAATACATGATCCTAAAAAAGGTGTCCTCTAAACTTCTGATTGCCTCTCATTACATTTTTTTCATAAATTCAACTTGATGGAATTTAAATTAACTACTTTCTATTAATTATAAAAGTAGCTGCATGGAATAAGGTGGTCATACTGGAAAAAAGGTACACATAAAATGTGACATTTTGCTTTTTCCAATATAGGCCGTGCTCCTTTACTCATCTCTGTATTTGTATAGATTATTAAATCCACTTAGTTACTAACATTTTCTTTTCTTAGTTGCCTTGTGAAGTTCTGCTCATCACTGAAGGGCCAGCGTCAGTGATACCTCCTCTGTACACCCTCTCCCAACTCACTGGGCAGAGTTCATCCTCCCCTCTTCAATAATAGTTTCTATCACCACATTTAACACCTTTCCATAAAATACAGTTCCTTGAGGACAACGATCATGTCTTCCTTGTCTTTCTATCACTTTCTAGTATACAGCTTGCTTTTAGTTCATAATAAATGTTTAACAGTGGTTTGCAGAGTATTCATAGAAGTAAGACTAATGTTCAGATTTTTTTTTCTTAAAGCTATACTTTCTGGAACAGCTTAGAAAAAAGTGTGGCCTTATTTTTATATATCTTTTTATATGAAAGTGATGAAAAAACCCTGGAGCTGGGCAAATAAAGACATATTTATATTTAAGGATCTGGAAGTTGCTTTACAGTAACATCCATGTCTCAGATTCTTCCATCTTTCTACTCTAGAATCCTCTGTAAAGGGTGGTTCATTCTTATACTTCTCATCTTGTGGTTGCAAGACCTTCCTGAGAGCTACAGGCATTGTATCCAAACTACAGGAAGAATGAAGTAGAAGTGGTTCCAGCTCCATCTGCCCTTATCTATTAATTATAACTTTCCCCAGAGGTTTCTAAGCAGACTTCCCTTCATATCTCACTGGTCACACCATGGCCATCCCCTTATGCAGAGAGGCAGAGAAAGCTAATGATCTGACTTAATATTTGGAATTCAACAGATTGGTTAGGGCAAAACACAAAGCTTGCTTTATATGACAAAAACAAAACAAAAAGCAGTCAACAGTTAAGTGGAAAAGGGTTAATTAAGGGTAGCAGGTTTAGGCCGGTGCCGTGGCTCAGTAGGCTAATCCTCTGCCTTGCGGTGCCGGCACACCGGGTTCTGGTCCTGGTCGGGGCGCCGGATTCTGTCCCGGTTGCCCCTTTTCCAGGCCAGCTCTCTGCTGTGGCCAGGGAAGGCAGTGGAGGATGGCCCAAGTCCTTGGGCCCTGCACCCCACGGGAGACCAGGAGAAGTACCTGGCTCCTGCCTTCGGATCAGCATGGTGCGCCGGCTGCAGCCCGCCGGCCGCAGCGGCCATTGGAGGGTGAACCAACGGCAAAGGAAAACCTTTCTCTCTGTCTCTCTCTCTCACTGTCCATTCTGCCTGTCAAAAAACAAACAAACAAACAAACAAATACAAAACCATTTAAAAAAAAAAGGGTAGCAGGTTTGTCAAAATGAGTATGGTTGAGACCTTGGGGGCCCCAGACTATCAGTGCAAATGGGTATAGAATTAACGCTTCATGTTGAGATATTTTCTCAAGTTGGCATTGCTTATGGCATAAGTGAGATATTCATTTCAATCTTGTATCTCATATCTCTTTCTGTGCTGTTAAATTACGACAGTTTCCTTTATCTCTCATTCATTCCAACCTCCTCTTGATTTCATCCCTGCCATTCAAAATTTCTCAGAGCCAAATCGCAAATGTTTCATTCTCCATAAATGTTGTCTTTATTTTAAAATAATATCATCCATTATTCCTCTGAGCTATTAGCACTTTATACCATTCATAAAATACTTAACATACTAAACTTTTCATTATGATAATTTGCAATTATTTTATTCTCTTCTCATAGTCTGTTCACTCCCTAATGGTACTGAATGTTCCTCAGATTTACTAGATTCAAAACATTATTTTCTGAGTTGAATATTGAATTCATTTCCTTTAATTTGCATAGTCAGACTCCATGTGGGAAGAAGAAAATGGAAGGAAAGATGGATGACTACTGTTAGTCTCAAGTGATGTTGTAAAAATCAGCAAAACAAAGTTTCCATTATGGGTTGAAACTGGTACTCCTTGATGTGCAAGGGTTGGAAAACTGTGCTTTTTTTGAGCTCATCTAACTCTGAGGGCATAGAGCTTGGAGGACGACTGTTCCTTCCATGCATATTTTAAAAATGCACTCTGTCCTCTAGGAAGCAACGTCCTGTACCACAACATCCAGTTGAGTGAACACAGCAAGGGCTACATTTCAGTCCTCAGTGTACTTCCTTGACCTTTGCTTATTGTACAAGATATTCAATGCTTTGCAGCAGACATATACGCATGGAAAGAATTTCAGAAGTTCTGTTTTCATGCAGAAATATTTACAAGTCCTTTATGACCTTCACAGGCTTTAAAAAAACAATGATGAAAAACTAAGAACTCACATTTTTGGACTGTTCTAATTTTCCAAGATTCTTGTTCATAATTGAGCCAAATTTGTTTTCCTATTGTTTCTGTCTGATGGTCTGAGACTTAATTTCTGATGCTGAAATTATGTCTCATAGTACTGTAAATGCCTCTCCAGTAGCAACACACACCCAAGAGAATGGCATGTAACTATGTATAGGTAGGGGTCATGGACACTGTATTTGGTTGCCAGAATTTTGTGTGAACATGCAAAAACCTGTGTTATCTAACAAAGCCAATATATTTTGAGAATCTAGTTTATAAATCTTGGGAAACTTAAACTTCACTTCTATATTTCCTTTATTGGACACTGCCGTCAATTATTATTCTTTATTTTATAACCTTCACATTTTGTAGTTGTTGATATGGGATCGCTTTTTTACATTTTGATTGACAATTTGACTATAAAAATGGAATATTAATTAGAAATTTTTACTGATAAAATCAAATGCTTACAGCTAAATTTATAGAATAAGAACTGGTATTTACAAATAGTATTAAAATCTTAGTCCCTCTTAGTATCTTCAGAAAAGTCTGAAATTATTTGTAAAGAGAATTTCAGAAAATGAGGGGAAGAATCTCTTTATTTTATATTTTCTACTTTAAAAGTATGCTTTAATAATCTTAACTGTCATGTTAATGATAAAAATGAGACTGTAATGTTGATTTAATTGATGAATAACCAAAAACATTTAAAAATTATCTGTATGACTAAAGTAAAGAAAGTGAATAAGGTAATATTGGAAGATTCTGGGGCTGGAGCTGTGGTGCAGCAGGTTAAAACCCTGGCCTGAAGCGCTGGCATCCCATATGGGCACCGGCTCTAGTCCCAGCTGCTCCTTTGCTGATCCAGCTCTCTGCTATGGCCTGGGAAAGCAGCAGAAGATGACCCAAGTCCTTGGGCCCCTGCACCTGCATGGGAGATCTGGAAGAAGCTCCTGGCTCCTGGCTTCGGATCAGCACTGCTCCGGCCGTTGCAGCCATCTGGGGAGTGAACCAGTGGATGGAAGACCTCTTTCTCTGTCTCTACCTCTCTCTGTATCTCTGTCTTTCAAATAAATAAAATAAATCTTAAAAAAAAAAGGACGATTCCATTTATTTAGTGATAACTGATTAAGACATTTGGGGGGCTGGCGCTATGGTATAGTAAGCTAAGCCTCTGCATCACATACAGGCGCTGGTTTGTGTCCCAACTGCTGCTCTTCCTATCCAGTTCTCTGTCTATGGCCTGGGCACCTGTGTGGGAGACCTGGAAGAAGCTCCTGGCTCCTGGCTTTGAATCCGACTGGTTCTGGCCATTGTGGCCATTTGGAGAGTGAACCAGTGGATGGAAGACCTTTCTGTCTCTCCCTCTCTGTGTCTATAGCTCTACCTCTCAAATAAATAAATAAAATATTAAAAAACGGAAAAGACATTTGGGTAATGACCATAGATTGAATTGAAGTTTTTTGGACACAGTAAAAAACTAAACATCAGTTAAAATATCATACACACATTTATGTTCTTATTTTCTAAATGTGTATATTTTATTTTAAATCAAAACATACAAATATATATTTGGTCAAAATGTTTCTTTGTTGATTAGACCTCCTACTAGGTTTATGTATCATTTTTCTTATGAACCCACACTCAAAATATATCAGCAATCATTTCCACTTGAGTTTCTTTAAAGTGGATTGAGAATAAGTAACAGTTATAAAATCATCCAAGAGCAGACTCCTTCTAGAGTTAATTTTCCCTAGTATTTCACAGATCACTCCCACACATCTAATCAATAGTATTAAGTCACCATAATTAAATATCTCTAAAGCATTAGTTTTTTGAAAACAGATTTTCCTTTTTTCCATTCATACTTCACCAATTTAGAGATTATATAATTGATTTATAATAGCAAGTAGAACTAGTATGGATTTATTTGGAACAAACATAATGTATATTTTACCTGATAACAGCGTAGGTTCACGGTATGCATTAGAGAGAGGACTATAGGCAGCTACTGCTCATGGGCATCTGTATACTTTACAGAGAGTATAGATGAGTTGGTTAATTTCACAAGTGGGCTAAGAGATTGGTTAAGATAATTCCTAACTCTTTGGAGAAAGTGGTTTCAAAAACTCCAGGGTCTTCTATTATTTACGGAGAAAAGCAATTTGAAAAAATTCTCCTAGGACAATTACTGAACTACCAAAAAACACATGCTATTAAAAATCATTGCTTTTCTTGATTTCTATAATACTACATTTGCCTATTTTTCTGATCACCCCTTTTTAGTCTAGTTTCTTCTTTCTCTACAGATCTCCAAGTATTCCTAGTGCTCAGTGTTGGATCCCTTTCTTTTCTCAATTTATACTGTCATCCTGGGTAATCTCACCACTTTCATAGCTTTAAAAACCACGCATACATATGTAGGATTCTCAAATTTATTTATCCAGACTGGCCCTTTCTTCTGACTTCAGAATGGTAAAAGGCACTCCCTAAAACCATTTCTACTTAGATGTTTCAAGGGCAACTTATACTTAAGTTTTTTCAAAATTAGGTTTTGATTGACATCTCAAAAGCTGATCCTCCCTGCAATCTTCCCTTCTTACTAAGTGAGTCTATTCTGGCTTCATTTCATTACCAAGTTCTGGGAAGAACAAGTTTTATTTTCCATTCAATATACAGTGTCTGACACATAGGCACTCAATCTTTGTTGAAGAAAAGAAGGAAGGAAGAAGCAGAAGTGATGGAGAGTATGGATCCTAAAGAAAATGTTTTATAGTAATACTACAGCAACAATTCAAAGACACGATAAAAACAGGCAATCATTCAGTTGTTTTGGCCATATAAATATCTATACCTTTAGAGACAGCTAGATGAGTCAGTATTTCACTTGTAAAAGAAATGTGCAATGTTATTTAGGCAGAGCTGAAACTATCATTTTCTATTCTTACTGTAAGTGCTGCCAATTTGGATACAAGTGTGCTTCTTTAAGATACATAATTCCTAAATTAGTACTGTGCTATTTAGTCAAAGTCAGAGTGTTGGGAAGCCTTGACCCCATGATGTGTTTGCAATGAAATAACATGGAATTGATCCAGTTTCTTCTCAGAAACACTATAGCATCATACAGTAGAGCATAACAGTATGGTACTCAAGACCTTTGGTAATTATCAAAATCGGAATAGCTACAGCGAGAAAATTTCACACTAACACTGAGCCAAGAGGAAAGACTGAAATCCGTCATCTCATTCATCTGACATATAATAGAACTGGACAGCTGTTTGCTTTCCAGAGTGTGAATGCACATTTTAAAAAATGAGAGTATATAGTAGATTGTAATAACAGGAAAGATTCTTTAAAGAGGCACAGATAAAACATACATAAACATAATTTCAAAGAGTCATAGTTTCTGCCTACTGAGCATTCCAAAATTACATAATACATAGAATTAAGGAATTTCTTATGTACACATAAAATCATATTATTACTTTAAAACAATTTGAGTGAATCTTGAAATATTTACTTACTATTTCTCTCTAGAAAGATTTTTACTTAGCTTATCACCTCATTGACAGTATAAAAGCACTATATATTTGCTTCTATGAACAAAAGGCTTGATTGAGATGGCATTGCAGCACAGCAGATAAAGCTGCCACCTGTGGTGCCAGCATCCCATATGGGCACCAGTTTGAATCCTGACTGCTCCATTTCCAATTCAGTTCCCTGCTAATGCACCAGGGAATGCAGTGGAAGATGGCCCAAGTGGTTGGGTCCCTGCACCCACGTGAGAGACCAGGAAGAAGTTCCTGGCTCCTGTGTTTGGTTTGGCCCAGCTTTGGCTATTGTAGCCATTTAGGGAGTGAAATGGGGACCAGTATGGATTTCTCTTTCTGTCTCTGCCTTTCAAATAAATAAATAATTTTTAAAAAAGGCTGGATTAAAACCTGAAGCAGATAGTGCCTCTATGTAGCAGACTCATATTTTTATTATTTTTGGTAGTGGTACAGAGTGGGAATACATTGGTTTTCTGCAGAAAATACTACAGAGATTTGAAATGTAGGTCACAGAACAGAGCACGATTGGAACAGAAGAGCACAAAGCTTCTGGCCACTGCTTACCACTAAGTAAGAAAATCATGTTTGAAAAAAATTTAACAATTACTCTCTTTGTCACTACATTTGACTAACACAACAAGTTACAACCATAATTATTATTATTTGACCACTTCATAGACTTAATATGCTACAGGAAGAGATTAACAGTGTATACACTAAGGTTCACCACTAGACAGAAAGCCAGATAAGAAAAATTCATGTATCTGTGAAATATTTTAAGTGGAAATCTCACAAGTGTTTGAAATATTTAGTTTCTATATTATCTACAGGTAGTAGCAGAGTTAGAAGGGGAAATGTGGCACGTTGTGGGGAGCAACTTGGACTATACAGTTACTGGAATTAAGACTTATTCTATGCATCTGCTCTCCCACAATATGGCGCTGGGAGAGGAGAAAACAGCTTCTACCCAGCTGCCTCCAGTTCAACCAATAAACAGCAGGACCTGCTCCTGATTGGAGGAGAGCAGCGTACTCGGCGTGTGGGCAGCCGAGTTAAGATTGGCGGAGGAGGACTATAAAGGAGGAGAGAGACGGCATGCACCGGGAACATCTAAGGGGAACATCTGAGGGAACACCTGTGCAGCCCCCAAGAAAGCCGGCCTGCGGTGTGCCGCTCCCCTGCGGAAGTGGGGAATGTGGCCAGGGGGAACTGCCCTTCCACGGAGGTGGAAGGGATAGTAGCCAACCCGGGAAGAACCAGCAGCAAACCAGGGGAGGGCCGAGCAGACGAAAGAACAGCGCAGGGTCCTGTGTCGTTCCTCCACGAAGAGGGGGAGCGACAGCACGTCACATGAGAAGTCATTAAACTGAAAAGGGAGCATTCTAAACAACAGAGAGCTGCTTCATGTTTTCCAGGAGATTGCTAAGCCTTCATGATTTTTCTAATGTGGTATTTTGGATGACACATAAATACGTGCTATGGTTTAGGCAATAATGGTCTTCAGAAATAACACAAGCATCAACAAAATATTTTGATAATAAAGTACTTTTGCTATATTCACAAATGTAAATATACTCCAAAGAAATATTTTTGAGTATATTTTGAGGTCTTTGGGAAATGGTATAATGCTATAATTAGAATAAGATTTGCCAAATCATGCAGATGTTTACACTTCAAAGCCTTGTGTTGATGGTACTGAGAAGGTGGCTAGTTAATCCAGCAATGGGGTAGGGCCTTTGGGAATGATGGGATTGGATTACGTTGCTAGGGTGAAACCCATAATCAAATCAGGACAGTTTGATAAGGAGAGACCACATGGTGAGCATGCTCCCTGTCTTTCTGCTTCCTGGCTTGCCACAGGATTCTCCAGCCACAGTTGCTCCACCACTCTTATCAGATGCCAGACTATTGGGGCTGCCCAATTCTGGTCTCTGAACCTCCAAAACCTAATCCAAAACAAACCTCCTTCATAAGTGGCTTCTCTCATGTATTTTAGTTGTAGTAGAGAAGAGCTGACTTACACACATACCATCTCCCTTAAGCTTTTAAAAATATTTATAAAAATATATTTATTAAGCCTTTTTGTGTCCACGATACAAAAGTAGCTCAGATATTTTAATTGACATACAAATGTCAAATAAGGCATTAATATCTTTTGTCTATGTACTTATAATTGGTAACCAAGATTAACACAGAAGAATTAAACTAAGCTAAAACTTTCATCAACAATTCAAAAAAGAAGAAAAAAGTTTTATTTATCTTTCACTTTCCACTATGGTTAAATCTAGCATATGAATCATGTCTGATTAATCAAATTTAGTTCAGATTTGAATCTAATTATAAATTTAAATAATAATTCTAGGTGCTGAGGTTGACATCTCTATATTTTAACAAACAAGAACATTTCTTAGAAATGTTTTGCTTTCCTTTACAACTGCCTTGATTCACTACTGGGAGAACTGTGCTGAGGAATTATTATCTTTTTTTTTTTTTTTTTTTTTTTTTTTTTTGACAGGCAGAGTGGACAGTGAGAGACAGAGAGAGAAAGGTCTTCCTTTGCCGTTGGTTCACCCTCCAATGGCCGCCGCTGCAGCTGGCGCACCGTGCTGATCCGATGGCAGGAGCCAGGATCCAGGTGCTTTTCCTGGTCTCCCATGGGGTGCAGGGCCCAAGCACCTGGGCCATCCTCCACTGCACTCCCTGGCCATAGCAGAGAGCTGGCCTGGAAGAGGGGCAACTGGGACAGAATCCGGCGCCCCGACCGGGACTAGAACCCGGTGTGCCGGCGCCGCAAGGTGGAGGATTAGCCTAGTGAGCCACGGCGCCGGCCGAGGAATTATTATCTTAAACTGAGATTGGGCTGAAGATTCCGATATGTACTATAGAGTTTACTTTGTTCTGTCATTGTATTTTATTAATGAGAAAAATAAACAAATAATAGTTTCTATTCCAAAGAATTAAAAACAAAGGTGCAGTTAAAAATTTGGAAAATGCATGAGCAAAATTTGCACTTCTATTTGGGAAGCAGGACATAATTAGTGACTTTAAAAACCTTTGAGATGATGAACAGAGACGAGATGTTAATATATGCAATCTTTCTGTTAGTTAATTCTGAAAAAATGAAACTTGCAAAGTACCACACAGCTTACTAGCTTAGGAATATACAAGCTTTTTGTTCTTCAAACCAACAGTAAGCTACATTCTACATTGACATATTTTTCTTATCTTTGAGTTACCAAAAAGAGCTAGATAGTTTAAGAACTATGCACAATGTATTGCACTTAGAGTTTTTAAACGATTCAATGTGTTTCCTAAGGAAGTCTTTAGAGGTTGATTTATTTCAAGTTACTTAGAAAAACCTGCACAAGTCTGTTTCCTTAAGTTAATGTCAATTCACCATCTACCCAAGCAATAAAACAATATGAATGTACTATTTATAAAATAAACTCTTCAACACTTCACAGAACCTTGTCAGTACCTTCTCAATAAACACAGACTCACCTTCAAATAACAACTTTCATTACAGTATTAAGACAGGGCAAAGATATTTCCAATAAAAGCTAAGGTCAACAACAACCAAAAAACCTGCTAATAAACAAAGGATATTCCATTCACTTGAATCATTTTTTTCTTAGCCTTAAGAGTAAAACTGAGAAGATGCTCAAACACTTCAAATTGAGGGTGGCCCTGGGAAATATGAGAAATACGATGTCTTACCCAAAATTCCCATTATGTCTGACGGGAAGAACTCAGTTCCTGTTTTTATTATCAGTCATAAAGAAAGAGGTATTCAATTTTTTATGGTCATTTCTGTCTTAATGCAATGTGACCAATTATTTTAATCAAAATACTAACAATGTTAAAATTAGCCTGTATGTGTGAGAGGGGTCTAAGGAACACAAAGCACCTGTAGAAGTAGTCCAGTATTTGACATTGCAGTCTTGCCCACATCCCAGTAACTTCACAGGTGGTTCCAGCCATCCTCCAAGGAAGTTACCCTAGAGGAATCCCCTCTGCCAACTGCCAGGTGGGCTACCCAGTCTATAACTTTGGGCAATAAAATCTTGTGGGGGATATTACTTATTTCACACCCAGCATACCCCTTTGTCTAGAAGAAGAGGGAGGAAGGGAAGGAGAAACTGTGGAACCCCACTTTTAATACAAACTATGCTCTCCTGAGATGCCCTCCTGGCCTGTCCAGTGTATTCTCTCCATTAAACTACGTAGCCTTGCTTACCCTAGTCTGAATGGCTGGGCATTCAGATTCTGCCTTGAGAGGTACCATCTGTTCTGTCGAATGTCCTACTCCATTGAACCTTGCTACCTTGCTGCCTTGTTTACCACTATTCTTCTGTCTCATGTCTGAATACTTTCCTGAGTGAAGACAAGAACCTATTTCCCTCATCTCCACTAACAACAAGATCATTTTTTGTAGTCTCCCTTTATTTATAAATACTGCTGTTAAAATACCTGTTAGGGGTGGGCATTGTGGCACAGTGGATTAAGTTGTGGCTTGGGATGCCTACAACCCATATGGGAGTGCCTAGTTCTACTTCGGGCTCCCCCAGGCTTGTGATACAGCTTCCTGCAAATATGTCTAAGAGGCAGCAGATGATGGCTGCAGTACCCTGACAGTAATGTCTGAGACCTGGATGGAATTCCTGGCTCCTGGCTGTGGCAGGCATTAGGAGAGTAAACCAGTGGGTGGAAAAAATCTCTCTCTCTGTCTCTCCCTCTCCATCATTCTGCTTCTCAAATAAATAAATGCATATTTTAAAAATGTTAAATGTTTGTGGAACTAAACAAAAGAAGACCCAGTTTTCCCTCTGAATCTGTACTGCTAGAATGGTTCCCATTTAGCCTGGTCTTGGGGACATTTCTATCACCAGAGTCTGCGCACAGCACATGCAGTTGCAATGTGGTGCCCTAAGGGACAAATTACTGTTAATGGCCCATCCAGTCATTTGATTATCATAGTATGGTTAATGGTTTTTAGGATAATAAGTTTGATAGGGACAATCAAATGCCTTAATTAGTTTATTATTCCTTTTTCTTTTAGAACAGATGCAGGTCACATTTGACTTTATTGTGAGGGTGCAGTGCAATGCAACTGAGGCTAACAAAGCCAAGAGATAGATATAATTCTCAACTGGGGTGTCAGTTTCTTGGGTTAGTTCAGTTTCCAGGAGTAAAAGTGTCTCTTAATCTAAATTATATTTCCTTACAGTCATTTAAATAATTTATTTTAAAACTTGTTCAAAAATTAAAAAAAAGAAACAAATGTCTGTGTGTTTCAGTATTGCTACAAATACAGTTTTGTAAAACATTGTTATACATCTTTGTTAAACCAATGATTAAGAATGTTATACTACTATAATTTTAATTATCTATGATTACTTTGAAATTTACTGAATATCGGTGAAATGGTTATTTTCCCATTCAATTATTGCTTATAGTCGTTGCCTGTATTTCCCCGCCAAACAAGGATCCTTTTGCTTTGTACTTGTCAGACTTTTTATTTGGTGCAACACTAAGCCTTTTTACTGTGATATAAATTTAAAATATGCTATTCTAAAAACTAAAAAAAAAAAAAAAAGAAAGGAAAGGAGAAAGAGGGTGGCAAAGAGAGAGGAAGGGGTTAGGAGAGAGGAAGGGAGGAGCATTATATTCTTAGATTTGCATATGTGAACTCTATTGAATTTGTTAAAAACCAATTAAAATAAAAAATAAAAATAAGTTTCCTTTGACCATTCTTGCATCAATGATAGCAGTAATGGTTTGCCATATCAAAGTGACTGTGAATCTGTCTAAAATATGTCACTATCAGGCAAGCTAATAACAAAAAAACTGTTCAAGAAAAAAAACTCCAAAATGTTTTGGGAATGACAGATAAAATAAAACAGATGAGAAGTCCTCCAAGTGAGAGCCAGTTAAGGGAATAAATAGAAGAAATAATATTGGAAAGGCAGTAAGAAAATGAGATCAATTCCATTTTGTATACTGGATACCAGAAAAAATAAATCTATGAAAGAATTATCTGTTTCTCCCTTTCACAGGTGAGAAAACTGAGGTATAAAGAAGGCAGAAAACTGGCCAAAATCATATTGCTTGTAAGAGGCACAGGTAGGATTTGAATACAGGCAATCTGGTTCTTGAGCCTAAGCTGTTACTCATACACTTCTCTCATTACAGGGACAACAACAAACACCCCACAGAAGTGTTAGCAGGTTTAAAAAAGCGGGAGAAAAGAACTGAAAGCAATTAGGACAGAGCATAAACAATGCCTGCTTCTTGGTGGATTATGAGCAATTTTTCCTGCTTATTCATTCTTTTCAGACCTTTCAAAATAAAACTGAACACCTTTTTACATCAGTGGCAAAATAAAATAAAATATCACTGGTCTCATCTTTTCCCTCTTATATTAGTACTTTTTAGAAAATATATACTTTCATTTTATTTGCAACGCAGAGAAAGAAAGAGAAATAAATATTTTACATTTGCTGGTTCACATTAGCAAGAAGCCATACCTGAATCACAAGGACAGAGACTTGAACCAGGCACTCCAAATATGGGATGGAGGTGTCCTAAGCTGCATTTATTTATTTAGACAGGCAGAGTGGACAGTGAGAGAGAGACAGAGAGAAAGGTCTTCCTTTTGCCATTGGTTCACCCTCCAATGGCTGCTGCAAAGCCAGGAGCCAGGTGCTTCTCCTGGTCTCCCATGAGGGTGCAGGGCCCAAGAACCTGGGTCATCCTCCACTGCACTCCCGGGCCAAGCAGAGAGCTGGCCTGGAAGAGGAGCAACTGGGACAGAATCCGGCGCCCTGACAGGGACTAGAACCCGGTGTGCCAGCGCCGCAAGGCGGAGGATTTGCCTATTGAGCTGAGGCGCTAGCCCTAAGCTACATTTTAACCTGATGCACCAAACACCTTCCTCTGTTAGTACTTCTTCATATGCAAAAGCTATGTGTACTGTTAGATGACAATTTATTGAGTTTCCAAAGTACATCTCACCTGAAAGTCATAGACATTTGGACACAGGCCTTAATTTCTTCAAATTAATTAACTTTTAACATAAGTTATAGGATCAGTTCCCTGTTAAATATAAGAGTGGGAATAAGAGAGGAAGAGATGTACAATTTGGGACATGCTCAAGCTGACTTGCCCCAAATAGTAGAGTTAGAAACAAACCAGGGGAATACAATTCAATCCCATCAAGGTGGCATGTACCAATGCCATCTCACTAGTCCAAGTGATCAATTTCTGTTCACAATTGATCATAATGAAAGGACTAAGAGTCAAAGGGATCACATAAACAAGTCTAGTACCTGCTAATACTAACCGATAGAAAAAAAAAGGGGAGAGCGATCCAACATGGGAAGTGAGATACACAGCAGAACCATAGAATGGCGGATGTCCTAAACAGCACTCTGGCCTCAGAATCAGCCCTAAAGGCATTCGGATCCAGCTGAAAAGCCCATGAGAGTATTTCAGGCATGGAAAATCAAGACACTCTGGCAAAAAAAAAAACAAAAAAAAAAAAAACAAAAAAAAACAACCAAAACACACAAACAAAAATCTAAATGAAAGATCTCTGTGAGTGAGATCCCAGTGGAAAGAACAGGTCTTCAAAGAAGGAGGTACCTTTCTCTGAAGGGAGGAGAGAACTTCCACTTTGACTATGACCTTGTCTAAATAAGATAAGAGTCAGTGAACTCAAAAGCCTTCCATAGCTTTGGAATCTCATGACTGGAGCATAGGGAGATTACTGATGCCATAAACAGGAGTGTCAGTTTGTTAAGTCAACAACAGGAGTCACTGAGCACTTACTCCTCATGTAGGATCTCTGTCCTTAATGTGCTGTACATTGTGATTTAATGCTATAACTAGTACTCAAACAGTATTTTTCACTTTGTGTTTCTATGTGGGTGCAAACTGTTGAAATCTTTACTTAATGTATACTAAACTGATCTTCTGTATATAAAGAAAATTGAAAATGAATCTTGATAATGGAAGGGGAGAGAGAGCGGGAAAGGGGAGGGTTGTGGGTGGGAGGGAAGTCATTGGGGGGGAGGGAAGCCAATGTAATCCATAAGCTGTACTTTGGAAATCTATATTCATTAAATAAAAGTTAAAAAAAAACATAAGTTATAGGATCAGTACACATACAGTTGAATTTCTTTACCATTTAACAATGTTGTACGTATTTGAGAAGTTCTGATATACAGATAAACAGTGAGATGACTATTGCAGGTAGACAAATTAACATATCATTCACCTTCCATATTTACTTTATTTTTTTCCTTTTTTTTTTATTTTTATTTTTTTTTATTTTTATTTTTATTTTTTTGACAGGCAGAGTGGACAGTGAGAGAGAGAGACAGAGAGACAGGTCTTCCTTTGCCGTTGGTTCACCCTCCAATGGCCGCCGCTGCAGCCGGCGCACCGCGCTGATCCGATGGCAGGAGCCAGGATCCAGGTGCTTTTCCTGGTCTCCCATGGGGTGCAGGGCCCAAGCACCTGGGCCATCCTCCACTGCACTCCCTGGCCATAGCAGAGAGCTGGCCTGGAAGAGGGGCAACCGGGACAGAATCCGGCGCCCCAACCGGGACTAGAACCCGGTGTGCCGGCGCCGCAAGGTGGAGGATTAGCCTATTGAGCCACGGCGCCGGCTATTTTTTTCCTTTTTGCTGTGTGTATTGGGTGAGAGCAGTTCAAATATATTGTTAGCAAATTTTCAACATATGATACCCAATACTGTTTCCTTATTCTGATACCTTCCAAACTACATTTATACCACTGACACTTATAAAACAATCAAGAGGTCCTAAGGGATATTGAAATGCTCTATGAATCATAGAAGAAAGATTACACTGACATTAAAAAGAGTGTTAGAGTAAAATGTGTTTCTGCCCTCACCAACAGACTGAAAATTCTCTCTCAAAGATCATAAATATTTACAATCACAGTCAATGCTTCACTCACATGCTCTCCTCTTGTTATCAGCATTTAGCACCACTTATCACTCTCTCAAAATTCTCTTCTCCCTGGGGATCCTCCACTTCCCCAATAATCTGCTCTTCATTTATACCTATTATTCTATTGGCCATCTGGCCCCTCTTCCTCTTCTGAGCTGTCCCAAAGGACTTCTCCTTTTTCATCTGTTACATTTTTCTCTCCAGTAATAAACCTTCAGCCAAGAAACCTACATGAACAACATTCCAAAACCCTTCAAACAACATCTCCGAATGAAGTTTCCTGCAGCACAGCTATGGTCATACTTGTTCCATTCCAAAGATCACCAGAACTTACAGCCTACAGAAAAAAAAAAAAAAAAAATCCCCAAAGCTTTCCAGGTGCTTAAGACAGCCCATGACCAGACTTATTTTCCATAACATCCTTTTATATGATTTACACTGTAGGCCAGGACTTGGAAAACTACAGCCCATGGGCCGAATCTGGCCTTCTATCAGTTCTTATAAATCTTTGAATTAGAGCCACATCCATTGTTTACTTACTATCAACAGCTACTTTCATATTAGAATGGCAGTGTTAAATAGCTGCAACAGAGACAACATGGCCAAAGTCCAAAATATTTGCTGTCTGCTTTTTTATAGAAAAGTTTGTAAATCTCAGTGCTGGGCATATAAATTTTCTTCTTTCATATATTCCTCATCTCAGTTTTTAGTTTGTCACTTTATTAATGCTATCCCCTCCATCTGGAATGCAATTCCCTGAATTCCTCCTCCTACCCCAACAAGCATTCGTTCTCTACATTAATCAAAGTCCATCACTTGCATGATTTCTGTTAGCACTCTGTGGCAGGCAGAGTAACCACCCCCAAAAGGTGTCCACATTCTAATCCAGGAACCCATGGCTGTGTAATGTTACATGACAAAGGAGAATTCAAGTTGCTGATGGAATTAAGGTGGCTAGGGGCTGGCGCTGTGGTGTAGCCAGTCCCTGTTCTGCTTCTGATCCAGCTCCCTACTAATGGCCCGGGAAGGGCAACAGAGGATGGCCCAAGTGCTTGGGTTCCTGCTACTCATATGGGAGACCGGAAAGAAGCTCCTGGCTTCCACTTGGGCCAGCCTTGGCCATTACGGCCATTTGGGGAGTGAACCAGCAGCTGGAAGATTTCTTCTCTCTTTGTAACTCTGACTTTCAAATAAATAAATAAATCTTAAAAAAAAAAAAAAAAGATGGAAAGGCAACAAGTCAAGGAATGTGGGCAGCCTTTAGAATTTAGAAAAGGCAAGAGAACACATTCTTCCCTGGAGCTTTCTGAAGAGAACACAGCTTTGCTGATCCCTTGATTTTAGCCCCGGGAGACCTATTTTGCACTTCTGACTTCAAGAAGTATAAGATAATACATCTCTGTTGTTTTAAGATATTAAATTTGTGGTAATTTGTTAAAGCAGCAATGGGAAACTAACATACCCTGTTGCTTTAAGCTCCATAAGCACTTTATAACTCTTCTGGAGTCTTACCATATTGAGGTTGTATCAAAGTCATCTATTTTATCTCTGTATCTTTCATGCCATAGTGGCTTATGTATGTCAAAAATCAGTATTAATTATAGTACTAAATACTTGAATTTTTTGAAAATTTGTAATGTATGTATGGCATATACCAAGGCACTTCTATAGAAAAGAAGAACTAAAATAAAGTTTAGGGACTGGCATTTGGCATTGAAGTTAGAATGTTGTTTGGGATGCATGCATCCTACTTTGGGTTCACGTCCCAGCTCCACCTCCAATAACACCTTTCTGCTAATGCACACCCTGAGAGGCAGCAGATGATGGTTCAACTAGTTTGGTTCCTGCCACTGACATGGGAGACTCAGATAAAGTTCCCAGTTCTTGGCCTCATCCTATCCCATCTCTGGGTGTTGTGAACATTTTGTGGCCAGTACCTGGGGAGCGAACTATAGATGAGAATTCTCTATCTCTTCCTATTTCTCTTTGTCTCTGCCTCTCAAGCAATTATTTTTAAATTTAAAGTGTTTATTTTGATGAAAAAACTTTGAAATCCAAGCATATTTTTTTGTAATTTTCATTTTCTATGTTTTTTTGAAATATTTGAATGCATAATACTCAAATAAACTGAACACTCAATTCTTTAATCATCCCAGAAAAATGAGACTTAATTTTTAAAATAAGTGTCTCGAAAAATATTTGTAAAATTTGAAAAAAAATTAACAAGATTGTTAGACGACATACATGGTACATTGAGCATTTGTCAATTTACTTGTTAAAAAAGAATGTTTAAAATCTACTCATATGTAATTTAACTAATACATACATAATGAAACTATGAGTTTAAATACTCCTTACTTTTGATTAAAACAATACCATGATTCTAAAATAGATAGTAAAAGAAAGGAGACATGTATTTTTAAAATTTTTTACTTAAATATTTTCTAAATGAAGCCAAACTTTTGGGGTATTTTGTCATTAGTAATGTCCAATAGCACAATTAGGAATGAATTAACAAGAATATTTCTAAATAATCCACAAATTACTAGTAATAAGGTACAAGGTACTAGGCATTCAATATATCAAACAGAAATGAATAGTGCTACAATTTTGTTTTCCACTAGGGGTCTGCAAAGAAGGAAGCTGAAAAATAAAACTGAATAAAAGATAAAGGCATTTCAATTACTGTCAGGTTATAAAAGGTTGTATTCTTATGTGATGTGAAATTAGAGAATGCAGGCATAACAAATGAACCCATTATGCCACTGTAATTTGAAACCAGACAATTAAGCTTTGGCATTTACTAACTCTGACAGTACTTCAATATAAAATTCAACACAGCTCTGTGGACTGAGAAGAAATAAGGGAATTATGAAATAATTGGAATTCATATTAGGTTTAAAAATTCCTTTATTTATTAAAAGCAATTCACTCAACTCTGTATTGTCACGTTTCATTCATTGGCTTCTTTGTATATAAACAAATATGCTGGCCTTATGCCCCACAGTAGGGAAAGGTGAATTTTCATCTTTCTTACTGAATTTATGGGTGAGCTAACTTCATGAGGAATTCATGCACCAATCATGGTGCAGCAGCTAGGTGTCAAGCTCTGTGAAGGCGATGGGAATGTTAAGCTGAATGAAGGGGCCATCCCACAGTGAGGAAGGAGAGCTGTCTCTCTCCAGAAGATTCACGAAGCATTTCTAGCATAATGGTAACTGTGCACTTCTGGAAACTGGTGTTTTAATTAAACTCGTAAAGGAGTAACCATGTAATTTCCCCAAACTTCCTTTAATTAGAAAAGAATCAAGGGGATGAGGAACATGTTTTTACCTCATAAAGAGTTTGAAGATTGACTCAAAGCTCTAAGAATATAATTTATGCCTTTTATTACAAAGGAAGAAAGTTTTTTATTCCAAGGAAACTCTAGCCTTGCTACCACTATAAAGGTCATTTCCTATTAGGAAGAGAAAAGAAAATGGCAGGAGTTTATGATGTTAATTTCCCATTGCAGTGTAACAAACTACCACACATATAGCATTAAGAAAAAGATACAAATTATCTCACAATTTCTGAGGGTCAGAAGTCTTCAATCAATATATTGGGTATGGCTGTGGTCTTAGCTGATGTTTGATCAGGGAATGACTGAAGTCTTTAGTAAGAGCTGCCCTCAGCTTCTTTCCATGTGGTTTTTCCAACAGAGCACTTCACTTCTTTGAAGCCAGTGAGGAGTAAGAGACTTTAGAAAAGTGGGCATTTCAGTTTTATGCAATGTCATCATGGGTATCCTGTCACCTTTGCTGCAATCTACTGATTATAAGCAAATCAGAGGTGCCAAGCATAATCCAGGAGAGGGGATTACACAAGGGCATGAACATCAGGAAGCAGAGGTCATGGGGAGCACCCAAAGATGCTGTCCAACACATCACTTAGATTCTCCTTCATCTTACTTTAAAATATCAAATCTTTATTACTGCTTCACATATAGATAACTCTTCTCATCTTAATTTTTTAAAGTGTAAGTTATTTCTTGATTTAATTCTTCTAATACTATTCTTAAGGGTTGTTAGTTCTAAGATCTTTTTTTTTTTTAGTTTTTCTTTAATTTGTAAGCTCATCAAAGAGCTTGATGAAGCTTCTCTTGATTTATTTGTGTATTTCTGCTTTTCTTTCTTATTGAGATTCCAATTGTAAGCAGTAGAGCTAACTTTTTAGTTCTTATCCCACAAACCACATTCCCAACCACACTCTCTATACATGAGAATAAACTCATTTTATCCAAGGTAAGTTTAAAATGAAATCAACAAGACAAAACTGCTTCCATGGAGTTGGTGACATATATCCACCCAAATATGTACATAATTAAACACATCATATTTGGCTCCTTGCAGATGTTAAGACAGCTACAGTCTTTCTATACTGCATGGCTTGGCATGCTTTAGTTAATGATCTATTTTGAAAAGCATCTTTTATATTCTTTTTATGTTGGGGCTGGTTAAGGCTGTCCAGTGGGAGTTGGGGTCTGTGGGCCGCTCACATGCAGTAGAATGTCCATTACAAGCAAGCTGCCAGCTGTGGCTGGGAAGCTTGTCTCCAGGCCACTGGCATCTCCCCCACTAATTGCTTCTTGTGCTGCATGTGTAACCTTGTGGTTTTAAATCACACCTTCAGGGTGGTTGCAATCTTTCACCCAGAGCTAGCAGAGGGGGCTGAGCCCCTGAGACAGGCTGTCTCCAGAAGACACCCACTATCTCTAGGAGCCCCAAGCCAATCAACACACAGTATGTAAAACCCCTGTCCAACTGGCACCCCTATATAATGACCCAGTGAAAAAGACAGTCATGCCTTAAAAACCCTGGGCACTCCACCTGGTCTCCTCTTAGACCAGATGCTTTTCTGTCAAATATGTTTCTGCCTCTTTGCTTATTTCTATACTGAGCTGAGGAAAAGAACTCATGAAACTCACTCGCAACAGCCCTCTCCTCCGCGACTAACAATGCTTATGTCCAGTAGTGAGAGGTTTTTTTGTTTTTTCCAGTTTTCATATCTGATGCTCATTATAGTGCATGACCTTTACTCAGATTCATGACTTTATAAAGAAAATTTTGCCAGTGGTCTCCTCTTCCACTGAGTCTGTTGCTCTGAAAGAGGAGTGGCAATCTATGAGAGTATTTTAGTCAGAAACTCCTGGCAATGCTGTGTAGTACCCACTTAGGGTCTAGATGTGTGACGACAGCAAAGAGTTAATTATGCTTTTCCTCCAAGTTTTACCAACATCATGACTGAGCCTCAGCTGCTTGCTTGATATTAAAGAGACATTCTCAGCATTAGCAGAGCTGGCCTCTGTTCTTGATTCCTGAAATAGAGGTACTTAACAAATGCTTGTGGAAAGAACTGACTATCTGACATCTATTTGTATGCATAAGATGTTATTTCTCTACACTAAATTTTTGCATATAACGCTCTGCAAAAATGATGAATTGAGTAAAACCTCTGTGCTGGTTTCCCCAAGAACTTACTAATACTATACATTGACAATCATTGTTAATACTGGCACTCTGGTGAATAAGAACAGTGCCTCAGTGTTGTAAGTTCATTCCTGAGTAAATGAAATTTAAACATGTGTATTAAATAAATGTTGTAAATATTAATGCAGTTGTTAAACTGATATTGATCAAATTATAAAACGTGGACATGTCATGGACTTTCACAAGGTACTAGGCATTGTTTTAGGTATTACCTAACTGGTAAATACAACACTTAAGGTGCCTGTCCTCAGGTTTTGCTCAAAACTGTTAGCCACTTGGGACCCATCCTTGGGCAATTTTAGTATCTCTATGTTTTATATATGTTCAGCAAGGCCTTGTTCTTGTCTAAAATATCTCTGGGTTGGGGGAGCCCTTGAGGCTGTCAGTTAGACATAAACTTCTTTACTATTTTAAGCTTAATATTCATGAAACACATTTGAGTTGAGGGTGAGTTTCCCACCCAAATTTTCCAGCTATCTTGAAAGATTGAAATATTACTTTGTAATTGTTTTCAGGGATTTTAGCACATGGTTTCTCACATGTTCTGAGAGAAGTAGTTTAATAATGATAGATAAGACAAATCCATAGTAGTAGAAATATTTCACTGCATTTCAAGGCTTTCAGCTCTCAAAAAAAAAAAAAAAAAAAAAAAAAAAAAAAAAAAAAAAAAACCAAAATAGGGAAAGAAAAAGTTAGCAAAATAATCCTTTTTATACAATGACAAAGAATGGTGGGGATTATAACAATGATGATAATAATGATAAATATTGAGTATCAGCAGGTATGAGCCACTTTATTTTTAATAACTAGCCACTTCAGTTACAACACCTTTGATTCACACAGCACTAAGGGTTGGTGATAGCTCCATCTTTATAGATGAAGAAAATGAGACTCAGTGAGTTTACAGACCTGCAAAGGGGCAAGCATATCATGGAGCAGAGCTAAAATTTGAACCCTGCAACAAATGGTGCATTCACTATGCTATTCTGCCTAGGAAAGTGAAGCTATATTTTTGATAAAGATATCATTTAGAGCACAATTACTTTTTATGTAAAAACTAAAGGCAATTTTGCAAATGTCACTTTCTTTTATTCTGTAATGCTTAGAGACAAATACGTCATCTTTTCCCATTTTATAAAGGAAGCAAAAGTGAGGTTGAGTAATTTATTTTAGGTTGTAAAAGATCTTGTCCAAGAAGACTATTTTCTTACTCTGAATGTCCTCCCTGTTCTACTTTGTCTTTATCTTTCATTAGTGTTCAGGGATTATCATATAGCAACAAGAAAAGCTAATAGCATTGTATGGCTCCATGAAGGAATCACTTCTAATAATTAAAAAAAAAATTAGAGATTCAGTTTTTGATTCCATAGTCTTATTTTTTTTTTTTTTTTTTTGACAGGCAGAGTGGACAGTGAGAGAGAGAGACAGAGAGAAAGGTCTTTCTTTGCCGTAGGTTCACCTTCCAATGGCCGCCGCGGCTGGTGTGCTGCGGCCGGCGCACCGCGCTGATCCGATGGCAGGAGCCAGGTGCTTCTCCTGGTCTCCCATGGGGTGCAGGGCCCAAGGACTTGGGCCATCCTCCACTGTACTCCTGGGCCACAGCAGAGAGCTGGCCTGGAAGAGGGGCAATCGGGACAGAATCCGGCGCCCCGACTGGGACTAGAACCCAGTGTGCCGGCGCCACAAGGCGGAGGATTAGCCTAGTGAGCCGTGGTGCCAGCCGCATATCCTTAGTTTTAAGATCATTATCTAGGTACACTTATTACTTCATCTGTGTGTACTGTTTTGTGAGTGGTTCAAAAGAGAGCTTTTATTTCTCACTGTAAGGTTTCCATGATGCTTACAGATTCTTTTAACTATTAAAAGATGCTGTAGGCGTTGCCGTTGTGGTCTGCTGGATAAAGTTGCACCAGTGTTGCTGGTATTCCATTTGGGTGCTACTTCGTGTCCCAGTTGCTCCATTTCCAATCCAGCTTCCTGCTAATGGCATGAGAAAAGCAGCAGAAGATGGCCTGTTTGGGCCCCTGTCACCCATATTGGAGACCTGGATGAAGCTCCTGGCTCCTGGTTTCTGCCTGGCCCAGCAATGGGATGGAAGATTTCTCTCTGTCTGTCTCTCCCCCATGCCCCAGTAACTTTTAAAATAAATATTTTTTAAAGATTTACTTATCTGAGAGGCAGAGCTATAGACAGAGAAGGAAAGACACAGAGAGAGGTCTTCCATCAACTGATTCACACTCCAAATAGCTTCCAAGGCTGGAGCTGGGCTGATTTGAAACTAGGAGCAAGAAGTCTCCTCTGAGTCTCCCACTTGGGTGGAGGGGCCCAAGCACTCAGGCCATCTTCCACTGCCTTCCCAGGCTACCAATAGAGAGCTGGATCCGAAGAGGAGCAATCGAGACATGGACTGGTGCCCACATGAGATACTGGAGTCACAAATGTAAGCTTAACCCACTACACCACAGTGCCGGCTCCATTAATTTTTTTTTAAAAGATGCTTTAAATTTTAGAAATAACAAATGCTCACCCTAAAAATATTAAATATAGAAATTTCCAATAAAAATCCAGATCATCCCCAATCTTACCTCCTGAGAACACCAATGTTATTAATGGGTTAGATACCTTGTATCTGATTGAAAATTATTAAAACTCCTTGAGCCAATACAATAAATTGCTTTATTTTGAATATTTGGAAGTCATGAACATTGGGTAAGATATGTTTTGCTCAGTGAATGTAATTAACACAAAAAAAGACCTCTTAAAACACAGTCTTAAATTAATAGACTGCTTTACATATTGCAATGCACTTTCATACTAGGTCACTTAATCCCTGAGACAGCCTTATGCAGACTATATCCTCACCTTAGAAACAGGAAGCTAATACTCACAGAAGTCATCTATTTACCAAATTCAAGATTCTACTGGTAATTAAAACATAGCACTATTTTATACACTTCAAAAAGGAAAAAGTTGCCAATTCAATTGTGACATAATGACTTAACTATACTCCTGTAAGACACTAAGGACTTATCAGGAATCCTGGAATCTGATGACTGAGTTAGGGTCTGGCATTGATTTTTCTTAGGTTGTGATTTAAGTAAATCATTTCAGTTCTCTGAGTCTTGCTCTTTCTCTATCTTTTAAACTAGAAATAATACTATTTATCTTACAGAAATAATACTATTGTATACTATAGGTATAGTATGCAAACACATTAATGTAAAATAGCACTTTTCAAACTATACACTGATAAAATTTAAAAACTCCTATATCTATACTACTATTTTTAAAGATATTATTTGAACTGCAATATTAACATTCTGTTGTTGAAAGGAGAAACTGTATTTCTGGATCTAAACTGAAGTATTTTATTATGGCACAGAGAGTAAAGCAGACACTTGGATCCATATCGTTGTGCTAGTTTGAGTCCTAGCTGCTCTGCTTTCAACCCAGCTTCCTCCTAATGTCTGAAAAAGCAGCAGATGATGGGCTAAAGTAGTTGGACTCCTGCTACCCACGTGGGAGACTGCACTGAGTTCCTGACTCCTGGCTTTTTGGCCTGGACCAGCCCTAGCTTTAGTGGCCTTTTGGGGAGTGAACCAGTTGATGGAAGCGCGCGCTCTCTCTCTTTCTTTCTCAACTTGCCTTTCAAATAAATAAGTAAATCTTTAAAAAAAACTTATGAAAAGATTTACCATACACATTTCTACTCTGGAACTTTTTCTGAGATGAGTTGTTAAAGTTTGTCCTTATATGAACTCTGGAGAATACCTATTCCAGGAACTCAAAAGAATGCAATCAGTTTGGATGAGGACATTTTTAGACCATTAGGGAAAATATTTCTTTCTGTCATCATTTACATTTTGCTTATCCAGTTATAGGACTGAAACATGAATTATACTTTAGGCATTCTATCATTATAGTCAGTTTTAATTAGGAAAGTAGCTAGAGTTTCATCTTTTGGAAGAGTGATAATTTACTATACTTCACCATCAATGCCTTCTGAAATCTTAGAAGCGCTCCTTGCATTTTTTAGGCCTTTATGTATGAAACTATTTCATGTGACAGTCTGTTCACGATGTTAGTTAGTACTGGGGTAAAGAGACTTTTCCTTAATTAAATCCTAGATATTGCATACCTTGCAATTGCCTTGCCTGCTTTTTCCCTGCCTTATGGGAGAAATTAAGCCTTGCTTTTCTGGCTGTGCTTTCATGCCTTAAGGCTATAGGTAGTGTGTGTGATTAAAGTATGTATCTGAAACACCTTCCTGGAAAAGATCTTCTATGAAAACCTATAACACATGGTAGCATTGTTATTGATTCACATTTAGATATTTGTTTGTGGATATTAAACATTGGAAACATAGTAGCTTCCTGATTTTTATGAATGAAAAACTATTATTTCCTTTAAACAAATACAATAGTAGATTGTTGCTATTGATTGTATAGTATTAAATAACTGCAACACTTTAATTTCTCAGGAATTTCATTAATGAAAAAGCAAATGCATGACAGTTGATTAATGTACAGAGGAGCATTAGGGAAATGGTGTAGTTTAAGACCCAAGATGACCAAATAATTGTTCTTTGCTACTGACCTTTAGATAGCTCACTGATGCAATATACATATGAATGTGAAATTTAAGCATTAATATGAATTTGATGTTTCCAAAAGGTTAGGCACACTGACATACTACTAATCTTTCTCTTTTTAAAAATAAATATTAAGTTTTTTATACTCCAAATCTAGCCCAAATTATCAACGTTTCCTGCCTCAATCACTGTAATAGCTCTGGCCACCATTAGGGTCCAGTTTTAAACAACTACATACATAATACTTTGAAATGTGGGTCACCTCCTGTTTCCTTTTCTGATGAAAACCATCAATGGTTTCCTAAGATACTCATAAAATCCAAACTCCTCAATACAGTGTGTAAAGTCTAAGTGACCTACTTCCTGCAGCCCTGTCCTTATCCATGTTACTCTCCTGCTTGCTCATGTCTATCAGATATATAGACTTTTTTCTACTCCACTAATATGTCAGATTTGCTCCTGTCTCACAGCTTTTGTACTGGACCCTAAAAGCTCTTCCCATAGTTTTTTCTCCTGACTATCTGGGCTCCAATGTCACTTTTTCAAAAAGTGGACTTCTTTGTCCATCAATCTAAAGTAGAATGCCCACTTACTCATCTCACATTATCTGATTTATTCACTGTCTGGAATTGTGTTATTTACTTTTTTGCTAAATTATCTCTGTCCACTACAATTTATCAAAGTTGTTGACAGTGAGGACTTTATGTTTATATTGTTATTTAAATGTGTCTAGGTCAGGGTCTGGCCCCTTGTAGATAATAAACAGTTCTTCAGGGAATGAAGCAATGAATCTAAATGATTGTCTTAAGTAATATATTTTTCTCTTCACATTTTTTTCTGAAAGTAAAATTGTACTAAGAAAGAAATTAGTTATTTTCCTTGAAATTAATAATAATTCTCCCATTGAAAACAAGATCAAAGCAGCCAAGATTAAATTTGATGTACTTTCTAAACGTAACCTTACAGCAGTGACCTACTTTCAATTTTCAACAACACAAGAGAATCTGTGAGGTTACCATTTCCTTGAATGGGAACATATCACCAATGTTTATGGCGATAAATATCATAAGAGAGTCCTACAAGAACAGGTCTACCTTTCAAAAATGGGTGAAATTGGAACATCTTTTCCAATTCCAGGAGAAGCAAGGTAGCCAAATAACATAATTACTTTGTGGCAGCAAATACCATAATGCATATTCTAAATAGTATCTCTGACTTTCATTAAAGAAATATGATGTTTCCCTTGATAAATTAATAAAAATATTATCTGAAGGAAGTGAGGAAAGCAATGATGAATTTGGGATCTAGAATAAATAGAATGAGAAGACACCACACCAAGTCTGAGGCTTTAGTCTAAAGGAAGAAAAGGATCTTAAAGACAACTCACTAAGGCCTTTAAAATGTTGTAGTACTGTTTTCCCCTTTTGTCCTCTACTTAAATAACTTGTAGTTAGCTTCAGAATGTAAAAGCAGTTATTACTGACATTCTACTTTCAAAAGTTAAAATATTGCTAATTTCAGATAGGAACACCTGAACTGATGTAAAAGTCTTGCATGCACAAATATATAAAAGCAGATGGTCACTGCTTGGTTGGGGAAAAGGGTACTCTTCAATCAGTTATGTGGAAAGTGCACAATTATTCCATCAGTTTGTAACAGCTGAACATCCATTTTTTGATATTTAAGAAATGCTGTAATAAAAACACAAGTATACATTTATGTATATCTCATTTTATTTATAAAAAATACAAATAGAGATTATGACTTAAAATATATAACCATTAAAATTTTTTTTAACTTTCAAAAAAAATCTTTGAAATGGACATTTTAAAAGCTCTTGATATATTTTACAAGACTGATTCATCTTTAGGAAAAAAAGGGGGCTGGTTTGCGCTGTGGTATTGCAGGTAAAGCCACTGTCTGTGGCACCAGCATTCCATGTGAGTGTCAGTTCCAGTCTCGGCTGCTCCACTTCTGTTCCACCTCCCTGCTAAAAGTGCCTGGGAAAGCAGCAGAGAATGGCCCAAGTCCTTGGGCTTCTGCACCCAAGTGTGAGATCCAGAAGAAACTCCTGGCTTCAGATTGGCCTAGCTCTGGCTATTGCAGCCATTTGGGGAGTGAATCAGAAGATGGAAGATCTCTCTCTCTCTCTCTCTCTCTCCCTCTTCTCCCTCTCTCCCTCCCTCCCTCCCTCTCCCTTTCTCTGTAACTCTGCCATTCAAATAAATAAATAAATCTTAAAAAAAAAAAAAAAAGGACTGATTCCCAACCATGTTGTGCCAAGTTATAGTCCACCTGTAGTGGGTAAGAATGTTTACATTTAACTTCGACTGTGGCAGGCCAAGGTGATTCCTAAATTGGATGGATTTTTTAAGTACCTAATATATAAACAATTGAAGCTGAGAAAGTATATATCCTCTACAGAAAGATCCTGGTCCCTTGCTTCCTTTATTCAGGTATTATTTAGGCCCCTGTGGGCATAGAAAGTTTAGCTCCAAGTGCTCATGTTAATTCTGTGAATCTCTTATCATGATATTTTTATCCTGTTTCTGATGCAGGGAGATGTTTCTTTTCTGATTCTATCTTAAAACACACACACACACACACACACACACTCATTTTTAAATGTCATTTCTGAGTGTAGAAGCAGAATGGTAACATTTTAGCATGAAACCCATTCTACCATCTTGATTCTAAAGTCTATTCTGAATCTTGACAACTGTACTTTCTTGCTTCAATATGGTGGGCCTTTTCATATTCATGTATTTGTATGTATATATATATATATCTGCTTATAAGAGCTGGAATGAAATAAACATGCCTGCTATACATTTCTATTTATAAAAGCTTTATTTATAAAAACTCAAGATAAGTGTTTGGCCTTTGAAAGGATGCCCTAACATTCAACCAAGTTGTTTCTGGAATTATTGTCTCAAATCTCAGGTTGGAGGCTGGCCAATGTGTGCTCACATTGTATGTATAAGGGGCAACACAGCAGTCTGAACAGTGATGAGAGAGTTCGAACCACATGCTGCTGTGCAGAGCAATGTGGCATTTGGTGCAGAAGCTGCTACACCTTCTCCTTTTACATTAAAGAATTTTGTGTGCCCCAGTGTGTGTCAGATCCAAAGTGTGTCTATGCTTTCTAAAGGATCAGGCTGCAACTGGCCTTGTGCTTAACACAGAGCCTGTGGGAACACTGATGATTTCAACAAATGCCAGAGACTCACCAAGATAAAAAAGGGTGAAAAGAGTCCATCTGCCTTTGACTTTGACTTTATTCATTACCTCTTCAAACCAGAACACACTCAGGATACGCTCCTTCCAGGGGTCCTGCCAGTTATTCCTGTGAAAGTCACTGTTGTTCAGCACAGGGAGTACCAAGCTGGCCCTTTAGGATTTCCTCCCATGTGGTCGTATTTGCTCTATATTGAAAAGTTTTTAGGGCTCACTTGTAACTTAGTGCTTTTGAAGATTTTTGCCCTATTTTTGTATTCTATTTAACATTTCCACAGAAACCTTGAAGGAAGATAGTTAGCTGCCTGTGTCTATGGTTCCAACTCACTAAGAAATCAATAAGGTCTCTTTTTATTAAAAACCTCCTATGGGATATCTGGCCAGATTTGTTTCATTATAAATTTTTATAATAGAATTGTATCTTCCCACAGGGTTGCAGAATCATTTTATCATTCTACATGTCAATCAAAGATTTTAGTTCTGAACAAGTACATATTTAAAATAAACACCACACTAAGGAAAGCAACACAAACATCTCCAGGAGTCCCAGTGCTGACTGAATACCCACCATTTTCTAGTGTCTCACTGGAAAGAATGTAGCAAACAGATCAAGTTTCCTCATAGTTATAGCAATAAACAACTGAAGGATAAGATGCTGACTCAATCAGCCTGCCACAGTTTCCTGTGGTGGTTACATTCTAACTCAAAATAAATACTAACATTAGATGTTATATATTAAGGAAAACTCTAATCTACTATATTTTAGAAGTGCTTAGGTTGATAGACGTTTGAGGCAATAATAATCTAATACTTGCCACAGAAAGAGTATAAATTTAAATTAACTACTTTAAATAATAAAAACATGGCCCTAGCCGCAACATTCACATACAGAACATCTTATACTTTCAGGGGTTCTACTTCGCACAAATTTCATTTAGTCCTCCTATCCTGGCCCTCAGAAATTGTGATCCCCAATATTTTCTAAGAAAAAACAGACCCTGAGATTAAACAGCGAAATTGGATGGAGCACCTCTAGGCAACTCTAGAGATTCTGGAGAGTACAGTTTACATGGATCCAAACTGCTGCTGACTCTAGGGGGCTCCTGATTCATACAATTCTTCCCTTGGAGGTATGCTCACGAGGGTGGGATGGCCATGTCTGCAACGCTGTTGGAAGCATCTGTGTTCCCTGTGACTCTTAGGGGTTCTTAGCTGGGGTTCATAAACACTCCGAAAATTGATGTAAAATGTATCTAAGTGCATATTTCTGACAAAATGGTTTTCAACAGACTTCACTATCCAGAACAGGTGCAAAATTGTCCTCTAGATGCTCTTTAGAGCCTGGTTTTTTCTTTTTTTTTTCAGTTTAAAGGCTGGATGCCACCCCAGTGTCTCTCCTTCAGAAGACTAGCACTGCGAGTGCAATCTTGTAGCCTTTTTTTTTTTTGACAGGCAGAGTTAGTGTGAAGGAGATACAGAGAGAAAGGTCTTTCTTCCGTTGATTCACCCTCCAAATGGCCGCTACAGCCAGCGCTGCGCCAATCCGAAGCCAGGAGCCAGGTGCTTCCTCCTGGTCTCCAATGCGGGTGCAAGGCCCAAGGACTTGGGCCATCCTCCACTGCCTTCCCGGACCACAGCAGAGAGCTGGACTGGAAGAGGAGCAACCGGGACAGAATCCAGCACCCCAACTGGGACTAGAACCCGGCATGCCGGTGCCGCAGGCGGAGGATTAGCCTAGTGAGCTGCGGCGCTGGCAGAGCCTGGTTTAAGTTAGAAGACCTAGGCCAGCCTGGTTTTAAGATAGAAGACCCAGGTGGCGCCCATTTGGGGGGTGAACCAATGGATGGAAGAGCTCTCTCTCTCTCTCTCTCTCTGCCTGTCAAAAAA